>NC_051183.1:32946325-33246325 GCF_013339695.2 Rhipicephalus sanguineus | reverse complement strand
GGATACGACGCGCAGGGCTATGTCATTGCCCTTCGACTTTAGCCGGAACACCACAGTGACGGTGACGGTCGCGACAAAAGTGCCATAAAATTAGTGGCCATATAACTGTTGTTCTGATAAAACTCCACTGTTTGAACGACCCTTAGAAACACGGAGATAATATATACGTAGTTATAACGGTGACATTCGATGCTTTATATTGAATTGCACAAAAGAACATGTAAGAACGGACCAGATTTCCGGTTCACTAGCCAAATAATGTTACCGGTGTGAAGGGAAATCTTTATCGAATTCCACGTTCGGTCATCGACATGGTTGCTGAAATGTAACGAACTTTTGGTCCTTCAGAGAATAGGGATGGAAGTAGGGGGCTATGAAGAGGTGTCTAGCTGCCCGAAGAGACCGGAAGACAGGTGTATAAAAAGGAAACACAATTTCATCCTACACGATACAAGGCTCACAGAGCTGCGAATATGATTGCCATCAGCTGCTTCTCAATTCTAGCGTTCGTCAACCTGCTTGTGGTGGGATCCGCCGGGCGACGGGATGCCACACACTGTGATGGTGAGGCCCCTTATCATCACTCTTTTTTGTTCTTCTTGTTTCTTTTCGATGTTTGGTCACACTCTCAATTGCATGCTGAAGTACTTTACTGAAATGTAAGCGCCGCCAGACATTTACAGGGTGCCGCAGCAAACTCTAACCAGAGTTTACAAATATGCCGATGCACTTTATGAAGACGTGACAAAATGCACATTGCTCACTACTGCATGGAGTACGCCACACATTTTTTTCTCTTCTGATTCACCGCCTAATTAGGTAAGATCAATTAATTATATTATAAAGCAGCGAAGCCGGGCAGAAAATTCCAATTAAAAAGTGTTAGATCGGTTTTCAAAATGTCTGATTAAACAGCTTCTAACTTTGTGTCTATTAAGTATTTGCGTTTCTCCGCTTACTGCAAATGCCCGCCAAATACAAAAAAGAAAACCTTGACAGACCTGCTTGCGCACCATATTGCAGTGCTCCCTAACGTTCCCGAGTACCAACGATATGCTTCCCTCGCCGCATGACATCGACAAGCAAACTCAGCGGTTATCGCTTGCGCGGCCGCTAGCAACAGGTTCATCATCGCACAGCCACCACCATCGTCGTTCTCCTGTCGCCTTTTAAGCCGCAGCACACGTGGACGAATGATATTGTCCTTCGCAGGCGAAACATGGGCTTTACTGCAATTATGGCACGCAAGTCGGCAGGTCATGTGGTATTTTTTGTGTTTCGCGGGCATCTGCACGAAGCAGAAAAACATTAATACTTATTAGCTAGAAAGTTATAAAATGTCTAATTGGGCGTTTGGCAAACCGCTCTACATCTTTCTAATTGATTTTTTTGTTCAGCTTTGTTGCTTTAGAAGTTACTGAATAAATCCTATCTAGGTAAGCAATTGAACAGAACAAAAAATTGTTTGGCGTACTCCATGCAATATTAAGCAGCATGTATTTGGTCACGCCATCATAAAGTACGTTGGCATTTAAAAACTACGGCTAGATTTCTAGACTTTGGCTAAAGTTAGCTGAGGCACCCTACATACTTTGTCATTTACTGCAACAACACTCGTGCACAACATGTGCCGACGGAACATCATTCAAACAAAACGGCGAGAACATCAATTTACTTTAAAAACAAGCCTGTGTAGAACCAGTAAACAAGCTTTTTAAAGCAGCTTTCATCCTTTAAACATTGCGCAGAGAGAGGCAGGGAATACATCAAAGGCAGGGTGGTTAAAATTAGTGCATGTCGTGCAAATGATTCGCTCATGTTTTGGTTGGACAGTTACTTACCATTGTTTTTGGCCGTTGAAATCTGAAACCAAATGAGCTTGATGCACTGCAAGCTGAATTTATTTTTAATTACGAAACCTTAGTTATTATGAAATGTAGTTATAGGCTGCGCAAGCATGAGTGATACACAGGAACCCTGATTGACAAACCCAAGCGCTACGACCTAGCCCAATCGAATTCCCTCTTATTAGGTAGCAAGCTTGCGTACCATTAGCTTCTATTTTTTGTACCAGTCAATGCCCACGCTCACGCTACGCTTTGAGATGCTCAAACCAAGGCAACAAGAACCTCTCTATGTTTTTTTTTTAATATTAAGGACAGTGTCCTCTGATTTTCAAGAAGAAGCAAAAAGAAGAAGCGCATCTAACTCCGTCATTTTCTCAAACATTATTGCAGGCACGGATGACTCCCTTATTGAAGTCCAGGACATCACCTTAACAAACGCCGAACTCGGACAGACTGCAACGGTTGATTTAAGTTTCACCCTCAAACAGACTGCCGGCGAAGATCCCATCATGAAAATATCTTTCACGACACCTCAAGGCGAACCACTGCAATGCATTCACCTGCTAATCCCAGAGTTAGTTGCCAATACTATCCCCTTTCTTAAACCAATGAATGAAGAAAGGCAATTTTTCGAGAGCTCGTTGCTTTGTTTGACGCAACCTTAATGAAGACCAGCAGATAATGAAGCAAAGGAAGGCACAGGGAGAGTTAATTGTATTGTTTTTAAGTATATTGTAATAATTGGGATTTAGATGTGAAGAAAGTCAAGTGTGCGAAAAGTGAACTTGCCGCTGGCAGGGACCGAACATGCGACATTCGGTTTCTTCACATCTAAATCACAATTACTACAATGCACATAAAACAGAATTAACGCTTCCTATAGCTTCCTTGGTTTCATTATCTCTTGATTTTCATTAAGTTTGTTACTTACACCAGAACGGGGAATGGTTAAGCTTACCTGCGTATGAATGATCTGCTTTAAAATTTCTGAGCTAATTTAAAGACGCCGCATTGAGTGAATAACGCTTTTTTCCTCCGTCAATCAGCCTAGCATGCATATAAAAAGATCGTAGATTATCTTGATCTTGTTCAGAGGTGGCCACCTGGCTACACGAATCACTCAGAGTGCTCATTACAAATACAGAAGCTGTGTGTATTGTTCTGTTCAAAGGGGGGGTATTTGCAGAGAGCACATGCGCTCTTCATCAATATCTTTAACAATATAAAGTAAGCGGGTCCTAAATAACCTTCAGACAAAAATCGAAAGTGCGTGTTTGACCGTGCACAAAATAGCTGATCAATTTTGATGAGAGAGACATTGTCAAAGACACGTAAGACAACAAAACGCGTCGGGTCGTTTCCTTGCTAGGACTGCTTTTGCCTATTAGTTTGGAGTTACAATGAGCAACCCAGAAAATTGACGTTGGTGGGTGAAACTCACGAACGAAGCAAAACTCCTACAGAAGGTCGCGTGATTTCAGCTGTGAACTGAGTTATAGCGGTGAGCCTTATTGCGAATTCTTATCAGACAGGTGTGTATGATTTAAACTGTGTGCTTGATGTAAACCTCCTCTAACCCGACTCCTCCAATACTTAGAGAGCTGAGACTTTGTGGTGGCGAGACGGAGTTGGAGAAAGAAGTGGCGTCAGACTGGAACAACGAGTGCCCCATCCAAGAAGGCCAATACAATATACGCCTGTCCATGCCCCTTCCTAACAATGATTTTGCCAAGCAGTGCGTTGGGGTGAGTGCATTGCTAATGTTCCTGTCTTTTAATGTAGTGCTAAAAGGAAATGTTAATTCACCTGTATATAAAAGGTGTTCTCTACTTTTGAAAAACGGCAACTGAACCCTTTTCCAACGTTCCGCGGTGTACACTAAATGTCGTCCTTGCATAAGTGTTTAATCTTGGACTCTTTTCTTTTCAGGATGGCCAACTGGTTGTTAAACTCGAGGTTCAAGATGACGGAAGAGTTCTGGATTGTGTGACATACCATTTTTCAGTTGGTTTGGGCGAATGAAGTCTTCTCCGTCGAAAAATCGTGCTTGCGCGTTAAAGCGTCTGTTCTGGAAACACAAAAAGTGCAAGCTGCTATAATTGTGGACATTTAACAATATGTATACATAATATCGCACTCTTTCCCTAATGCTTTTATCGCATCCTCCTGTGCTCTTGACGACACGTACCAATAAAGTTTGTCGCGGTATCTGAGAGACTCAGTGCAAGTTTTTATCTTATTCTGCAAATACTTACTGAATTCATGGGTACATTGTACAATGAAGTTTATGTATACTCCATATTTGTCGGCAACTGAAGTGTGTGATGTCTGTCAGTGGTCGTACAGAGGCAGATACCACACAGACAACTTCTACAGTCCGGTGGTCGTGCGTGAAACATATACTTTGCGGCCAAGGGATTATATTGTCCTTCCTCGGTCCATTCTGTACGCTTTCCGGACTAAAAGGTGGGCGCAGTGAGGCGGTGGTATCATGCCGGGTGCCGCCGGCTGCTGAGCGCCTGTTGCCTGGTATTCGCTTCTAGCCCTGGGCTAATTCAGGATCAAGTTGAACTTGTCAGGAAAGAAAAACAATGTTATATATTCTGCGCCATCTCCGTAGGCTTAGAGAATGGCACATGATATCCAGTTGTATATCAACAACAATTCCATTCGTGCAAAGTAAGTTGACAAGAACACACTAATTATGAGGACTTTTGTAAGTATGCTTTCATGTGTTTCAGCACTTCTGAATAATCATGCTTGGTGCGCATGCAGCCTTTTTTGACCTCTCAAAGTAACAGTACATCATATGACGCTAATCTGGTTACACGAAATATTGATAAACTCAATGGCTAAGCAATGCAACTTTCGGAATTCGCTGCAAGTCATTCGTCTTTGATGCTTTGTATGAGACACCACATAGATCCTCGTGCTACTATATTACACTGTAGAGCCCTTTAGAAGACTGTTGGCCTAGGCTATGAAGAGGTAATTTGACATCGCCTTATAGAAGGTCATCTACAATGGGTGGTGAAGGGGACATTGGGTATTCATTATTGCAGACATCGTAGGCACCACTTTACAGCATTTAGCTGTGGCAATAACTGTATAAAGCTCCGACTGTTGGCTGCGCGAACATGCCACATGATCCTTTAAGTCATGACGTGGTCGAGGTTCTGAATTATCATCCAGTCTGTACCAGCTTGAAAAGCAGCCCCAACTGTCGTTCTGTGCCGCAACGTTTTCAAGCGTTTAAGTGGTGTGAATAACAGCTTAACACTTGGTACTCTCAGGCACTGCATTCCCGGAGAAAACACGAGCCAGGCACTGATGGCTAACCTTGACTGCAAAGGGAACGTACACGCCTGCAAGCAGTCAAATAGAGGTGTTGCTTCGTTATCAAATATAACCTCAATCTCACCACCAACAGGAATTCTTTAAATTATGAAGCTGCGGTGCCCTCAGCGCAGGGCTGACTGTACGGCTTAAATTGCCCATTATAACGTTTGGCAACATAAGCATTTTAGGATATCGGTCTCCGCGCTGGTTCGTTGACCAGTACTACTGCAATGTGGCACTTGCCCCAGTCAAAATAATATGGCAGCCGCGCCACCTTTAACCGATGGTCATCCCTTCAGACGTACATAATTTTAACAAGTTGCACCAATAAAAAATTGAGAACCAAAAGAGTAAAAACATGAAACATGCTGTGAAGCCGTTTATGAGGTGAGCAGTTCTACTGCGTACATTGTAGGCGTGAACATTCTCAAGCAGTAATTGTTCCTTTAGGACCGTTCATCAGGTTTAGAGAACGTTATGCCCTCAGCAGATCTAAAGTTATGGTATAGTCAGGAACACATGCTTTAGACATTATCATCGCAAACCTCAATCATCATCATTATTATCATCCTTCTCAGACTATTCCTATGCGACGAAGGCCTCTTGCAATGATCCCCAATTTCCTTATTTTTCGCGAGCTCTTTCAGCACTAGGCATGCGAACTTCTTGATTACATCGCTCCATCTGACTCGCTGCCGTCCTAGGCTTCTCTTCCCGTCCGCTTCCTTCCCTACCATTGACCAGTTAAGGGATTCCAACT
The DNA here is from genome assembly GCF_013339695.2 of Rhipicephalus sanguineus. NCBI lineage: Eukaryota > Metazoa > Arthropoda > Arachnida > Ixodida > Ixodidae > Rhipicephalus > Rhipicephalus sanguineus. Next base: position 33,240,379 of record NC_051183.1, on the reverse strand, counting down.
AGCCACTGCATGTCCGGCCTCCGCCTTAACCCTTAGGCACGCTATGTACACAGCTGTGTACACATTTGTTTTTGCTCTTTCTGTCAACTAGGGGCTAAGAAAGAGCGAGATATATCGAGCTTTCAATGAATTGAACCTTCTGCATAATCAATTTGTCTTATTTGACTTCATTCTGCGGTGCACTGTTGCATATGATCACTTTGCTGAACGCACTACCACGTTGGACGAGTAGTTCGAAGTGCCGCTTCTTGCGAGCCATGAAAGAGGTATGTTTACTCTAGCTCAAAATGGAGATAACCAAAAATGAACTTGCACCATATTTCTAGCCTGACATTTCTTTCTATTCATGTCAAAACACAACGTCAATGACTTCAGGATAGATAGATATTTAATTACAGCCATTAAGGATTATTTACTATAACATGCAAAAATTAAAATATTATGACATAATTTTTCTTTCAATATACTATTGAGTGCCTTGATATAAAGTTGTATTGATTTAACACATTTGTACCAAAGCATTAGAACCCTGTGATGGGTCGTCCTATCGAGCGCCTTGTAGTGGGTCGTCCTCTTCGGCTCTTCTCCTAGGGCACGCCTCTCGTGCTGCGAGTCTGCGCTCCCTCTTGACAGTCGCCATAGTGCATCATCGCTTAGGGCCGACAGTAAACGCCTTTACAAATTAATAAACACTTTTACACATTTACAAACAGTTCTTCATAGGTGGCATCTGAAAGATTTAAGTGACCAGCCTATGTCCACTACTTTCGAGGAATATCAACTAGAATATCAGGTATTGTCCGACTCGCTCCACTGTCTTCAGATCTTTTAACGATACGACTATCATTTCCCGCTCTTTTGAACGCTGCATGGTTTTTAACTTTTCCCGAGTTTGTGTGTTATCGTCCCAGTGTCCGCCACATGCGTTAGAAGTGGAAGAGGGGGAGGAGGAATAAACTTTATTAGCAGAAAACTACCAAGTTTACGTGGCCGGGCCTAGGCCTTTGTACACCTTTTTAAGGACACCGACAGATCGCCTGTCATTGCCTTCTGCATCTGCTCAAGCCCATCCTTATCCTTTTGTGAATTTTCTTTTCATGATCAGGATCCCATTTCAGCGACTGACGTGCAAATGTACTAATCCTTCTAAGAATTCCACGGATTGGTTGCGAATCACGAATTCTTTTTCTTTTGCCAGGCCATTACTCATTACCTTCGTCAGTCCATCGCCAGAAAAGATTGAGAAATTATGGATTACCAGCCTAGCAAAGTATATGAAGTCTTCAGCTCTCATGAGGATTCATTAACGTGAAGGTTTGGGAGTGTTCATATTCCATTGCACAAGATATACTAGCGCGAAAAAAACTGAACCAAAGTGCAAGCGAGAGCCAGCGCTTTTGTGTGCCCCTCGCAAATTATTTGTGCGTTTTTAGTGCCTCATGAGGAACGAAACTGAAAGTATGTATCGCGACCTAAGCACCGACGCTAAAGAGCAACCTCAGTGCGTTAGAAGTGCACGTGCTCATATAGACGAATGGCTATAGAACCATGCTTATAGCATTGCGATAATCTCTTAAAGACATTGGTTCAATTCCATCATCGGTCTTCGCATGTCTTTATTGCACTTCAAAAAGACTTAACTAACCTTCGAAACATCCTTACGGAAAGCTCAGGGTATGTTGAGCCTGTGCGACCCAAACGCCATTCCGAACGCAATCACAATTTTGAAAAACATGCAAGGCTTAGAAACGCTACATTGAAAGCGAGATGGCCCTGGGTGCCTGCGACACAAGTTCGGGCAGCTGTGGAGACGTTTAATTGGCTTCGAAAGAATGGCTGCAATCCTGGAGACAGTGGACCAGTGAACGGGGCTGCTTTAGAGCACTGCTAGGCGCCACCATTGCTATGCCCAAAAATGTGGTGGCAAGATGCAAATCATGATTACTGAATTTCACAAGAAAAGCAGAACGGTACGTCTGAAATTCATATGCAGAAAACTAAAGTAATGTGAAAGAACGTCACTTTGCGATAGCTAACGAGGCACTGGATCTGGTAAAGGAATACGCCTTCTCAGAACAGCTAGTTACCGCGGAGCCGAGCTATGATACTGAATTAAAGAGGGGAATAAGAATTGAGTGCATCACATTTCGCAGGCATCCTAAAGTTATGAATGGTAGTTTGCCACAATCAAGATAAATGTATATAACAGCTGCATCTAACCGGCACACACCAGAAACCTAAAGGCTTAAGAAGAGGGTTCGACTTAACTGGAGGATGACGTAGCGAGCCATAGAAACGACAATTATAGGTGTAACCTTAAGGAACAAGAAGAGAGCAGGGTGGAACAGAAAACAAACGCGTGTTACGGATATCTCAATTAAAATCAAGAAGATGAAATGGGCAGGGATTGTGCCGGTAGGCAAGATAACTACTGGTAATTAAGAGTAACAGTCAAGATTCCAAGAGAAGGCTTCTCTTCTACGCCTTTCTTCTCTTGACGTCTACTCGGTAACTCACAAAGACCATAAATCTTAAATGGCCTCCTCACGCCTGTTTCAAACCATTACGGAACAGTAAAACACTAGTTATATGTGCTTGTCCTCTAACTGAAACATTGTTGTATATCATTACACCTAATATTGTACACTCTATTGCTAGTTCACAAGTCATGATATGCTGTGCATTATATGCATATCATATTCTGCCAGTGCGCAGGAATGGTAGCTTTATTTTCTGCCTTCGGCTGTTGATAAGCAATTGATAATAAACGCTGCTCGGTCTCTTTTTTTTTATTTGCGACATAGACTTGCAGATAAGGCATAATATTTGTTGTGTATATTTGTGTTAAGTGCGCGCCGTTAGGCCGATGTTCACTCTCCTCTTTTTGATATGTTGAACTTTCCGCAGGATCAAAAGGTTTGCAAGTATTCTATGATGTACCACATTCGGGTCAATTTTACCGGTAATTATAGCTTATGCTGTATACAATTAACTTTATATATACATTTAGGTCAGTATGAAAATCATCTGAATCAGCATCGTAAGTGATATTAAAGTAGGCCTTGCTTTAAGGAGTACCAGAAGTCTATGTGAATGTTTTGCTAATGATAAAGAATCCACAGTCCCAATTTTAGGATGAAATTGGTGGTGACTTGCGACAAGCGACCGGTCCCTTTAGCCGATCAAGTGCAAGGCTAGGGCTTAACGATAACATGAAGAAGACAAAGTTAATGTGCCATAGCTAAGCGGGCGACTGAGAATTTATGATTGACAATAAACTACCATAATCTGATCTGGTGCATGTTTATCAGTTCTGCCTGCCCATGTGGCAGGCATTTCTAAATCTTAACAAGCGGCTCATCGCCCTCGTCGGAAGCAAATACTCGCAGGATACCTCATGAATTCGCCTAAGACGATTCGAAGGCAAAATCTATCTTCTTTTTCTTCCCAGTTGAAGCACTGACGATTTCTGCACCTTACGTGGTTTTGCGCTGCCTCCAGTGTTGGAGGCATTCGAAGGTTCCTGCGCCTCATCTGCTTTTGCACTGCTTCCAGGATCAGTCCATTTTAAAGACGATAGTCTTTCTTGGGGAACTTCAACGCAGAAATTTTGGTCTGTCGTTCTGTCTGTCTTTCTGTTTGTCGGCACGTCACTCGATTCAGCCATCCGGCCAAAGTGGAACCACTTGCCCTAGGACCAGCCACCTTGAGCCATACTTGTGTACATTGTTGATCAAAAAGCAAGCATTACGCATATCTGAGGCGCAACATCACTAGGTAAGTATTAGGTGGTGTGTTCCTTTAATAGAAAATACATAGATACGTAATTCTAGAGACCCTAGTTTCTTAAGCTGCGCTGAAAATGCGACTGCGCTGAAACTTGCCTTCCTCTGTGCCCTCTGCACGAGCTCATTGTTGTGTTTCGGTTTCGGTTCAGTATTGCACTGTACGAATGCCATGGGGCACCGCTCTGGCATTCCTGTTTTACACAGGTGACGTGTAAATAAAGAGCGTGTGGAGAGTACTCTTTGAGTGCGGACGTTTCTTCTGCTTCGGCGCTTCGCGCCAAACCGCGTGTTCGGGCTGGCTGGCGTCCCCGCCGGTCGCGTTGGTCACCGCCGGTCTTCGCCTTCTGCTGCACCGGGACTACAAGCCCGCAACACAGCACTCATATTTCCCGACGTATTACAAGATGGCGTCTATATCTCACGCAGCGCCTCTTCTATCGTCTTTAGACGACATTTGCAGCGAAGCACGCAGATACGCGGCCAATATTTTCACCATGCGATGGTTTCGTGTGATAACATCATACTGGCGTCACGAACTTCGGCAATATGTGACGTGGTGAGGACGTCCCATGGTGAAGCCATCAAGATACGAACTTCGATTGCGTGACTTCTTGCGTCGTTCGTGTTGACGCCGACGCTGCTGACGGTCCCTTTTCGCGTTTTGTGAGGCATCTAAGGCGTTCACGTTAACAATGAATAATTTATGGGGCTTACGATATTATATTGAGAAACGCCATGCTGAAGGGCTCCGGATAATCTGGACCACCTGGGGTTCTTTAACGTGCGCTGTCACCAGAAAAAAAAAATGCACAATCATCGCGCGCGCGACATGTACTAACAATTGTGACTGAAAGATAGAGGGTATACGGTGGTTGACGTTTACCACCAGGAATAGGCGTTTTTGGCAAATGGAATTCAATTAAATTTTACCTCTCCGCAATATCACTTATCTCGTTTAGCAATAAGAAACATCGACTTTACAGGAATACTATACTGCTGGAGCGTTCTTTCTGAAAACGAATGTAAATGTACAGGTATTGATCACGGCGGTGATCTCATCGTGTACATTCGTTTAATAAAAAAGTATGCGACAGCTGACTCGATTTGAAGGTCGCTAGCCTAATAACATTAACGGCGGAAAAGGAAGTCATCATAGAAATGCCTAGACGAACGTCACTCATAACAACTTTGACAGCGGAAACTGACTTAACAGTGCAGACGTAACAGCGGAAACATAAACATTCCTTATTTCATAAAAAATTGGAAGGAAGTGTGGAGCTGAGAAGCAATTTAGCCTCCACGCTAGAGGCTCAACCTCGGACTATAAAAAGGAAACATGATTTCTTCCACCATGCCGAAAAGCATCAGACAGCTATGAACATGACTGCTATCACCTACTTCGCATTTTTTGCTGTCCTCGACCTGGTTGTGGCGGGATCCGTCCAGCAGCCAGAAGTCACATACTGTAAAGGTAAGGCCTCTTATCACCACTATAGTTTGGTCAGTTTGCTTCGTTTTGAACACTGACCTCTATCTGTAAGGAGGCTGGTCTGCAGATGTACTATCTTAAACAAGGCTTTTTGCATGGTCGAGAATAGTTGCAATTTTCCTTTGAGAGTAACGTACGCAGGTCAATAACATGGTTTCAATTGAGGAAATAGTATAGGCGGCACCGTACACTTCTACAGTGAAGCGCGATATGAAGGTTATCGCGCGAGCGTCGACCGGCATAGCTTCCCAGGGGCATAGCGGCACGTTTCGGAATAGTGAAAATCAAGATTATGCATTCTTCTCGCCCTTGTTGGCTGTTCCATGCTACAACAATCTCCCCAACGATGAACTCTACACCCTTTCTCTCTATTTTAAGGTTTTGATTCGTTGCGATGAAGTGTATTTTTCGTTGACTCCCATCACCGCGGATCACAACAAAAATCCTGGGAAATATCCGCTAAAGCTGGTGCTTGGCACTACTTCGCTTGAACGGCTTGCTAAGTTGAACAAAATATACCGCGTTGTCATACAAAAAAAGAAATGAAAATGTGCTTTCCTCAGACGGGAGTGATCGCAGCTTAAGGAACAGCAGGGTGATTCCACGAGAGATCGAACATGCCTGTCCGGTCGCATTTTTTGTTTTGCCTGGGTTTTTTATATGTTGTGTGGGCACATTCAAAGTGCACGGAACTGAAAATTTTATTTCCAAGAAACGCTCCCAGCGCGCCAAAAAAATATTTGAAGGTGGCGGCGCGTGCCTCCTGTTTTTGCTCACTGCAGTGTTTTCGGATTTCACGGCCGAATTTAGCGCGAACTATAAATGATGTGTCGAAAATTTTTTTTGCTGATTTTAATACGCATTACTGTGAATTACATCCGTGCTTTTTTTATGCCGTTCTCAAAAAGAAGAAAATGTGAAAAAATGGCAAACACGGCCGAAATCAAAAAAGGGTCCTAAGTTTGAGGCGCCTTGGCGCCTTTACTATTTCAAACAGAAACTTGAAAACAGTGTCAACTATAGAAAAGAGCCTTTGCAACATTTATACGGAAGATCATTTTCCTACGGGCAGTGCAAAAAAAGAAAAAAATAGTTAAAGAAGCGAGTTTTTTCAAAAAAGTACATTTTCAAAAAATAAAATAAAAAAAACTCCGGTCTCAATTTTGACGGCAATTTTTTATCGAAGAGCGCTTATGTCAATGAACACACGGTTTTAATATGATATGTCCTCATTTGCTTCGTTTACGAGATATAACTGGCCAAAGTGACCCTTGCTGTGAGTGCTCACTTCAGTGTGACTGATGGTTGTTAATAGCTTGCATTGTGCGTAAATCGCAGTTTTATTTGTTCTGCTGCAGCAAAACCTTGCTCTGGTGGCTTTTCGTCAAGAAAAATGTGTTGATGATGATGAATTAACTTTATTGATTGCCCTGCGAATTGGTGGGATGGGCCTGGATCCCGCCTAGGCTTCGGCCAAGGGTTGCTGGCCCTTGGCGGCTTCCTCGGCTCGCTGGACGGCCCAGAGTTGTTGCTCCAGGTCCGAGCTGAGCAACGCAGACTCCCAGCGCGCGCGGAGGCTGTCGCTGTTTAAGGCTGCATCACAGCTATTGTTTATTATGTCTGGACATCCCCATAGTATGTGCTCTAAGGTGGCTCTAGAGTCACAATGTCTACACTTGTCTGTCGTGTATAAGTCTGGGTGTATTACATGCATGATAGCTGGACTCGGGTAGGATCGGGTTTGTAACTGCCGCCATTCGACAGACTGTTTCTTGCTTAATTTCGGATGAGGCGGTGGGAATGTACGCCTCTGCAATCTATGGTGTACTGTAATTTCGTGAAATGTGGTCATTCTATCTTCCCACTCCCACTCATCGGTATTCCCTGAGACGGCACTAATCGATGCTCGGTCTGTAAGCCCTCGAGCCATGCGGTGCGCCGCCTCATTGCTACCTTCTGATAGTGTGTGAGCGGGTGTCCATATCAGATGGACACTTTTTTCTTGATTATTACCGAGTTTTAGAATTCGAAGTGCCTCTGGGGAGATTCGGCCGTTTGCAAAGTTTCGTATCGCCGTCTGCGAATCACTGACGATCACGTCCGCTTGTGTTTGTGCTATGGCTAATGCGATAGCTATTTCCTCTGCGGTTTCTACGTGTGGCGTACTGACGGTAGCACTCGTCAAACATTTTCCCTCATAATTTATCACCACGGCTGTGTAGGCGCGCTTGTGTCTGTATCTAGCTGCATCTACGAATACGGTGTCCATGCTGTGACCAAATTTCTTTTGTATATCGCGTGCTCTGCTTTCCCGTCTGCCCTGATGGTGGGCGGGATGCATATTCTTGGGTATAGGAAGCACGGTTATCACGCCTCTAATATGTCTGGGCATATCTACTTTGACGCCATGTTGGGTGTGATAAGTAATACCTAGCCGATCCAATATTTGCCTGCCTGTTTTAGTTTTGGATAGGCGTTCGTATTGAGCGATGCGTTGTGCCTCGATTAGCTCATCCAGGGTATTGTGAAGACCTAGCTGCAGTAGACTATCGTTGCTAGTGGTGATGGAGAGTCCAATTGCTTGCTTGTATATTTTCCTGATTAAACAATCTAATTTGTATCTTTCTGATGAGTGCCATCGTAAGTATGATGCTACGTAAACTATTCTGCTTATTACAAACGCTTGAACTAGTCTAAGCAGATTGCCTTCTTTCATTCCGCTATATTTGTTGGCGATGCGTTTAAGTAGCCGCATGATTTGAGACGTTACATCGTCTAATTTGCGTATGGTCTCTCCATTATGGCCGTTACTTTCAATAATGAGTCCCAACACTCTGATCCTGTCCACCTTGGGTATAGGTTTACCATCCGCCGTAGTGAGGTGAATTTCCAGGTTGTTCTTTTCCTCGTAATAGCGTGGTTTTCGGCCGCGTCGTGATGGTTTATAAATGAGGAGCTCAGATTTCTCTGCCGAACACGCCAGCCCGGTTCCTGATAAGTATTGTTCGACTGTTTCTATCGCACGTTGTAATGTATTTTCAACTTGTCCATCACTGCCATCGCTCACCCATAAGGTAATATCGTCAGCATAGATGGTATGATGGAGGCCGTCGATTTCCTGTAGCTTTGCTGGTAAGCCAATCAGAGCAAGATTAAACAGCATAGGAGAGATTACTGACCCTTGGGGCGTACCTGCGCTTCCGAGCTGTAGTTCCTCGGATACAATGTCTCCTATCTTAATACATGCTTTTCGGTTAGTTAGGAAGTCTCGAATATAGGTGTATACTCGCTGGCCTAGGCCTAGCTCTGTTATTCTGTTTAATATTGTTTCGTGCGTAACACTGTCAAAAGCTTTCTTGAGGTCTAATCCTAGAACAGCTTTGGTGTTTCGACTTGTGTTATCTATGATTTCATGTTTAAGTTGGAGCATTGCATCCTGTGTCGACAACTTTCTCCGGAAGCCCAACATGGTTGGCGGAAGAACGTCGTTGTCCTCGAGATAGTTTGTTAGTCTTGTTAGGACAACGTGTTCCATAAGTTTTCCCAGGCAGGAAGTGAGCGAGATGGGCCTCAAGTTCTCCAACTGTAGCCGCTTGCCTGGTTTAGGTATTAGAATAATCTGAGCCGTTTTCCATTGTTGTGGTATTGTGCCTAATTCCCAGCAGTCGTTAATGTACTTGGTAAGTTGTTCTAGAGAAGCATCATCGAGATTTCGGATCATCTTGTTTGTTATACCGTCAAGACCTGGAGCCGAATTGGTATTAACCTTTTGTAAAGCTGCTCTCAGCTCCGCTTCACTGATCTCTGCGTCTAGTTGTGCGTTTTTGGTGCCTGTGTAATGTGGGTGTATTGCTGGCTTATCCCGAGATAAATACCGTGCGGCTACCTCATCAATAAAATCTTCTTCGGTGTTTTCATATGCGTGTAATATTTTGTTTATGTTTTGTCTATACGTGGCTTTAGTGTCCTCGGGACTCAAAAGGTACCTGAGAAGGTTCCAAGTTCTGGATAGCCCTAACTGTTTATCCATAGAGGTGCATGTTTCCTCCCATTGTTGTTTGCAGAGCTGTTGTGCGTATGTTTCTATGTCTCTGTTAAGCCGAGCTAGCCTTCGTCGGAGCGTCCTGTTGTGTCTCTGGGTTTTCCATCTTCTCAGGAGACCTTGTTTTGCTTCCCACATATGTAAAAGTTTACTGTCTACCTGTTCCATTTGCGCTTCCTGGGGGATGACTTGTGTTGCTAAGTTAACATCCTGTTTAAGCTGCGTGCTCCAGTCCCCTATATCTGAGATAGTATTATCCTTTTCCTTGCGAATTTGTCTGAGTTTGTCCCAGTCTACAATTTTGAGCTGCTTGCCCTTAGACTTGCGTGGCCCTGCTTTTACAGTGATTTCGAGGATACTGTGATCGCTGCCTAGATCTTGTAGCGTGTTGAGCCATTTTGCATCCTTAATGTTCTTGGTAAAGGTGAGATCTGGCGTAGTATCCACACTAACACTAGACCCTCGCCTCGTAGGAGTCGAAGGGTCTGTGATGAGAGTAAGGCCCTGTTGTTGTGCATCTAGCCATAGCTGTCTGCCTTTGGGATTTTGATATTTGTATCCCCATGCCATGTGTTGAGCGTTAAAATCCCCCCCAATAACTAAGGCTCTGCCATCCGCGATAGAGAGGGTCTTGCAGAGAAGTGATCGGAAATTGGGATGTCTATTTCTTGGGTTGCTGTAAACATTAAGAATAAATAAACTTTGATTATTTTTCCGAGGAGGTATTAACTCGATTAATAAATTGTCTACATCCGCAATACCTGTATCATGCTGTACGACCGTGTGGTGACGTTTCACTAGAGTAGCGACAACTCTTGTCTCCCCGTCGGCACTACAGAATGATCTGTACCCAGATAATTTGGCCTTACAATGTGTCTCTTGTAACAATATGACATCAGGATGTTCCTTATTAATTAGGTATTGATGTAAGTTGGATCTCTTTCTACTGTAGCCTCGACAGTTCCATTGCCAGATAGTATAATGGTCGTGTCGATCCATGGTGGCAGTTACGGTTTTCCGGTCCCCTCCACTGTAGATGTCGAGGGTCTCATATATGGCTTACTGGTTGTTTTGATGAGGCCGCCTCCACTGGTTTGAGGTCCCCACGTCTTCATACAAGTCTCAATATCGGTAAATCTAGTAGCTATTGTGTTAAATTGTTGTTGTATTTGGGTCATAATAGCCTGTGTAACTTGCTGGGTAATTTGCGCAGCCATGTCTTTAAAGCTTGAATCTAGGATATCTAGTTTGTCTTCTAGACTGTCAATTTTCCTGTCGAGTGCATCCTGTCTTTTCTCTATAGTTTTATTGGACTTAGTCTTTTAACTGTGATCGTCTGGTTATCGTCTGTGGCCTTGCGTTTGGCTGGCGTGTTAGCCTCTTCCTCCATGTCTGCCACTTGTTCTTCTATACTATCTATTTTGATACCTCGCCCGTTTTTGAGAGTGGTGTTTTCTGCCCTCAATCTACTGTTTTCTTCTTCTAGAGCTACAATCCGCTGATGGTGTTGTAGCATAATTTTTTTCATTTCTGCTAGTTCTTTTTCCAACTCTTTGTTTATAGCGTTCGATTCAGCCTCTGCCTCCGCGCGCGCTCCGGAAGCCCCGTCAGCCCAGCTCACCTGTAATGGGGGTCCGGTGTTCTGGTTTCCGGTAGTGCCTTTGCTGTTGTCGGTGGTCTGGGGTGGCTTGGTGGGCTTGACACTGCGGGTTGTGGACCTTGACCTTGATCGATTGCTGGAGCGTGACCTGCTCCTGACCCTTGTGAGGGAACCCGATTTGTTCCTGCTGGTTGTACTTGGGCTTCTTTGCTTGTCAACGTAGTTGTCGTATTCCACCTGTTCCTCTCTCCTGGCACGTTCCCATCTTCGTCGTTTGACGAGGTATGGAATCCGATACCTGGCTTGGCAACGTTTATCCCCGTCGGGTGGTCTTTTCCACATAGTTGGCATTCTACTTTGCAATCATGGTCTTGCTTTGGATTCTTGGTGCTGCAGCCCCGACAGATTTTGTCGGTAGGATTGGGGCAGACGTCCGCGCGGTGTCCAAGTCTGCCGCATTCATAGCAGATGTCAAATTGTTTCTTGTAAAGCGCGCAGCGAACAAGCGCTGCTCCGTAGTTCACATAGCTTGGGACGTGATAGCCATCAAAAATGATGATTACATTGTTTGTATTGCCCATACGCTTTGCGTAGAGGACGCTAGGATTACGAGGAGTGACCAGATTCTTAACGATGTCTTCCGGGCTTTCAGAGGCAGAGATGCCTCGGATGACTCCTTTCGAGGTGTTCTCCGGTGCTGCGCGATAGGCGCATGCCTCATATTCCTTGCTCCCAATGCTGAGACTGGTTATTGCGACGTATTTTTTGGCTCTTTCTTTCGATGGTGTACTGAGGACTATGATATTTTGCTTCTTGTTGAGGCAAAGATTATCTTCTTCCTCCGCTGTACGTTCCACATTTGCAGCACGCCGAACGCTGTGGTAGATGCGATCTGTAGCGTGTTCGGTCACGTTGAAGCCGCCTCTTGGTCTTATAATGATCCGGTAGTCGTCGACTGGTAAGTTTGGCATGCGGCTTGCGACGATTAATTGTTGGATCTTCCGATAGCCCTTTTTCTTGCTCCAAGTAGCCTCCTTAGCTCGCTGAAGTTGTGTAGTATCACTACGCAACGGGTCCACGTCATCACTGCGCCTTCGATTACTTCTTTTAATTTCGAACCAATTGCCTTGGTCCAACTCTTCTGGTTGAATATCTTCGCCTTCTACCTGTACAACCTCCATGCTTGCTCCGCTAGAGCCGGGTAGCAAGGTATCTCCGGCTATGCCGACGGCGTTAGGCCCAGCACGTCAGCCGTCGTGGCTGGTGGTACATTTCTCGAAATGAAAGTGGCCCACCTGGTTGAATTTGGTATCCAGGTGATCCTTGGATCTTCCGTCTTCTCCTGAAATGTGGATTTCGTTCTCAGATTTCGTTCTCAGAAAAATGTGTTCTCAGATTTTATTTGTGTCTAGCGTGTGCAAAAGTGGGCTGCTGCCGCCCTCTAAACGGCTAACGTGTAAACAGTTTGCAGCCTACAACCTCGCCTACAATCATCAGAGGAAAGATGGGCGCGCCTGTTCAAGATATCAATCGCTTCTTCTTCCTGAAGGAATGCCTGGTCTACCTCATCGCGGTTAGATGTAGACAGGTTTTCCTTGAGGAGCCTAAAGCAATGCAAGCAGACCTCGCAGGTGTCGCGAAGATCCTCGGCCTATGACAGTAGCTTCTGGAGGTAGGCAACAACAAAAAGAGCAAAGAAAAAAAATTTGCGCAAGGAAAACGTTTTTCTTAGCAATCTTCTTTTTGTAAACGCGTAAATAATCGGCACAGAACAATCGTACGTAGCCATGGGCCGCGCGCATCGCGTGTAGTGAACAGCTAGACCTACAGCAAGCCGAAACGTTTATACTGAACGGCGCCGCACAAATTATCTCACATCTGCACAGCTGTCATGAATGCCTTTCCAGAACTGCTTACGGTTTAACATTTTATGACTAAGGGTGTCTAAGCGCTTTGGGCTGTAATATTTAATTTGTAGGCCGCACTCATTGTCAAAACTAAGGGCAATGTCCGTCTGGTGCCACCAATGACCTTTGCTGTCCTCGACGTGGGAAAGCACTTTAGTAAAGTGGCAACAAAACATCACAAATTGGGCAGCTTCGGCCACTCACGGCTTAATCATGCCGCACCGCACGTTTTCTGGCTGCTGAAACGCTGAGGTAAAGGTCGAGATGATACAGGAAGACGTTCTGCAACGCCGAAAACATGTGATAACGGCTCGGAAATCATTGAGCTAACTTTTTTACAAATGTTGTTTAGGCACAGTGTGCGTCGAATGGGGAAGATAGAGCGTACAATCCATGTAATGGAAGGGAAGCAAGCAGGCAGTGAGAAAACAACTGCATAACAGCGCGCCTGCTCATTGTGGCATTTAGTTACAGATTAAGTTGGCCTTCGCTGCATACAGATGCTTTATTCTGTGTGCAAGGAGAGTTTTGATAAAGTGACCTAAACCATGTGTTCGCGGTGTCTCGCGTGCTTCTGATTAACGAATACTGGCGGGTAAGTTGAGGTTGTAAGCTGCAAACTGCGTACGCGTTCGGCCTTTAGAGAGCGGCAGAAGCCCACCCCCACACACGCTAGACATAATTAAAGTTTGAGAATGCATTTTTCTTGACGACAAGACACCAGAGCAAGGTTTTACTGCAGGAAAATAATTAAAACTAGATTTAAGTGCAATGCAAGCTGATGACAACTATCGACCGCACTGAAGTTAGCACACACAGCAAGGGTAATTATGGCCCGTTAAATCTCGTGAACAAAGCAAATGAGGGCATACATATTAACTCGGTGTTTTCACTGACATAAGCGCTCTTCGACAAAAAAATGTCAAAATTGAGGCCTGAGTTTTATTTTTTGAAAATGTACTTTTTTGAAAAAAACTCGCTTCTTTGACTATTTTCTTCTTATATCGCGCTGCCTGTAGGAAAACGATCTTCCGCATAAATGTTTCAAAGGCTCCTTGAAATACTTGGAAAAAAGCATGGATGTAATTCACAGTAATGCGTATTAAAACCAACAAGAAAATTTTCGACACATCGTTTATAGTTCGCGTTAAATTCAGCCGTGAAATCCCAAAACATTGCAGTGAACAAAAACAGGAGGTCTGCGCCGCCACCTTCAAATACTTTTTTGGCACGCTGGGAGCATTTCTTGGAAATAAAGTTTTGGTTTCCGTGCACTTTGAATGTGCCCACATAACGTATAAAAAACCCAGGTAAAACAAAAATATCGACCGGACAGGCATGTTCGATGGAATCGCCCTTTAGAGGGCGCCAGCAGCCCACGTTCGCACACGGTAGAACCAAATAAAATCTGAGAACACATTTTTCGTGACGATAAGCCACCAGAGCAAGGTTTTGCTGCAGCAGAATAATTAAAACTGCGATTTACGCACAATGCAAGCTATTAACAACCATCAGTCGCACTGAAGTGAGCACTCACAGCAAGGGTCACTTTGGCCAGTTATATCTCGTAAACAAAGCAAATGAGGACATATGATATTAAAACCGTATGTTCATTGACACAAGCGCTCTTCGATAAAAAAATGCCGTCAAAATTGAGACCGGAGTTTTTTTATTTTATTTTTTGGAAATGTACTTTTTTGAAAAAACTCGCTTTTTAAACAATTTTTTTCTTTTTTTGCGCTGTGCGTAGGAAAATGATCTTCCGCATAAATGTTGCAAAGGTTCTTTTCTATAGTTGACACTGTTTTCAACTTTCTGTTTGAAAGAGTAAAGGCGCCAAGGCGCCTCAAACTTAGGACCCTTTTTTGATTTCGGCCGTGTTTGCCATTTTTTTACATTTTCTTCTTTTTGAGGACGGCATAAAAAAAGCACGGATGTAATTCACAGTAATGCGCATTAAAACCAGCAAAAGAAATTTTCGACCCATCATTTATAGTTCGCGCTAAATTCGGCCGTGAAATCCGAAAACACTGTAGTGAGCAAAAACAGGAGGCACGCGCCGCCACCTTCAAATATTTTTTTGGCGCGCTGGGAGCGTTTCTTGGAAATAAAATTTTCAGTTCCGTGCACTTTGAATGTGCCCACACAACATATAAAAAACCCAGGCAAAACAAAAAATGCGACCGGACAGGCATGTTCGATCTCTCGTGGAATCGCCCAGCAGAAAGAGCGAGGGGTGCTTGCGTGATACCTCCCTCTCCTCGAAAGAGGATTCTCGGCCGTGGCGCTATTGTAGTTCTTTGTCGACGATCGCGTGATAACCTACATATCGTGCTCGACTGTACACCGTAGAGGTTCTGTATATGACTGCGAATCGGAGCTAGATTTGCTACAGTCTACCATTTGTGGTTGCAAAGAGATCCGCAATCTCGCGGTCGTATGTCGTGCGATAATGCCACCTCTCGTTCACAGAGGGGTTTTCCGCAAGGCAGACTTCCGTTCAGCTTTCGTTATCGCCACATTTCATCGCATGCATCACTTCCAAACCTATACGAACTGACAACTTCTGTTCGTTGAACGGAAAGGCGAGTAAGGGAAGGCGCTGACATCAACAGGGCCTAGGCAGTGATTGTGCAACTATGTAGGTGCCTGGAGTGTTGGAGTTAGGCGAAATGCCTTCGAGTTAGCCGAAATAGCATTTTCTGCAACCGCGTAAGCACGTCATGTCCCGATGACAGCGACAAGAAGTTTATTGAATATTCCAGAGAAAAATGATGGGGAGGGGGAGGGGGGGCCTAGGGTTTCCCATCAAGTCGGTGGTTCCAACCAAGGATGCAACAAAGAGGCGGTGGCTCTCGGCGACGAACCAAGCCCTCTGGAAAGCAGCAGATGAGCACAGTCCTGAAAATGGAAAAAACGAGGAACTAATTGTATGATAAAAAGGTGCACCAACCCAGACCCACCTGCACAAACTGGTCTAAAAATTCTCACCGAACAGTACCTTTAAAAGCCCGGTTATTCAGGGAAGGCATCTTTGTATCTTCATCTAATAGTCGCCTCTTTGACGTTCCAGAAACTATAGGATATATTGCTTCATTGGCTGCAAGGAAGTCATCAAATTTTGGGCTGTCCTCTGAAGGGAGTAGAAACTCGCTTCGAAAATTTTCACGCACACATACAAATGCACGCACGTAAAAAAATAAAGTATGATTGACCCCCCCCCCTCCCCCCGAAAAAAATTTCTGGCTACGCCCCTGTACTGCGCCTAACGATGCGTGGGCAAAGTGCGTAATAACGATACGAGTCAACATATAACTTCGCGCTATTTGGCTCATAAGAGGGCCGTTTTGACAATGGCAAGCATGACGAGTCTGGGGAAAAGAGCAACATCTGATTGCTGGAACTTAATATTGAAGTTTATTTCTACATGTGTGTCGTCAGTGATAGTTCGTGAAAGCGTTCAATGTTTAAAAAATGTGTAAACTACGCAGACCAACGATCACGTAGATCAGACACCAAGGCAAGCGCGATGGTTTTCGCAGTTTATAACTTTTGTGAATATGCACCGGCTCACCCAACAACAAGCCCATCGAATATCTCTTTCTCAGCCGGCAAATCCTCCCGTAGAGGAAATTGTTTTCTAGATTGGCGTGTCTACATTTCATCAAGTAATATTAAACTTTCATCATTCTTTTTTTCCCTCACCAGCGTGACTGAAGTGGTACAGGAGAGCTCATGTGCGATTCCAAGAATAACAGCTTTTTGTCTGTTAAAGCAGACAAAGAGCTGGCGTTATTGAAATCGCACATGCGATCTCGTCCGTCTTCCCATTAGGCTTTGTTTAGTTTCGCTTGATTATCATGTAGGCTATCGTGTTTTGGCTTGGGGCGTTCATTATCTCGTGCTCGTAGTTATTTACTTATGCATGATCCTCCGAAATAAAAAAGAAACTGTTGGAAGTCAACGCTCGTCTTTGCCGTTCTTTCTGTCATTTCGTCTTTGTGTGCTCTGTGCGCGAGCCTACAATGGAACACCAACTAGCCAGAGCTCCAACCTTGCTTCTCTAACAAGACTTTTGCAATACTTAGAGAGCTGAGGCTTTGCGGCGGGGACACAAAGATGGAGCAGGAAGTAACTATGGACTGGAACAACGAGTGTCCCATCCAAGAAGGTGAACACAGCGCAAGCCTGTCCGTCTACCTTCCCAACATGGCCTTAGCCAAGATGTGCCTTGGGGTGAGTGTGTTTCTACTATGATGTTCCTGCCGCTTAAGCGCTAAAGAAAATAAAATAGAATCCCTTCTCCTATCGGGAAAACCAGGGCAAGCGAAGGACGTCGTGTGCGTTCCTGAATTGCTATAACTCTTTCCTTCCTCCATGCCCGGAATGGGACCTTCACCCATGTGGTTAGCAACGTTACACTTTCTCTGAACACAGGCAGCAACGACGGTCATGCCTGAAGCAATGAGATGCCACAATTAAAGGCAACAACGAAATGCGTGAACGTGAAATGCCGAGTGACCTCGATAAAAGATCAAATTCCCGTACCGAAAAAGGCTTGTCGCCCACTAGCCCACGATGGAGGGAGCGTCAATTATCGAAAAACGTGTGCACACAAATACGCATGCGACTGGCGCACCTTCGAGAGAGGCATTTTTCTGCAGCTGCATTTACGTACAGCACTCACTGATTCAAACGCGACAACCATTTTTTTATTTTAGTATAACGCTTGGTATGCGCAGTCGCTCGAGATTAACACGTCATGTAGCGAAGAATCTAGTCTCTAAAGATAGTGTTTTCTCTGATCTATGCGTTCGAGTCAAATTTACGCCGATGTGACCCAAACTGAAGACGGTGGAAGCGAAAGCATGTGCGCTACTTTGCCCTAATAATATTATCTGGGGTTTAACGTCCCACAACCACGATATGATTATGAGAGACGCCGTAGTGGAGGGCTCCGGAAATTTCGACCACCTGGGGTTCTTTAACGTGCACCTAAATCTAGGTACACGGGCCTCAAGCATTTTCACCTCCATCGAAAATACAGCCGCCGCGGCCGGCATTCGATCCCGCGACCTTCGGGTCAGCATTCGAGCGCCATAACCACTAGACAACCGTGGCGTTGCCTACTTAGTCCTAAATTGTCCTGTTTCAATTCCCGAGTTCTGTACCTCGCCGGCGCCGCGTTTTTCGCAAATAATGCGGACGTCGCCACCTAAATCACTAAATCATAAAAACTTCCCTTAAAACATCAGGTCGACCTATTTTGGTGCTCTTAGCTACTTTCTCCAAACGGCAAAATATCCCTTTCTCCGCATGCTGCGGTGCACACCAAACGTTGTGCTTCTGTAAGACCCTAATTTTGGACTTTTATTTTTCAGGACGGCGAATTTGTTGTGACCCTCGAGGTCCAGGATGGAGAAAGCACTCTTTTTTGCGCATCGTTTCCCGTTTCAGTCGACTTGGGCGGAGCGAGTCTTCTGGGCTAAACAAAGTCTTCTGCGTTCAGGAACGTAGAAAGAAGCTTCGCCTGAATTTTCTTTCGTAATATATATCTTATTCTAGGAGTGGCATAGAACGTGAAGCACATTTTCTCAAGATCTGGGCACATTTCTTCACGCCTTGATCACGTGCATGGATTAAAAGAAACGATGTGAAACAGGCGTCTTTAGGGTGGTCTTACTTCCCGAGAACAATCAACGACTTGAATGCATTGCCAAAATTACATCATTTGTATGACTTCCAGCGATGTTTTATTTTCATCTCTATGACTACCTCGTGTATTTGTGCGTGGAGTATAGTGGTCCGCTGTAAAAGCATGTTAGTCCAAAAATTTCAAAGTTCTAAATTCTTTTTGTGCCCCCCCCCCCCCTTCTCTGCCCTCACCAATGCCTGCGGGCTTTATAGGTTACGTAATAAACAAATAAATGTTTGCTTACGCGTTAGAGTGTATGTTCGGGGAATATGAGAACACGGTGCCGGTTTTCTAACCATTTAACAAGAATAAACATCGCACTATTTCTCCATTGCTTATAACGAAGCCTGCTCTGATCTTAACGAACACTCCCATAAAAGTATTTCATGTTACCTGGGATATTCAGCACAAGTTCTTCTTTTAGGGGCGAAACACCTTAAGGCCGAGGCATGTCCGTCCATCCGTATGTCGGCGTCCGTGCTTACGCACCTACTTGACCACTCGTCATGATTCACTTCGTGGAGATGCGTGGTTTAACGATAGGTTTAACAATAGATTAATATCTATCATATTAGTGACAAAAGAATATAAAACACCTTTCAAGCACACATTATGGACTTTAGGACCTAGCTTTGTCGTCTACTCTCACTGTCCGCTGCCACGGTATATAGAAAACCGTTGCTATAGCCGAAACATATATGTGTGTATGTGAATAAAAAATTTACAATAGACGAACATCAATCACAATTGTGACAGAACAGTATAAAACGCCTACAACACAAACCCTTTATACTATACTCCATCTCACAATTACCTTGCAGCACTGCCGAAGCTACGAGGAGTACAGAGGCAGTACTCTTGCGCAGCATATAATATAGTTCCGGGAATAACTGTTTCATTATTAATCATTTACAGGGGCTTTAGCTGTGCTTCTTGCATGACGCGTTACAGCGATATGAAGTACGTTAGGCATGCACTTCGCAAACTCTGAATTATTGCAGCAATTACCAGCTGGTAATCGTAATACTCTCCCTAACGGCGATGACGCACAGCAACATGGAAGCCCCCATACAGCCCAGACCATCCGCATCCATCTGCATTCCGGCTCTTTACTGGCTCTCTACCCACGCAGCAAAAAAAATAAGTGGTATATCCTGTCATCGCTTAGTCTCATCTAGCACTGAGCGCAAGACTTTAGGTATATCTTGTTGCTACTATTTAGATCGATCATATGTTTACATGCTGATAGGACTAGCAAGGGTGTGTCGAACCGTAAAATTCGTTTGATGTGAACATAGCAGATGGCGCCACAACATTAGCGCTGGTGATGTGTCAACTATGAGTGGCACCCCGAATGCCTAAAATTGTTTGCTGCGCCAATAATTTGCTCTTCCACTCAAGACCAGTGCGCGATGGCCGCTGAAAGTGCGTCAAATGAATCTGCAGAGCGCTACAGGACAAAGATAAACTATTTTCCAAAAGAAGCAAGGTTAGTGGTACTTAATGTGTTTGGTGCTGTGAAAAGCGAACTTGGTGAAAGCGCAAGTAGGACCACTGTCATGAAAAGAACCGCGTTCCTCACAAACGCCAGCGAACGCTCAGTCTACAAATTGGTTTCTGATCATCGAAAAAACGGCGAGGTGGTGTCCCCGAAGAGATTCTTGCATGGCGGCAGAGGACGCGAACGGAGAAGAAACTCGACGATTTCGATTTGAGCGTGCTGCGACAAGTAGTGCATGATCACTTCAAGAGAATGAAATCCCCAGGGTGCAAAAGCTTTCCTGTCACTTCAACGAGGATGAAACTCTGCCTTCACTTTCACCCGCAACAATGCATCGCATGCTGAGGAAGATTGGTTTTCGGTTTAAGAAACAGTCCCCCAATGCCCTCCTTATTGAGGCAACTCACATAGTTCAGTGCCGACGCAAGCACTTACGGCAAATAGCAGAATTATGGTGGCAAGGACGGCCCATTTTCTACACTGATGAAACATGGGTTAACGTAGGGCACACGACAGATAAGGTGTGTGTCGACGAGAGTGTCAAAAGTGCGCAACAAGCAAAAAAGGCCGGACTTTCAGTTGGCCTGCCGAAGCTGATCGGCAAGGGAGCCCGACTGATCGTGACGCACTGCGGAAACGATAATGGCTTTCTGCAAGGTGCCGGAGAAATATTTCAAGCGAAGAAGGGCACAGGAGACTATCACGAAGAGATGGACGCCCCCACTATAAAAATGGTTCGAAAAAACTCTACTACCCCGCCTTCCTCCGAACAGCGTGATTGTCCTCGACAACGGGGCCGTATCACTCCGTGAGGCAAGAGAAGATCCCCTGCATGAATAACCTCAAAAGGGAAATGGCGGCGTGGCTTTAAGAAAAAGGGGTTCCATGGAGTGACGATATGTTAATGGCAGAGTGGATGAATCTTATTCAGACTGTGAAAGTAGATGGCAACTCATATCGTATTGAGCGTACTGTTGGTGCAGCCGGACACATCGTTTTAAGGCTACCGCCGTATCACTGCCAGCTCAATCCCATAGAGCTGGTGCTGAGCGACATGAAGCGTTTAGTGGCTTCTGCGAACCGGACATTTAAAACGGAAGAGCTGAACAAACACGTTGCAGAGGCCATAGGACAAGAAAGTCCGCAGAAGTGGAAGAACTATGTTAAACATGTGGTTGAGGAAGAAGAGAAGATGAAGCAAATGGACCACATCATTGACGATGTAGTAGACAACCAACAAGCAGTCGTAGTCAATTTAGGGAAGGACACAACTTCTGACGAGGAGGACGGTATGAACGATGAACACTTTGAATGACAGTGACTTCTAGAAGCTGAAAAAACTTTCCCATAACATTTTCTTTACCAGTTACGAAATAAATATTGCAGCACGATTTTACGTTGAAAAAGCATGTTTTGTTTGTTCACTTATTGCTCAAATGAGGGCACGCAAGTACGTTACACATTGAGGCACCCACAAACTGTAACGGGAACTGAATATTGAGCTGTCGGGTCGTCAGTATTAAGCTACTTTCGGCAGTACCATAACTGAGACTTAGTGACTTTAGTTGGAAGATAAAATGATACACGCTTCGCGAATGCTGTAGTATACGTAACGTTAAAATAGCCACACTACGTGTAGATGGGGGCGGGGCGGGGGCAGTTATTAGTCTTATTTATTTATTTATTTATTTATTTATTTATTTATTTATTTATTTATTTATTTATTTATTTATTTATTTATTTATTTATTTATTTATTTATTTATTTATTTATTTATTTATTTATTTATATTTTCAGGCGTCAAAACAACCTATGTCAACTGCGGAAAGCAAGTACCGAAAAAGCAGGCGAGCCGACACCAAACGACGAGCAGACGACGCGACGCGGATGAATACATCTTGAGGGGCTTTCGCGTTTCCCATTGGCTAAAAAGCCCTGCAGCTTTCACCGAGCTGAAGTTACTTGTGTGATGGAGTATAGTCGGCGACTTAAACGTAGACATTATGAACCTTAGGACCTAGGCTTGTCGTCGACACTTTATGTCACCTTATGTCACTTTATGTCAATTTATGTCCCTCAGTTTACATTGTATTGCGGACACGCTCGGGTAACGTGCGGTTGCTCGCCCATACGACTACCAGAGCTTCGCCCACTCATCATGATTCACTTCGTGGAGATTCGTGTTTTCTTTCCTTTTTTTTGTTCAGGCTGGACGTCGCGGTTTCGCGCTGTCATTACGGTTCTTTTTTTATAATATACGCAGTCCTCACTTGTTTACGCCTCCTAGATTCGCGCATTGCTTGTATTTCGCTTTGGGAGAACAGTTCGCCGTTTCACTTTCGCCTTGGGATTGAGAAGTTTCAGAAATGTCACCCTGCCTGTCCCAAAGTGCACATGCCAGTGCAAAGCAAGAACTAAATATCGGAGAGTCGCCATTGACCATGAAAGGCTTCTCTTCTTGTCTAGACGAAATGTAGTACACAGATGCTCAACAATTGCACTACCATTAAAACGCGCATAATGAATGGGTCAACCTGCCACCTTACAAAGCTGTCTTTCCTCATTCGTGGCACTTTCCGCGGACTGCTACGCTGCAGTTAAGAGCCACGAATAAGGAATTAGTATCTGTTCTTGCGGCTCTCGCAAGGTGCCGCCGCCCCTTGCGGCAACCACAAGAACAGACGCTCGAAATGCCAGCGCTGCGACAGGAAGGAACAGGCCGTAAAGGCGACGTTCCCATGCAGCCGTGGCTGCCTCTTCATTGTGACGTATGCTAACCTTGACAAACGTTGCAGTTACGCATGTCACAAGACCCATGAGACGATTTGGCTCAGCAGCTTTCTCTCTTGTCTGGAAGGTGTATATCACAGAAGATATTAGCGTGATATAACGCTAGCAACACTCGCAATATCAATCGTGAACAAGCATTTTCACGTATTACAAGCATACATACCTTATTTGATGTTGATTTCGAATATTTTAGGGAAAGATTCGATGGATTTACTGTACGCATAAGGTAGCGTTTGTAGGCGTGTTTGCTAGATGACATCACCGTATCTACAAAATTTTATATTGCCGCCGACGCGGCCGATTGCGCCGCATTGCGCGTCGTACGCGTCGCAGCGTTTCGTCATCCGGGATTTCTGATGACATGTCAAGGACTCGACTTGATGTGACATTCTTTTTAACTGCAATGAAACCATAGTGTCACTCCTCACTATATATTCATGTCGTGTGACAATATGTTTTATTAAAGCTTTCGGGCGACATCTCACTCACATTAGCCACTGTATGCTCCAATCGCCCCTGACATTTTGCTGCGCTATCGCTCTCTGCGCTGAAGTACACTAGCATCGAGTAAAACAAAAACAAAAATCGTGCGCTTTTTACGCAACGAGGAAGCCCTGACAATGCCGGAAACAAGGTAACACTATTTTTATTCAAATTTATCGGTTACCTGAGCGAAGAAAAATTGGGGGACCCTTAAGCTTCGCCTTTAAGAGTTGAACGCAATAGCGAAATCCGGCCCCTAGTGCGCACTTCAACCACTAAGTGCATACTTATTAATGTGTTTTGTTACACACACACGCGCGCGCGCACACACACACACACACACACACACACACACACACACACACACACACACACACACACACACACACACACACACACACACACACACACACACACACACACACACACGCGCGCGCGCGCGCGCGAATGGCACAGGTTTTCGATCTAAAGCAAGAGTCGCATGGCCTCTAAGATACACGCCGCGCGCTCGCCATCTCGGAGGCCATGAAGAGTCTCACAAAGCCTCACAGATGGCAGCACATTATCTAGCGTTTGCTGTTTGCTTGTTGATATGTTTTCCGCTAGATGGACATAGTTGTCCATTTTTAGAGCTGTTTGAAAGTTCGTGTGTGTTTTTAGCGGCGATGGCTGCACTATCCCGGCCTTTTTCGACGTAGTTTGATGGTCTCCCAAATGCGCCTACAAATCGCCGAATGGGCTCGTTTTCGTCGTGACACCTGTCGAACAAAATGCGTTAAGGAGACTCCTTCCACTACATAGCATTTATGTAGTGTTTTTTTCCGAAGTAGCTGCAAGTAACCTTGTGGCTTCGTGGTAGGACACCTGCTTGCCACGCGAACGGCCCGGGTTCGATCCTCAATGAAACCGAAATTGTTATTCTTTATTTTATTTGCTGCTTTCTCGATTTTTCGCTCACGGTCGATTTTTCGCTCACAACCAACGGTGCCGACACCGACAACGGAATTTCTGCGACACGAGCTCTCTAACGCTATCGCGTTAAAAAGAATGCACCGACGCGAACTTGTTTCGTGGACAAGATCGACACCGGGCTCCGGTTCGGAAATGACCGGCGTGCGCAAAAGTGCTCTTCAACCTCAGTTATTTCTCAGTGCAATTTAGTTGCTCACCTGCAGCATAAGGTAGGCTTGGAGAGCAATATATTACAATGTATGAATTTTAAAAGAGACGGCCGACGTCACATACATGCGAGAGAGCATGAGTGATCAACATTACCTGGCCGGTGCTGCATATCGACGAAAGCAATGATTTACGTATTTAAACATACGTAGGCGGTGTCACAGACGCTGCTGCGCGCGTCCGCGGTAAATCAGTGCCGCCACGCGAGACTTGGTCGGCGCAAAGATTCCAAGAGGCATCTTTTTGCAAGCTTCGCAGGGCGCCTAAGTACACAGTTCACATGCCGCGTCTGCCCTTCGTTTTACAGCCCCTTATCCCTCCCCTTTTATTTTTATTTTGCTTTCTTCAGTAAGCGTGCGCTGCCAACACGGAGCAGAGAGTTACGGAGCCGTGCAGTA
This sequence comes from Rhipicephalus sanguineus, assembly GCF_013339695.2. Classification (NCBI taxonomy): domain Eukaryota; kingdom Metazoa; phylum Arthropoda; class Arachnida; order Ixodida; family Ixodidae; genus Rhipicephalus; species Rhipicephalus sanguineus. Next base: position 33,215,507 of record NC_051183.1, on the reverse strand, counting down.
GATAGAGCTGTTTGTTCGGCAGATCTAGGCAGATCATCGCACTCATCTTTCCGCTTATCGCGGGCCCCTGCGCGCCTCCGTGCATAACCACGGAGGCGTGGTTATGCACGCCTCCGTGGCACGCGAAAGTCAAGAGCGCAATATTTTAGAAAGATATGTCAATGAAAGCACACGCGTAGCGTTCAAGAGAACCAGAACAACAATACTAAATCCGCACGATACATTACGACCACAAAACATTATAAACAGCCAGTGTGCAGTAATAGAGCATTACTCGGGCCGCTCTCTTGTTTAAAGTTGAAACGCGCAATCAGTATTTTTGTTTGGCTTGCGACGCACCGCTCATGCAGATGTTCACGTCTCGTTTATTAGAAAAAAAAATTCACAGCATATCCACGGGTGAATGATGAAGAGCTTGGGCGAAGCTCCTGAAGCAATCATGGTTACACCGTGAAATCTTCAATGGTTTCTCCCAGCAGTAATCGAAGCGATAGCCCAGTACATCATCAAAGACGTGACAAACACTGTATATATTTACACAAAAAATTTTATGAATCGTAAGTGGTAGCTAGACGTGGCTTCCGTTCCCCCTTCATTATAACGACTTTATGGTCGGTGAAGTGATGGATCGGTGATGGGTCGTAGTGGGATGTTTGCAAAGACGAAGTAGTGGGCAGTTTGCAAATGTGGCTTCCGTTCCCCCTTCATTATGACGGCTGTATGGTCGGTGAAGCAATGGATCGGTGATGGATCGTAGTGGGACGTTTGCAAAGACGAAGTAGTGGACAGTTTGCAAAGGATCGGTGATGGGTCGTAGTGGGATGTTTGCGAAGACGAAGGAGTGGGCAGTTTGCAAAAGTGGTTACACCGGACAACGGAGACGTGACAAGGTTAGACTAAGAGAAGCTTCGCCCCTAAAACTGCAACACACGCTACTGCGGAGGGTGTAGAGATACTTATGCCTTAAAGGGACACTAAAGGCAAATATTAAGTCGACGTTGATTGCTGAAATAGCGGTCCAGAAACCTCGTAGTGCTGCTTTTGTGCCAAGGAAGTGCATATTTTGAAATAAAATCACATTTTTAGTGGTCCGCATCGCGTTAGCGCGCTTCAATTCTCCCGCCTGAAAATACGACTCTCATACGTCACTGCTGCCGTGCCCAACGTTGCCCGCTTTTACTGCGCGGCCGCCGACACTAGTAGCAGCCGAGCGGAAGTAGCGGGACCCACAGTAGCAACAACGGCGCTGCGGCAAAGACTTGCTCGGATGGGCACATTCAAAACCGTCACCAAGTTGCGGTTGGTCTCGTAATCCTCAGTACGAAAGTGCAGCGAGCACACACGCGGAGGTTTTGACTGTTTAGCACACTGGCGCAATGGCATGACACTAAGCCACTTCAAGCGTAAGGGTTCATTCCGCGGCACCCAGTGAAAAGACACACCGGTTTCCTTGCTGCAGCACTGGCGTTGTGCACCATTCGGGCATCCGGCAATATCACACGCATGCGGCATTTTGTCGAACTTTCTGTCAGAGCGACTTTCACGAGCGCGCAAAACACGCACGGCAGTACGCGATCCCGAAACTACCACTGAGACGGGCGAGGCACAGTTCGGCGAAAACGGAACCTTTGAACCATGTTTGAACCACGCGCGCCGTTCCCCATGGCAACGCCACGGAGGTTTTGTTTTCCATGAATCAATCGGAAACGAACAAACAGCATTTTATTACGTCTTTTGTTGCTCGGAATGTTCTTTTTTTACTGCTGCCAGTTTGATTACTAGTGATTTATTGTAGGCCGACTTCCCTACGTCATCGGGATCACTTCGAAAATGTCCCACTCGTGGCGCTCATCATGTGATACATTTAGCTTAATTTCTCGGTAAGTAGGGCACTGCTGTTGATAATATTGCCGTTTTAGAAGTTGTCATACATTGGGCTTTCACTCTGACATAAATTGTTATTTGCCTTTAGTGTCCCTTTAAGAAATGAGCCGAGAAAAGCAGTACAGCGTTGCACAGGTCGCGCAGTAACAACGTGGTGTCCACATATAACGAGCGTATATGACGCGTCAGTAAAATCGCAGTGGGAAATACGATAGAGATGTATTGCAGTGCAAGGTTATCTTAGGAGTTTGAAAGTCACACCTCGTCTGCAACTGACACTTTTCTTGAATGCCTACCTCAAATCGGAAGCGCACGCCGCTAGGGACCAGCAGTTCGGCTATGCGAAGCGGTGCTCCTCTTGCAGCTGCCGTCCCGATGAGTTTTTAAGCGCACAGAGCTCTGATATTGAGTTCTCGTCGCTTTGTGGCAGCACAGTGAGTCCGCTGACCGTTCGGCGCTGAATGACAAAGAAACAACCCCATTTTCGGGGTCTGAAAGCTTCGCCAACGACTGCGGCTCAGCCTCTCCGTGGCCTCTCCTTCTGGAGATGCTGCGACACAAGTTCGGGCAGCTCTGGAGACGTTTAACTCGCTTCGAAAGAATTGCTGCAATCCTGGAGACAGTGGACCAGTGAACAAGGCTGCTTTAGAGCACTGCTAGCTGCAGCCTTTGCTATGCTCCAAAATTTGGTGGACAAGATGTAAATCATGATTACTGAATTGGACAAGGAAAGCAGAACGGTACGTCTGAAAATTAATATGCAGAAAACCAAAATAATGTTCAACAGTCCCGGAAAAAAACGACACCTTGCAATAGGTAACGAGGCACGGAATCTGTTAAAGGAAGACGTCTTCTTAGGACAGGTAGCTACCGCGTCATGATATTGAAGTAAAGATAAGAATACGAATGGAGAGGTTCACATTTGGCAGGGATCCTCAAGTTATGAACGGTAGTTTCCCACTACCAAGATAAATGTATATAACAGCTGCACCGGTACTTTACAGAAACGTGGAGGCTTATGAAGAGGGTTCGACTTAAATGGAGGTCGACGCAGCGAGCCATGGAAACGAAAATATTAGGTGTAACCTTACGGGACAAGAAGAGAGCAGGGGGCATCAGAAAGAACAAACGCGTGTTAAGGATATCTTAATCGAAATCAAGAACAAGAAATGGGCATGGGCAGGGCATGTAACCGGTAGGCAAGATAACTACTGGTAATTAAGAGTAACAGTCTGGATTCCAAGAGAAGGCTTCTCCACTAGCTTTTCTTCTCTTGATGTCTACTCTGTGACTCACAAAGACCATAAAGCTTAAAAGGCCTCCTCACGCCTGTTTCGCACCCTCACGGAAGAGTAAAACACTTGGTATACGTGTTTGTCCTCTAACTGAAACGTTGTTGTATACCATTACACCTAATATTGTCCATTCCATTGCTAGTTCACAAGTCATGATATGCTGTGCATTATACACATATCATATTCCGCCAGTGCGCAGGAATGGCAGCTTTATTTTCTGCCTTCACCCTTTAATAAACAATTGGTAGTGGGCGCTTCTCGGTCTATTCATTATCCTGTTTTTGATAGGTTAAGTTTTCCGCCAGGAACAACATGTTTGCAAGTTCTATGATGCACCACATTCGGGTCACTATTACCGGTAAGTGTGGCTTATGCTGTATACAATGAACTTTTTATACATATTTCGGTCAGTACGAAAAGCATCCGAATCGATAGCCATATTGATATTCACGGAGGCGTTGCCTTAAGGAGTACGAGAAGCCTATGCGAATGTTTTGCTAATGATAAAGAACCTTCAGTCCCAATTTGAGGATGAAATTGTGGTTTTAAGGAATGCTGGTGGTGACTAGCGTGTCGCGACACGTGACTGGGTTCTTTATCCGATGAAGTGCAAGGATAGAACTTTACGGCAACATGAAAAAGGCAAAACTAATGTGCCATAGCTTAGCGGGCGAGTGAGAATTTATGATTGACAGTCAACTACTATAATCTGATCTGGTGTATGTTTATCAGTTCTGTCTGCCCATATAGCAGGCATGTCTGAATCCTAACAGGCGGCTCATCACCCTTATAGGATGCAAATACTGATAGGATACCTTATCAATTCGCCTAAGACGATTCGAAAGCAAAATCGATTCTCTCTTTTTTCTCAGTCGACTCACTGATCTTCACTCCACACCTGATTTCTGCAGCTTACGTGGTTTTGCGCTGCCTCCGAGGTTGGAGGAATTGGAAAGATCCTACCCCTCGTCTGCTTTTGCCCTGCTTCCAGAACAGCCCGTTTTTGACCATGCGATGATTTCTTGTGATGAGGGATTTCGCCATATGTGACCTGATGATGACGTCCCATGTGAAGTTATCAAGATATGAACAGTGATGACGTTACCTCTTGCGTCGTTCGTGTTGACGCCGACGCCGCTGACGGTCACTTTTCGCGTTTTGTTGAGGCATCTAAGGCATTCACGTTAACAATGAACAATTTATGGGGCTTTCGATATTATATTGAGGAACACTATACTAAAGGGCTCCGGATAATCTGGACCACCTGGAGTTTTTAAGGTGCGCTGTCACGGGAAACAAAAATGCACAGTCATTGCGGGACTTGTACTAACTATTGTGACTGAAAGATAGAGGGCATAAGGTTGTTGACGTTTACCATTAGGAATATATAAGTGGGGGCGTGTTTCGCAAATGGAATCAAGTTAACTTTTATCTCTGAGCAATATCACTTACCTCACTTAGCAATCACAAACATTGACTTTACAGGAATATTACACCACTGGATCGTTCTTTCTCAAAAAGAATGTAGATGTACAGGTATTGATAATAGCGCTGTGCTCATCGTCTAGCTATATTCGTTTATTAAAAAAAGCTTGCGTCAGCGGACTCAATTTGAAGGTCGCTAGCCTAATAACATTAATGGCGGAAGAGGAAGTCATCATAGGAATGCCTAGGCGAACGTCGCTGATAAAAACATTAATAGCGGAAACGGACATAACAGTGCAGACTTAACAGCGGAAACATAAACGTTCCTTGTTTCGTGAAAATTGGAAGGAAGTGTGGAGCTGAGAAGCGATTTAGCTTCCACGTTAGAGGCTCAACCTCGCACTATAAAAAGGAAACGCGATTTCGTCCACCATGCAGAAAGCATCAGAGAGCTACAGATGATTGCTATCACCCACTTCGCATTTTTTGCCGCCGTCAACCTGGTTGCGGCGGGATCCGTCCAGCAGCCAGAAGTCACGCACTGTAAAGGTAAGGCCTCCTATCGCCACTATGGTTTGGTCAGTGTGCTTCGTTTCGAACACTGGCCTTTATCTGTGAGGAGGTTGGTCTGCATCTGCACTATCTTAAACAAGGCTTTTTTCATGGTCGAGAATAGTTGCAGTTTCCTTATGAGAGTAACGTACGCAGGTCAATAACATTGTTTCAATTGAAGAAATAGTATGGGCGTCACCGTACACTTGTGCACTGTAGAGGTTCTGTATATGACTGCCAATTGGAGCTAGCGCAGAGATCCGTAACCTTGTTGTCTGATGTCGTGCCTTAATGACACCTCTCCTTTACACAGGAGCTTTGCGCAAAGTAGACTTCCCTTCAATTTTCGCTATCGCCACGTTTCATCGCATGCACCACTTCCAAACCTATACGAACAAAGTACTTCTACTTATTGAGCGCAAAGGCGTGTAAGCGAAAGCACTGACAATAACAATGCCTAAGGGCCTAGGCGGTGATCTTGGAGTTATGTAAGTAAATGTCTTGGAGTTAGGCGAAATAGGCATTTTCTGCACACGCGCAAGCACCGCATTCCCGGTGAAAGTGACGAGAAATTTACTGAATGTTCCTGAGCAAAATGATGGTGGGAGGCCTAGGGCTCCCTGTCATGTCGATGGCTCCATCCAGGATGCAAGCAGGACGCAGTGGCTTTCGCTCGGCGTCGACTCAAGCCCTCTGAACAGCTTGCGGTAGTCCATTTTATTGTGAGCGGCAGGACGCGGAAATAGCATATATACCATAACGTTACACAGGTATTTTTTCGAGCTAGAGAATTAATACTGATTTAAAAATCTGACTACCAGAAAACACACTGATTCATGGATATTGCGCACTACTCGATGCAGCTAGGGAGGCGACGAAAAATTGGTAGACGCCGCTAAACTACTTAAAGCATTGGCGTGATTTAGTTGTAAGAATGAAGCAGCGGAGAAGCACAGTCCCGAAAATGGAAAAAGAGAGACAGCAATTGTCTAATAAAAAGGTGCACCAACCCAGAACCACCTGCAGAAACTGGTCTAACAATTCTGACGGAATAGGAACAATAAACGACCTGGTTAAGCAGGAAAAGCATCTTTGTATGTTCGTTTTACAGTCGCCTCTGTGACGTTCCACAAACTATAGAATATATTGCTTCATTGGCTGCAAAGAAGTCATCCTATTTTGGGATGTCCTCTGAAGAGCTGTAACAGAACAACTTGATTCGAATTCTTATAACATACGTCATCTAGTGCCACCTAAAATCAGCCTTGACATGCTCCATCTAATGGGTGTGTATAGTTTGCAGAAAACTCGCACTTAATACAGCGGGATCGAATCCCGGCAGCGGCGGCTGCATTTTCGATGGAGGCGAAAATTTTTGAGGCCTGTGTACCTAGATTTAGGTGCACGTTAAAGAATCCCAGGTGGTCGAAATTTCCGGAGCTCTTTAATAGGGCATCTCTCGTGATCATATCGTGGTTTTGGGACGTTAAACTCCAAATATTATTATTATTACCGAAGTTTAGACAGTAACGTGGAATCAACTGTATCGTCGCGGTTACATTTTATACAAATGATTTTACACCTAAAGGACTTCTATGACCACCTTGAGTTCCAGCCGGACTGGCAACCACTGTTCAGGAAATGTACTGTTTTACAGAACAATGTTCTATCAGACGCCTTTACCTGTAATGTTTTTTGTGTGCTTGTAGAGGTGGTGTTGGCTATTTTGTTGGTTTTTGATATGCAATAAGTCCGCTTTTGATAAATACCACGAAAGAAAAAAAAAGATCTTGCAGCTTTCGCAACCAGCGCAGCAATCGCACGCGCGAAGTAAACATAAGCGGATCAGATATTGGCTCCTTTTGGCGTTTTGCTCTTTGCTTGAAGATTAAAAACGATCGAAACCAATCGGTGTTCATCACCAAACAAGAAAAAAAACTCTTCCTTCAACTGCCATTAGTTAACCTCATATGTCTTTGCTTTGCTTGTAAGTCAATTAGTTTGCATATTAGTGACAACCGCATGTATTCTTAGTTTAAGCTCTCATTGATGAATGTACATCAAAGCCCAAGCTATGCTTTGCTAAGCTCTAACCAAGGTAATTGAAAGCTCTCCGGGGCTTCTCAATGCTGAGCAGAATGCGTATAGTTTTTCACTTAGAATGGGATGTTCGAAAGCAATTTGACTTTGTCATTGTCGCAAACACGATTTCAGATGCGGACGACTCTCTCGTCGAGGTCACTGACGTCACAATCAAAAACGCCGAACTCGGACAGCAAGCAACAATTGACATCTCATTTACACTGAAGGAGACTATAGGCGGCAATCCCATCCTGAAAATTTCTTTTGCGACGCCTGACGGACAGCCAGTGAACTGCATCCACATACTTATCCCGCAGTGAGTTTCCGACAGTGGTATTGTTCTGACAGGTACAGTAGTAGGCCTTACACTATGTACGGAAGACGAGCTTTAATATTTGTGAGGCGATACAAAGGTAGCGCATGCAATCAAGAAAGCTTTTTCTTCCGTTAGTAGGCATAGCAGTTATAGAGATACTTCATAGATTATCTTCCTGCCCTTCCAACGTGGCCACCTAACTGTAGGACATGCACAACCTGTTGACGGACACATCTTACCAAGATATCACTGTCGTTCAATTCGAATGGGGTACAGAAAAGGTGCTATAAATATCTGTAACCCGATATATTCGCAAACTGTTCCTAAACGACTTACAGACACCACTGACAAGTGGATGTTGACGAATACCGAATGAATTTTTAGTGAGAAAAAATTGCGAACGATAGACCTACGGAAGTGTCACTGGATGAAAGAGCAGCCGCACTAGTGCGTGTTGACGTTCTCAATTCGCTGTGTGCGCTTCACGCCCTTAGAAAGAGAGAAAGAACTTGCAGAAAATCACACCAGCTCATCAAGCTTCCGTTGGTTGAAGAGTTTTAGCACAGCGATCACAAATTTGAGGTTGTTATTTATTTTCGTGTGTAAGCTTTTTGGAGACAAAAATAACGTGCAACATTTGCGCGATCTTGTCCTAGGTGATTTTCGCACGATATCTATGACACAGCTTTAGAGTTTTCAACTACCACCCTTGGAGCAAATAAGTTTTAACTGAGGTAAATAACTAATATGTGACCTTGCGGAGGTGCCGCAAACGACAAAAGCAATGACAACTGGTTGTCGGAGCAATTTTACCCGTGCACTGCGCCTAACAATGCGACGGCAAAGTGCGTAAATCACGACATGCATCAATTTGTATAACTTCGAACTATTTTGCTCATAATAGGGCCATTTTAACAATGGATAGCATGACGAGTCTGGGGAAGAAAGCAAAATTTGATTGCTGGAACTTATAATTGAAGCTTATTTCTACATGTGTGTCGTTAGTGATAGATTGTCAAACTGTTTCCTGTTAAAAAACTGTGTAAACTACACAGAATAACGATCACATAGATCAGACAGAAAGGCAAGCGCGTTGGTTTCCGCAGGTTATACCTTTTGTGAATATGCACCGATTCACCAAACAACAAGCCCTTCGAATTTTTTTTTCTCAGCCTGCAAATCCTCAAGTAGAAGGGAATTGTTCCCTTGGTTGGTGTCTCCACTTTTCATCAAGTAATGTTAAACTTTCACCATTCTTTTTTTTCCCTCACCAGAGTGACGGAAGTGGCACAGGACAGCGCATGTGCGATTCCAAGAATGTCAGCTTTTTATCTGTTATGCAGACAAAGAGCTCGCGCTATTGAAATCGCACATGCAATCTCTTCGGTCTTGGTATGATAGCTGTGTTTAGTTTTGTTTGATTATGATGTTGCCTATTGTGTTTTGGCTTGGGGAGTTCATTATCTCGAGCTCGTAGTTATTTATTTAAAAATGTTCCTCTGGAAAAAAAGTAAACAAGTTGGAAGTCAACGCTCGTGTTTGCGGCTCTTCCAGTGATTTCGTCTTTGTCTACTCTGTACGCAAGCTTGCAACTGAATACCATCTATCCCGAACTGCAACATTGCTTCTCTAACAACATTTTTGCAATACTTAGAGAGCTGAGGCTTTGCGGTGGTGACACGAAGATGGAGCAGGAAGTAACCGCAGAGTGGAACAACGAGTGTCCCATCGAAGAAGGTGAACACAGCGCAAGCCTGTCCATCTATCTTCCCAACATGGGCTTAGCCAAGATGTGCGTTGGGGTGAGTGTGTTCCTACCTTCACGTTGTGTTTCTACCTTTAAGGAAGCGCTAAAGAAATAATCGATGAGCCCTTCCCCTGTCGAGAAAATGAGGGCAAGCGAAGCATGTCGTGTGCGTTCCCGACCTAATACTTTTTTTTTCTTTATTTCTTTGTTTCCTATTGCGGAATGCTCCCTCCTTCCTACACACCGGGAATTAGATCATCACCCACGCGCTTAACAGCGCAACATTTCAGTCGATAGAGGTAACAACGACGGTTAGGCGTTCATATCCAGGCAACAATGAAATGTGACAACGTGTAATGACAAGTCACCTCGTTCACCTCGCTAAAAGATCAGACCGACAAGCCCACGATTGAGGGACCATTAGGTATAAGTAAACGTCGCACACAAATACGTATGTGACCAGCGCACCATCTAGGGGCGCATTTCTCTGCACTCGCATTTCTGTACACTCGCCGGTGCCCGGTGTTTTCGCGTACGATGCCGCCGTCCCCGAAACCTGTAACTCATAAATGCTTCGCTTAAAACGTTAGGTCCAGCCATATTGACGCAGTTGGCTGCTTTCTCAAACTGGTAAATGAACCCAATTGCCGGATTCGGCGGTGCGCGCGAAACATTGTGCTTCTGTAAGTGCCTAATTGTGGACTGTTATTTTTCAGGATGGCGAACTCGTCGTCACTCTCGAGGTCCAGGATGAAGGGAGCACTGTTTGTTGCATATCATTTCCATTTTCGGTTGGTTTGGGTGGACCGAGTCTTCTGCGTTGAACGAAGTCTTCCGCGTTCAGGAACGAAGCAAGAAGCTTCGTCTCAATTTTCTTTCTTAATACATATCATTCTAGGAGTGGAATAGCACGTGAAGTACGTTTTCTCAAGAGATGGATACATGGCCTCACGCCTTGAGCACGTGCATGAAATAAACTCGCAGGGTCTCTTACGCGTTCGTTTACCTAAGACGACTCGAAGGCAAAAGCCATCTAGTTTTTTTTCTAATTCGATGTACTGATCCTTCCCCGACACCCTCCGAAAGCTTTATGCACCTCACGTGGTTTTGCACTGTCTCCAGGGTAGTAGGCACATCACCTGGTTTTGTGGTGCCTCTGTGATTGGCTCACCTTTGACCGAACTACGGTTTCATGTGATAAGGTTATCGTGTGACGTCACGATAATGGCATAACGACGTCACGAATGGTGCAGTTCTGTGACGTCATGATGACGTCATCGCGTGATGGTTTTTTGCATCACTCGTGTTGTCGCTGACGCCGCGGGACGCCGACGGTCGATTTGCGCGTTAAACAGAAATACGATGTGAAACCGGCTGCTTTAAGGTGGTCTTTCTTCCCAGGAATGATTCATGACTGGAACGCATTCCCACTGTTGCCTGTGCAAACAAGCGGCATTAATCCCTTGCAGACTAGTAGGTCCATACGGGAATAGTGGCATGCTGGGGAAGCAACAAGGAAGAAAAAGAAGACAGCACAGAGCGCATTGGACTAATGGCGTGTTGCGCTCTGTCCTCTCTTCTTTTTTTTTTCTGCACGCGTAGCACTTCAGTAGTCAGTCCAGTATGCACCACGCTTCGTGAGTGACCGCATGTGTGGGCTTGTCAACTATGCCACCAGGTCTGAACTCACTTTAGAAACAGCATGTATATTTGCAAGCAAGTAACTGATGTGAAAAAGAACTTCATGCTTATCTCAAGCACTCCATTACGGGAGAAGATATGAGCACGGTGCAAGATGTATATTTTTACACCGGGGACATGAGCCAGGAACTGCTGGACAAACGGGTCTGTAAACGAAAAGCACGCGTCTGCTGCCAGTCACAGAGAAGTGCTATTTGCTTCGGTATCAAATATAAGTTCACTTTAGTCACCAACCGGCATTTTTGTGAAGTATGAAGTCACAGTGCTTTTAGCGCAAGGCTGATTGTATGGCTTATCATGGCTGTTACTATGGATGATAAATAAACCTCCTAACGCGATAGCCTTAAACAGCGTGTATCGCAGAAATACCGCTGCCAGCGCCGGTGTCTGTGGTGTTAGTTGAGATCGAAAATCCGGGGTTGTCCGTTGGCGAAAAATTGCGATGGATACAAACCATAAAAATCGGGGCTCCGAGCCGCATTTGAAGCCTGTCATTCTGCGTCATGGTAGTCAATTGTTTTACGACAGAGCCACGCCAGCGCTGGAAACCGCTTCGGACAAAAACTCTATATAGGCGTCATTTAGCGCAAGGAGTCTATGTAATATGACGCGCAGAAGCGTAGGATGGCACCAGGCGCTACACCATGCCACCTCCGGAACGAGGGGATTCTTTAAACGCCCACGCAGAACAAAGCTCTCAGGCGCAACTGATCATCATTGTTAGCCACAGTATCAAAACACTGTGCAGCAGCGTAGGTACGCATATTTCATTACGGATGTTTAGTGTGTACTTCGCAACTTCGCGAAATTATGGCGTAGTGGGCACTTCGCAAGTGTACTTGCAGTGGACATTCTAGGAGAGTTTAAAGCTGCCATTGCTACGCGCCCGGACGTTGATTTCCATGCGGTGCGGTTGAGGTGTACACCAAGAAGCTACACGTGTCAAACCACTGAGATGGTGATGTGAACGGAGCCGGACTACACTCTCGCGTTCCACTCTTGAAGATGAAGCTCAAGCGTCCTGCAAGTTTTTTTTCTTTTTTGGATTTTGGTCTACACGCGTAAGACTGTAACGTGCCAGTGCCACTGCCCAAGAGTAACACGCGAGCAGCGTCAGCTACGACCGGTGTTCATCACTTTAGACGAACTTTATGTGTACGACAAATTGCACCAATAAAAAATACTGAAAACCACGACAGAAAAATAGTAAGAACATGCAGCTTGCTGCGAAGCACCCTATAAAGTGAGAAGTTTATGAGGTTTAGATGGGAGGTCCAAACATTTTGAAACAGTAATTTGTCTAGCAGGTTTATAATATACAGAGTACGTAACGACTATTTATGAAGAACAGCAGGTATAAAAGTACATTAGAGACCGACATGCATGCTTTGAACACAATCGCTTAACGGCAGACGCCCATCGAGTGGCAATAAACTCTATTTTATTAAGGCGAAAGCCTCAAGTGGTTGTGGTGGCACTACCCTCCGTGGGACTTGTGCGCGTACCTTTACGAGACTTTTTCGGTACACGTCGCGAAAACCCACGTGATTGCGCAGTGAAAATGATGCCGAAAGCAAACCGCGTATGCGTGTGCACTGGATTCCTCCTTCCCCGGCGTGCCGTTGCGCAGAGAGGCGGGCTCGCGTGCTCTGCGCAGGTGCATCACACACGCGGAGGAGCGGCGTGTCGTCTTCGGTGGCGATGGCGTCTATAGTGCGGACGTTAGTGATGGAAGAGCTCATGCGCCCTAGTCCCAGGAGTGGAAGGCCGCGCAAGCACGCTATTAAAGTGTGTGTCAACAGTTCCGGTCTACCGTACGTTAAATACGGAAATACCGTACAGTCGTGGTGGGCCGCAGCTTTTTAAGAGCTTTTCTAGCCCCCCGAGTTGCTCAGTGCGTCCGCTGACGTGATGAGATGGTCAAAGTGGACAATAGAGGTCTTTAAGACTAGAAAAACTGCGTGCCGACCACACTGGTATGATATTGCAGTATTGTAAAACGGCAATGCTATAACGGCCCGCTATCGAGGAGGCTGCTATAACACCCTACTACCGCACATAAAAGCAGTTTTCTCTTTCTTGTGTTATAGGAATAGAAGACCTCTTGAATTTTACGCTCTATCATAGGCAGAAGTTAACCTTTTTTCTGGCAGTTTGCATTCGCATTATGAAATCATGAAATGCCAGCCTAACACAGCATATTAAATCATTACTTGTCATAATGAACGGAAGTTAGAAAATTTACCGCGACCAACGCGCCGGGCACTAAACACAGTGTCGCTAGCATGATGGAAACATGCGTGCAATTTTATCCTGGTGGTTCTGAAGCCATAGTTACAGCACTGACTTACTCTGGCAAAGACAGTGGTACAGTTTCATCACCTGGCATCACATGTCTTTGTAGCATCAGAAACGGACCTAACCAACCTTGGAAGCATCCTTAGAGAAGAGTGTGAGTTGGCTGAGCGCACTCCATGCCTTCAAGGTGTACATGCCTTCAAAGTGTACATGCACAAAACCCAAATATAGGAACATGGCAAGAGAAAACGTCACATTACAATAAAGGTGCGTAATATTGCCTGTCACATATGCTCGTGCAGCTGTCAACACGTTTAACACGCATCGGATGAATTGAAGCAATTCTTGAGACACTAGACTACCGAAGCCGGCTAGGCCCTGTTCTCCGATTTAGGCGCCTGTTCAAGAACGCCAGGTGGTCTAAATTTGCGTAGTTCTCCAGTGCGGCGTCTCATAATCATATCGTCATTTTGGAGCGTAAAACCCCAGCAAATGTTGTATTAGAGGGCACGGCTGCTGTCGGGCGATGCAGGGCGGAGTCATTGGTATGCTGCTGAACGTGATAGATCAGATGAAACTTATTGGAATGCAGAGTTTTCGCCGACCGGGCCTTCCGTCTCCCACGTGGGGACGTCGAGGCCTTGCCTCACCGCCGCCTCGCGGGCCTGCTGGACAGCCCAAAGTTGGTGGCCGAGGCTGGGGCTGCGCAAGGCAGCGGCTCATCGCGGCGGAAGGCTTCCGGAGTTAGCACCTTGCGGGTTTTTGTAATAGTCCCAGAGCATGGTAGTTAATGTGGCGACCTCACTGGGGCAGACCTTGCATATATTTGTAGGATATATATTTGGGTAGAGTCTGTAACATTGTGCGGGGTTGGGGTACGTGCGCCTCCGCAGTTGTATCAGGGCCACCGCCTGCGTCCTGTTCAGCTTGTCGCTGGGTGGAGGGAAGTTTCGGCGCGCAAGGTAGAGGGCATTGGTAATTTCGTTATAGCTCGTCAAGCGGCCTTTGCTGTTGTCTCATAGACGGCAGTCACCAACGCGGTTCGCGAGCTCGCACGCCTTGGCGTCTGCCGTCTCGTTTAGGTTGCGTATGGTCTCTGATACCTCTCCCATGTCAGCCGGGAACCACAGGAGTTTGGTTTGAAATTCTACCGCCCATTGGACTTGGCCATTGCGCAGATCTCGTCGCGACATCCATCTTTTGGCGAAGTTTCTGACCGCTTGTCTCGAGTCGCAGAGGACTGTCGTGCACGTCGGATCCGTGAGCGCCACCGCCACTTCCTCGGCTTCTTGTGCATGCTCGCGCGGTATACTTGCCGATATTCTCGTTTGGCCCTTCCAATCGACGACCGCGATCACGAATCGTGAGCGTTCTGCGTATTCAGCGGCGTCAACGAACCGCGTCCCCATTTCGCCGCCGTAAGTGTGGAGGAGAGCTCTGGCCCTGGCCACTCTTCTGCCTCGGTTGTGTTCCGGGTGAGCGTTCCGTGGAATCGGATCAACCCTTAGCGTTTGTCTGATAGTGTCAGGAACGGCGACTTTCTGGCCTTGTTGTCTGTGGTAACGGACGCCTAGACTTTCCATGATCTCGCGTCCCGCTCTCGTTCCCGATAGTCTTTCTAGTTGTGAAGTGCGCTGCGCCTCGGCGATTTCGCTGAGCGAGTTTGTGAAGCCCAAGTTGAAGCAACAGGTGCGCGCTGGTAGACTGGGGTAGACCCAGCGCTATCTTGTACACCCTGCCGATGAGGACGTTGATCTTGGCTTCTTGTGCCTTGTACCAGTTGTGGAACACCGCGACATATGCGATGTGCCACATGACCAGAGAGTGTATATGTCATATGAGACCCTCTTCTCTCATTCCGCTTCTTCGGCTAGTGACCCTCTTGAGGAGTGTCATGGCGTTACTCGTATTGTGCTTTAGTTTAGCAATCGTTTCGCCGTTGACGCCGTCGGTCTCGATTATCATGCCGAGGACCCATATTCTCTTTACTATCGGGATGATTGCTCCGTTGCTCGTGCGTAGCGTGATATCTTCGTACTTTCGCCTGGTCGTCGCCGCCACTGCACCGCCCCCGAGTTGTCTACCCCTTTGCGTGGGGCGGCAGAGTAGGAGTTCAGACTTTTTCGGCGAGCATCGTAGCCCCGTTCCTACGAGATGTTTCTTTATTGCTTCCCAGCGTCTGCTCTGCTAGCTCGAGGTCTCCTGCCACTAGAACGGCTCGTCCGTCCGTCAAGAAATCTTTCACTTAGTTGTACGCGCGTAGACCAAGGTTTAGCTGTGATATCTGGTGTAATATCACCGAGTGCGCGATTTTATAGAACGCGCTCTTGAGGTCGAGGCCAAGAATTGCGCTGGTCCCTCTCGTCTTGCAATCGAGCACATGGTGTTTCAGCTGTATAATTGCGTCTTGTGGACGCAGCTGTGGACGGAATCCTACGATCGACGGTGGATATGCCCCTTTATGCTCTAGATGGGCTTGCCAGCTGTTAAGCTGAGCGTGCTCCATGGTCGTGCCGACACACGACGTTAGTAATATGGGGAGAAGGTTGTTGAGGCTCGGCGCTTTACCGGGTTTTGGGATAACGATCATTTTCGCAATTTTCCACTGTTGCGGGAGGCTACCGAGCTGCCAGCAGTCGTTGACCGAATACATCAACCTATTGGAATTCCATTGAAATTCCAGCACACTACTTTAGCCTTGACAACGCTTCCTTCTTTTCACATAGACTCAGCAACTCAAACATTCTATTTATTACCGGTCATGCTCATTACGTGGCCTGCGCACTTGTTTTCTACTCTCATAGTGAAACAGAATATTATCTATATCCATTTCTTCTCTCACGCCGCTACAAACTTACGCCCAGCATCGTCCAATGCGTTGCTAGTGGAAAATTCAGGATTTGTCGCGTATTCTCTACTGTGCCACATTCGTGTAACTATGCTTCGAGCAAGCTAGTAACAGCGCCAACATACACCCACAAGAGAGACGACACGGACACACAAGCGCTGTGTGCGCACATTCTACTCAGGGGTCTAAAACCAAGAAAAATAGTGAGAATGTTGCCGCTCATTCGTTGGGAAGACACTGGGCTCAGGATGCATAACTCAGTGGAGACCTAAGCCGAAAATCGCCAAAAATTCGCCATGTCGTCATTCATAATTTTAGGTCGCCATGGGCCTCTCAAATTCGCCAATTTGGCGAAAAGTAGCCACCATTGGCAACCCTGCCCCGGACCCACCGTGGCCGACGTCCATCCGCGCGCGCCGCCACACCCCAAAAGAGACTCCTTGCCGTTTCTACGAGCCGGCCTGAATTCTCCCCGGCGGCGATGCCGGCGCCACCGCGCTAAACTCGGGTTACAGCCAGCGCATCCCTGGCCTTGGCCGAACGTCTCCGCTTACGCGCAAAGCACGTGCGTTACAACACAGCGGCCGCGCCCATGTTACGGCAGTCGCATTTACAGGAGTGATATAGCACCCCCACATCGTCAAGAACAACAATTCATGGCCGTAACTTATCCAATAAAATCGGTGCAACTGAGATTTTATATAGCCGAATCACACAAAGGGAGCTCATTAATAAGCTGAAAATTTACAGAATAAAATTTGGTTGTACACCATCCGGAGGGCATCGAATAACTACGGGCAGCTTACGGCCCTCTTCTGAAGCCACAGTGTGCATTCACTGCACGCAACTTGCACTAACAAATCTGGTATATATGAGCTTCTGAATGTTTCAAGCAGAAGTACCTGTGATCTGCTCTCTTTACTTTTACGATTGGGGTCAATAAAATTTTTAGCTATCACGTTGTTCAGCAAAAGGTACACGACATTCAAACGCCATTCTTTTAGTGCACTCGATGCGGTCAGATAAATGTGCTGTTTGAGCATTCCTTGCGAATACGATGGCACATTCGTAGGTAATAAAGAAGACTACCTTTCGATGTTGTAGGTTCGTTTATTGAAAAAAAAAAATACTTAACAGCGGACCAGTTTTGCAGGTCACTAGCCTTGTAACGTTATCGGCGGGAAAGGAAGTCACCATATTATTGTCTAGCTGCAGCAACTCACAGATGCCCCATTGCACGTTGGGTCGTTGACTTCACAGCGGAAATCCTATGGAATTTGCACATTTCGTGAATATATGGGGTGGAAGCAGGGATCAGTAAAGAGGGTTTTAGCATCCCGAGACGTAAGCGACCTCCGTGTATAAAACAAGGAATGCACTATCGTACAATTTGCCCAGAGCGCCACGGGGCTAGGAACATGATTGCGGTCACCTGCTTCTCATTTTTTGCCTTTATCAATCTGGTAGCGGTGGAATCCGTCCAGCACCCCGATGTCACACACTGTGATGGTAAGTTACCTTATCGCGATTGCAGTTTGTTCTGTATCTGTCGTTTTGAACATTGGCCCCAAAGTCAATGCCATTGTGAAATGCTTTACCAAAATATAATCACCATGAAATATACGTAGAAACTTACACTCAAGCACATACAAAAACAACATCATAATGTTAATCTGCTTCGAGATCATTTATTCCGTAACTTTTCCACCTGGATCGCAAGAGCAAACTTTGTTAAAGGAAGCTGCTCTGGATCTACGCAGTCTTAAACTAGGTTTTTTTTAATGACTGCGATTGCTCTTGGACCTTGCCTGTACAGGCAACACACATAAGACATATGTATTGTTCCGTTTCGGTAGACATCTTAAGTGCCTTTGTACACTTGAGGATGGTAGACGTATTCTGTATGGCTGCCAAAGGAAGGCAGTGTTGAACCACTGAGGCAGTTGTGGTCTCGTATACATCCCTAATTCGGCGATTGAATAGTACGATGTAGCAACCTCTCGTTCATACAGGGCAGCCCAAAGCAGTCCTCCCATCAATTCATTTATTGTTTCTCTTTATCATGTTTATCACTTCGGAAGCTATCTGAACAGACGTCTCCATCTCGAGCGCAAAGGCGCAGTACTGGAAGCAATAACAAGGCCTACGCAGCAAAGTTACCCGTATCGCAACTACCACAGCGATCGCACGCGCGAAAAAAACGAAATCATGTCACAGACCAGCTCTTGCCATACAGTATGCTTTTTCTCGAAGGTGAAAAACAATCACAACGTATCGGCATTTGTCATCAAGCAGCCGAAAACTGTCCATTCACCTTGCATTAGCTAACCTTACCTATTCTTGCATTCCTCAAAGCCTCCTTGTCACATATCTCTTTCCGTAAAGCCATTGCAGTTGCCGTTTGACGCTTGACAAAGCACGCGGTAGGTTATAAATTGCCTTGCTTCTCTAACTGCGAATAAAGAGCAGTAGGGCGCGCCGCACCCTGTCTTACTAGAAACTCAAGTTCAGACATAGCACAGGAGGACATAAAGCGAGAAACACGGAACACTAAATGCATCCGCGCGAAATGTTTTTTCCACACTCTGAACCACGTACGGAAGGCTAATGCGACAAAGCTTGTATGGCGAGACCAAAAGAAGGAACTGCGTAGCTTCTTTGTCTTTCGAGCAACACAGCTGCAACGTCACCTACAGCACGCAGGGTAACCTTTGCTACCGCAATCTGGAGTTACTTCTATTTCGCTTCGACCAGCGAATCGCAATGGAGTGGCATAGGAAGATGACGGCCAGCTAGCTCCCTCTGGCAGCTCGTAGCCATATTGAGTAACTCTAGAAGATGGCCTGCGCGATAGAAAATTTGCAAACTAAAGTAACGTGCCTCAGACGGAATGTTCTGGGTACCTTTATTATATTTATATTGCTCTTATTGCACGTTATATTTTCGTTCACCGATTGCCATCTTTTACTAGGTTTGTTAAGATGGTGGCAAAGGTACCAAAAACAAGCAGCAAGGAAAACGTAAAGCACAGAAACTAACCTTACCTGGAAACCACTTGCAGGTGCCAAGAGAAGTTCCTGACATGCACACTAATACGCTGCAGCAACTGTGCCAACACCTTTCTTTATAAAAAAATGACGTCATTTCAATTAGCTTTCTTTCCATTTATCTAAGTGCGCATTGTGCAATCGAACAATATATGTTTTGTTTACATGGTTATTTCGTTTGTTCTCGGCATTTGCAATTAGACAGCTCGTCGGCTTGCGACACTTGAAACTGAATACGTCTCACTGAGAAACCGTAGCCACTATCAATCTTGAACGGCATACAGGAACCCATACTACAAAACACAAACGCCAGCAACCAGCGCAGAAAAGTTGGCTGTCAGTAGCAGGCGTACGTGCCCTTAGTTTCCATCTTTTCGTGAGGTCCACCGCGGTGGTGTAGTGGTTACAGTGCTCGGCCGATGACCCGAAGGTCGGGTGTTCGACCTCGGCCGCCGAGGTCGCACTTCAACCGAGGTGAAATGCTAGAGGCCCGTGTACAGTGCGATGTCAGCGCACGTTAAAGAATACCACATGGCCGAATTTCCCGGAGCCCTCTACCACGGCGTACCTCACAATCATATCGTGGTTTTCGCACGTTAAACCCCAGATAGTATTATCCTCTTACCTGTGAATGGAAAGCTTAGGCCGCGTTTTGCGAAGCTCAACCATGTAAATTAAAAGCTGTGCAGGGCTTCTACATGTTTAGCAGACGGGCTCCTTCACACCTGCGAATAGCACCGGTCGTGCGACCAGTTTGGTCGCAAAGCCACCACCTTGGCTCAGTCGCTCGCTGCTCAATTTTTCAGTCGCGCGACTGCAGTCGCAAACCTCTGGACCACTCAGATGCGCAGGAAGAGGACGACGGCTTATTTTACGGGGCAATTGCAATGCGATCCATATGCGTGCAGACGTGAATTCTGTGTGGCGACAGGTGACAACACCAGTCGCCTCGAGGCGCTTCTTAGTGGCCAGTTGCAAACGGTTGTGCGACCGATGCAAGTCGCAGGTGCGAATGATCTCTTCGTTTTTTTTTTTTTTTTTGTCAGTTAGAAACAGGAATTAGAAGTGTCATTTTGTTTCCTCAGTGCCTCAAACGTTATTTCAGGCACGGACGACTCCCTCATCGAGATCTACGACGTCACTATATCAAACGCAGCACTCGGACAGCAAGCAACAATTGACGTATCGTTTGCTCTGAAGGACACTATTGGCGGGAGTCCCATACTCACAACATCTTTTAGCGGACCTAATGGGGAGCCACGGAACTGCATTCACGCGATTATTCCAGAGTGAGTCTCCAATGCTATCACCTTCCTTACAGCACCAAACGGGAATGGTCGAACTTGCCTAAATATGAACGATGAACTTTCTATTTTGCGACACAATTTAAAGGCACCTCGTCGACTTAAAGCTTTTAGGGCGAAAACATTTAGCTAATCCTTGAGCGGCCCCTTGAGCGAAACACGGAAGGCTAATGAAGCGGTACAAAAACCCTGCATGGCATACGTCACTGACGACATCATCGCATGCTCTCTTGAAGTGCAGAAAGGTTCAGGTGGGGAGGAACAATTCATTGGACTGAAAACGTGTAGGTAATTTAATGCAATGTCTTTGCCTACTGCGGTTTTTATATCTTAAAAAAAGTCTGGTTCCCCGCTGTAAAATTTAATGCACTGCGAAGTTTCCAGCAGGCTTTCGCGTTCAAGTGCTACAGAGGGTCATATGCTGCCGCACGTTTTCTTCCCTATCTGAGCACAGCAGGTTCATAGGCATCTCGTCGGTTATCTTCGGGTCTTTCAGACATTGCCACCTAGCAGAGTTGCGAGTTACGCTTTTAATTAGCGGATTTGGGCTTCCTTCTTCACCGAGTCGCTTGTAAAATTTTCCAGTCGCTTATCGCGTTTTTTTTTTTTAGCTGGTTTGAGTTTCTTCTCCAAATATAGTTCTTTAACTGCTCCTCACGTTCACAAAAAGAGCCTTTGTCGATAACTGCGTGTAGCGGAGTCGTGTAATCAAACACACGCTGGAGTATTCAACAAACATTATTCATGAACTGGCAAACGTGCATTAAGAAGAGTGGAGACTACCCTGAGACTATATTACAAAGTAAAGATGTCCTTTCGCTCATAGTTGCGCATGCCCTCTCATCGTGTTTGAGCGACTTCTTATTATAATTTAAGAAGGTTTTCAAGAACGAGAAAATTTATACAAATTCGCTTCTTTTAGGCTTCTTCGCAACTTTGCCACCTAGTTACAATATATGCACAGATTGCTAGCAAACAGATGCATAGAATGCGTCTCTATTGCCCTGTTTGGAGGCTGCATTTGTAGCGAGCATACTCAGTTAAAGGGGTGGTGCCATCAAATTTCAAGGCTATAACAAGCCTGTTGTGTGTTTCCTCTGTATGCAAGGACATTCCACACGAAGGGTCGGACACAGCAAACGTTTAGAATATATTTTAATTCACTTCCAAAGTGTACCTAAATGCCCATTCTCCCGATCGAAACCCATCGCTAGCGCGCCAACACTGACGTAGATCTGTAGGATGGGCAACGAAAGTTGTAGGGACGTCACACCAAATCTACTGTAGTAACCTGAGTGACCTCCGGACCTCCGCCACCTCCGCAATGTACGTATCGGCTGTAGTGAACTAGAATATATTCTAGTTCACTATAGTACCGGCAAAGCATCGGTTGCTACATCACTCGCCGAGTTTCGATCGTTTCCTGGCTAAGTGCGTCACCGCCTTGTGTGGTCACGTGACCACGCCTCCTACACTTCTACGTCACTGCCCAACATCGGCGCCCAGAAACCGAAACCGAAAGTTTTCCAAATAAAAAGGCAATATTAAATTATTTAGCGAGAATACATGAATGTTGGTGCGTACATCATGCTTCCTGGAGCTATAGGAAACGCTTACAGCAAAGAACGCGCAAGCCACAAATTTGGTGGCACCACCCCTTTAACCAATGTATATATATATATATATATATATATATATATATATATATATATATATATATATATGTTGAAACGTTCCGTAGGGCCATTCCGATATTTGCATATGTTTCCATGTGAAAATGGGAAAATTATACGGAAATTATATGGAAAACATATGGATTCTGTATGGAACATATGGAATTATTGGAATGGCATACGGAACATTTCAATAGGAATGTAGCTTATTAACTTGTAAGCGTATCTGAGAGGACCTAGACACGTCATTCAAAAGTGACTGTCGACAGTGTGCCGAATACTTAATAAATTCTCGGACGGAAATGGTAGCAATAGACGTATCCACGGAAGTGTCACTTGGTGACTCTTCCGTTGTGCTGTGTGTGATTCACGACTTAAAGAGAGAAAAAAAAGATTGGAGAAAGGCATAAGAGCTCGCCAAGAACCCCCTAATTTGAAAGCTTCAGTACGCACAACGTATTTTAAGCGCAAAGCACTTTAGGGGCCCGGCTTTTCGTCAGTCCATAGATCCGGTGTGGCGTGATCACGCTCAAAATCTACTGGTCGGTACAGGCCTAAAACAAGGCTTAACAAAAATGGGTTAGAATAAACGAACGATAACTAAAGCGATATACTTCACAGAAAAAATGAAGTAGTCGCAATAATTAACCTAAAATTGCCTAAAGCCCTCCAGAAAAATGCGCCTCACTCCGGTGCCGCGCAAGAGATGGCGCCACTGCCTCGCCAAAAGCCCGATTGCTCCTGCCACAGGCGTTCTCCGGCGCAATCGCCGCTATATGTGAAGAGGGAAACACCCTGACGGCACTCGCTGCAGACGACACGTATCTGAACAGCAGCAACAAGCAGGAAGTCGATAAAGCGGAACAAAAAGTAGCGCGCATGTCCCATACTGAGTTTGCGAATCTCACTAACAAGATTCTACTCGTGCCGGGGAATCCCTGCATGCTTACACCAAGCATTATCGTCATCGTCGGTGCGGTAAACGGAGCAGTAGGAACTCTGTGAAAGGAAATTGGTCATGCCCGTGCTACCCACGTCCTCATGTTTCACAGTACTGCGGCTGCGTTTAGCCCAAGGTTTAGAACCGCACCAAGCGCTACGTAAGAACGACATTTTTTGGTTGTGACCTTTTCTGTTTTATCACAAACCGCGGTCTGGCGATAACTGTAATGGCCGCAATGTGCGCGATTTCGTCCTAAGCAATTGTGGCACAACTTATATCGCGTACTTTTGTACCGATAAATTCCCGCCATCAGCAGCCAATAACTTCGCAGTGAAGCAAATCAAAAGTGCCTGACCTTACGGAGCTGCCGTGAACGTCCAAAGCGAAGACTTTTTTGTGCGTGCGCCATTTCACATGTCCGCCGCGGCGGTGTAGCCGTTACGGCGCTCAGCTACTGTCCGGAAGGTCGCGGGTTTGATCCCGCCCGCGGGCATCTAGCATTTCCATGGAGGCGAAATGCTACATGCCCGTGTACTATGCCATGTTACTGCAGGTTAGGGTGGTAGCACCGAATTTTAACGACACAACATTGCTACCACACTGACAAAGTTGCTTCAACGTTGTGCCAATATTGCGTGCTATTAGGGAAAGGAGCACCAGACGGTCAAAATTTCCGGAGGTCTCCACTGCGGCTTGCGTCATAATCATATCGTGGTTGTTGCTTGTAAATCGCTAATTATTCTTATTATTTATATGCGCGATTTCACGTGCGCACTCCGCTTAAAGGAACGCTGTTATTATTATTATTATTATTATTATTATTATTATTATTATTATTATTATTATTATTATTATTATTATTATTATTATCTCTTATCAGTGCGTGGGTTGAAGTTGCGGTAGCTGAAATGATGAGTGCATAACTTGCTTTATACTGCTGTCTAATCGGACTATTTACTTCTCTTGCAATATTGCAGCAAGAATTATTGCCAATTTTTTTAACCTTTAGTCCTATATAACTTACGAAATCTGGACAAGCCCCGCCCAGACGACTCAAGCGCGGCAGCCGATCGCCGCTGCTGCTAGAGATATTTTCCCGATCATGTACTAGGCAATTTAATCCGGAGGCTGGATGACCGGTCACCCGGCTCATGACGTCACATGAACTGCGCGCCTATTGGGGCAGCCTAGTGTGCATCCGTCTTTGAGGAGCAAATCCTGCAGACTTCTGAAGTTGTACTCGACTATGGTTTCTTAAACGACAGCGCTAAAGAGCTCGTTTCGCAGAAATTGCGGCGTCATTGTCCGCACCGGCGTCGTTGATTGCGATACAAAATTTGAGATAGACGCAAATAAATAAATAATAAAATTGGCTGCAAATAAATAAATAAATAATGTTTCACTGCAAATGTCGTCGAAAGACGGTAGAGGAGGCACTGCGTGAGATATGGACGATATCTGGCAATACGTCGGCAAACATAAGAACAGGCTAGTAGCATAGCGCAGGCAGACACACGGACAAAGAAGAGGTACGAGACGAACACAGCGCTAACTTTCAACAACGAAAATTTTATTTTCAGGATCGGTCATATATACACACACATGAAATCACGCGACCGCAGTGAGATATTTTCGTTTACAACTGATAGCACATGGAAAATTGCGTTCAATCTTATCCGTCACACAGCGTTTAAACATGGCAACCAACCTTAACTATCGGGCATGCGTAAATATTCAATTTCTTTGGTGGATAATGAGAGTGACACCTTGCTGATACAGTGGTCGCCGGCGGAAAGAATGCGATATGTCTCTATTATCAGTCGTACAGGCTCCGATTTACTTCTTGAAAGAATGGCAGTATTCTCTAGTACCGGGTGGCATGCACACGTTTTGCAGTGAAGTGCTAAAAAACCGTCACCTGACACGCCTTTTACTTTATTTCGGTGTTCCCTCAACCGGTCATTAATGCATCTTCCGGTCTATCGAAACGAAAATATCTCACTGCGGTCGCGTGATTTCATGTGTGTGTATATATGACCGATCCTGAAAATAAAATTTTCGTTGTTGAAAGTTAGCGCTGTGTTCGTCTCGTACCTCTTCTTTGTCCGTGTGTCTTCCTGCGCTATGCTACTAGCCTGTTCAAGATGAACCAACAAGCCCATATTGGTACCCTAGCAAACATAAGCTTGTGCAGAGGGCTCTCGTCGGCAGAGGGCTTTTTCGTGCATAGCGTCGCATTTTCAGCGCAGCCTAAGAAACACTAGGGTCTTTAAAATTACGTATCTATGTATTTTCTAGTAAAATAACACGCCACCTAATGCTTATGTATTGATGTTGCGCCTCAGATATGCGTATTATTAGTTTGAGAATTGGGGCCCTAAGACGCTTGGGGATCCAAGAAGTTCGCCAGCCGCCAGGGCGCATGCGCAGAACCCAAGCCACTCTTGGGCTCTTGCGCTCGCGTTGTCCCAAAGCACGAAAACCGGAAACTAGCATGGGTCCCCAAGGCCTCTTGGGTCGCCAGCGAGACGAAGTAGACGCCGCAGGGGCCACGACGCAGTATAGCCCGCATCTGGAATAATTTTAATTTCGCCACGTGTGGCGCCTCGATCATTTGTCCCAACGCAGCCTGTGTTTGACCCAATCCTCAAACTCTGCTGATCCTCCGCACGCAAGAGCAGCCTACCCAACGCAGCTTGGGTACCCAGTGTCTTGGGTCCCCAGTTCTCAAACTCTATATTTGCTTTTTGATCGACAATGTTCACAAGTATGAACTCAGCTGCCAGTTCAAGATGCCTGGGCGTTCAGAAAGTGCTTAAACTTCGGTCAGGTGGCTGAATCGTGTGACAGACAGACAGACAAACAGACAGACCAAAATTTCTGCGTTGAAGTAACCCAAGAAAGACTATCGTCTTTAAAAAACGCTTCGTCCGGGTGATAACTGAACCCAGGCCTTCTGCGTGGCAAGCTGGTGATCTCCCACGGAGCCACGCCAGTGCTTAAAACTGCTTCGTAAAAAAAAAAACGCGCACTGAGCAAGGTCGATTCAAATAGGTCGCGAAGCTTCGGGCGAAGAACGGTTCAGAACCTATTGCCAACGACACTAGCAAGGGGAGTTATGGGTGCTGCGATTGAAGCGCGACTATGTTTGGAGGGAACAAACAGTAATAGCGAAAAGCCAAGTTTTATTCAAACGTAAAGCAATCTTTATGTTTTACAAATTACATTTATTTCCCGAGCAATATTATGTAGGCGCAATGTGCCAAGAATGTACGACATTGTTTAATTCTTACGAAAAACCTTTTTCTAAGCGCCCCCTGAAGAGAGGCGCACGTCATTGTCATTCAGTGCAGCCCTTGCGGTGCATGGAAAGGCGCGCTCGTAAGTTCGTCTGCGGCGACACGCCCCCTCAGGTGTTCTGGTGTTTCGCACTTGCATGCGTTCTGTGAATTATTGTGGTGAGAATTTCATTTTGGTGTGCGCGAAGTTGCGAGGTGCGTCTCATCGTTGGTGAACGTGTTGGCTACGGTGTTCAACGGACAACGGCACGAGGCGGCTAACATTTCACGCCGAACGCTTTCCTCGGCACTCGCGGAAACGATGTGGTGTTTCAAGGATGCAACAGCAACACGCGTACGCCTGGCGAGCCCTCTCTTCTAGATAAGACACCGAGGAAGCGGTTCGGAGTAGTGTGCTTGCTGGATTTTCATGGATCAGTATTCCTGCTGCCCGGTTTCCTTCGTGAACACGCGGTGCCTACTATATTTCCTGTTATCGGTGAGCAGATCGCTAAGTTATCTGTCGCACTACAATCACTACATTTCGCATGTCTTGATACGTTACACGTAAGGTTAATTTATCGGAACAAAAGGCAAAACATAGTGCACGTAGTGTACGCACTTTTTGTACTTTAAATTATGACATTTGTTGCTCATTGTGTAGGGTGTGTTAAATTGCGTTATTGTGATCATTGAATAAAACTGAAATATCATTATTTTGGTGTGACCAGGCGTCATTTCTTCCCGTCAGAACTGAAGGACACATGCAATGCGCTCTTTAAGTCCCCTGCGCATGTGCGATGCAAATAAGCAACGCTACAAACATGAGAGGTACGCTGTTGCCCACTTTATTCACGCCGTGGAAGATGACACGAACGCAGAATAAAAGCTCAGAGAATAAAGTTTCCTGGTAAAACCAAGGCGAATTGCACGACGGTACACTTAAACACCGCTGTTTAGTCACGGGTCGATATTAGTTTCGCTAGCGGTGGCTTCAAGCGCATTCGCCAAGGGCTTGCCGGCTCGCCTTAGCGCGAGTCTTTAGCGATCAGGGGCCTAAGAAAAATATTTTGAGGTCGAATTTCCCGCTAATGCCAACAAAATGACGTCACTTTTTTACCGGATATTGCGTCACATCCGCTTTATTTTTTGTTCCGCCAGAAGTGTTCCCTCCTCACACAGATGGCGCTAAGCCCCATGAGCAGCTGATGAGCAGCCATTTTCTGAACGTATGGGCTTCTATGGAAGCTTCGCTACCATTTACATTTACCTTGCACTGAGTACTTAGCTCATTTGTAAAAGGAAGTATTATGGCATAGTGGACACTTAGCAACTGTACATCCAGTAGACATTCTAGGATAGTTTGAAACGGCCAATGTTACGCGCGCAAACGTTCCTTTCCTTGCGGAACGGTTGAAGGCGATGTGCACGGGGCCGGATTACGCTATCGCGTTCTACTCTTGAAGGCGAAGCTCAAGCGCTCTCTAAGCTTCTCAACATGTGTGCACTACAGCACGCTGCTCTAACGCAATTCCTCTCATGTGTAGACAGCTGAGGCTTTGTGGTGGTGACACGGAGATGGAGCAAGAAATAACGGCAGACTGGAACAACGAGTGTCCCGTCCAGCAGGGTGAATACCATTTGCGCCTGTCCGTCCACCTTCCCGGCATGGCTTTAGCGAAGATGTGCGTGGGGGTGAGTCTATTCTTAACGTTCCTCTTATTTAAACAAGTGCTAAAGAAAAACGTTAGTTCACCTACAGTGATGACGTCAGTTCCGTTGTAAAACCGGAAAGTGACCCCGTTTCCCACATTACGTGGTGTACATTAACGTTGCCCACCTCTAAGCGTCTAATGTTTCTAAAACGGATGCCTGTGCAAGTTGGTTCATACTTAGCAAAGATAAAAGAGCGTAACAAAGCCAGGACAGGGCATACAGTTTTGTTTTTCAGCTGTTTCAGAGTTTATACATAAACGTGAATATTATTTTGACTCGCTTTGCATACCGCGAGCATGCCTCCCTTTTCAAGGTGAAAGCCCTGCATGCCTCATAAAACGCGAATTGACCATTGGCGTCGGCGTCAACACGACTGATGCAAAAAAATCATCACGTGATGGCGTCACCATCCCGACGTCATAGGTAGCCAAAATTTTGCCGTCATCATCACGTCACATTGACATCAGATGATTACGTCATCACATAACATAGACGTTTGGTTAAAAGTGAGCCGATCACGGGGGCAGTGCAAAACCAAGTGGAGGTGTGGAAAGCTTGCAGCGCCTCCGATCGTGGAGATGGTGCAAAACCATGTTAGGTTCAGAAAGCTTTCGGTGGGGAGAAGAGGAAGATAAACACATCGGCTGAGAAGCATTAGAAGGATATGGCTTTCGCCTTCGAGACGTCTTAGGCGAATGCATAGGGGAGCCTATACCCCGTATTCTAGAACGTCCCTTCACCCAAACATTCACTTTGACTTGAGAAAGCGATTAGAGCGCCGCCTCTAGGCAGAAAAAGTCGTGCGGGTCAGCGACAATCTGCAGAGATTCTTGAGAAGCGCGGCGTCATTTTCAGTCGAGCAGCGGCGCTGTGCTCAACTCGTTCAAATGAAGGACGAGCTTCAGGCCGAGGCTTCTTTGGGAATACGGGGGTATGAGTTTTTAGGTTTAGCCTGCGCTGCTACCTTTCCTGTTTACCTCTTCGGGCAACTTGTTGACACGTGTCATTGTCGTCGCAAGATTTCCTGTAATCACCTTTCTGTTGCTTTGATGCGTGCCATAAAAGCCCTTGCATTCGCAGGAATAGAATAGTTGTGATTCAGCGCTGAATCAGTGCGTCTTTCTGCCTATCCTGGCTTTATTCCGTTGTTTTTATATTCCATAACGTTGCTGTGCTTTTCGTCTTCAGGATGGCCAAATCATTGCCACCTTCGAGGTTCAGGATCAAGGAAGCGTTCTGGATTGCGTGTCATTCCCTATTTCGATTGATGTGGGCGGATCAGGCCTTCTGGGTTGAAAAGGGGGAGCTACGTGTTAAAGCGCTTGTTCTGGCAACACGAAAACGACACGTTGCCAGAGATGTAACCATGTAACAATGCTTAAGTTTGCACTATTTCCCGTTTCCTTATATCGCACTATCTTCTGCAAGACACCAATAAAAGGTTATGAAATCCGAGGCCTACAATATACGTTATTTTATTTCCTCTGCACGCGGAATGCTATACACTGAAGATTAGATACTTAAAAATGATCTCTAAATTAACTTTATAGTGCCCCTCAGCGTTATAAGACAATCAGTCTTATAAATCATTTGTCAGACCACAAGTATAATATACCGCTGCCATCTGGAAGCCTCACCAAGCATGTATAATTGGTGTACTTGAATCAATTCAGAATCGTGCCACAAGCTTCATCCATTCTTCGTACTCGTATCACGCCAACTTTTCCCTCTTAAATGTAAAATCAAGCCTGTCATTCCTGGCTTTTCGTCGTCTAGTTGCCACGCTTTTCCTTTTTCGCGAATAGTTTTACAGCTCCTTAAACCGCCCACCTTACATCACGCCGTCCTCCTTCCGCACTTGACAGCTCAGCAGCCATCAACTGCAAGTTACCAGTCCTCGAACACGAACCGTAACACTTCAAGCCTAATTTTTGTTCCTCGGGCTGGAACGACCTGCCCCACGATGCTGCCGTAACAAGTCCTTCCGAATTTTTGGACATTGTGCAAACTTGTATCACACCACAACACCTCTTTTGCGAAAGGTGTGTGCCACCGTATAGCGGTGGCGTCCGTATGCAGACTATGCACGCCGCTCATAACGTCTACCGTTTTATAATGGTTACTTACATCTGGTTCACACCAGATATATATTTGCCTTAAAGACCCAGAGGATTATCACCAAAAATGTAGGTATACAATGAATCAGGTAGCACTTCGGATCATCGTGTTTCCCAAGCGTATGCGGCGTGTGTACGCCGACTGTTCATTCTTCTCTTCCCGGAACCGTAGCACGTAGCTCAGACGTGTGTGGTCCAGTGGACGCCTCAGTACGTATTGTTACGTTGGGTATTTATTTTGCTTTAATGTGAATAGATCAAAGCCATTGTTCACGAATTGGGAGAAATGTAAATTGCATGCGTTGCACTGTGGAAAAAGTGCTGTAAGTGTTTCTCATCTAGGAGTCATGTTCGACTTGGTCAGTGCTCCTTCGCGCTGACGCAATTGAAGAGTGTCCCTTGTATGAGTGCGTGGCAAGGCACTCGATCACGGTCGCCTGCATAGCTGTCGAGGCCAGCGCAAGATCATGCTAGCTTCTCTAAGACGTCTCTGTCAACGCAGACTTTTGTGCTCTGCGGGGTCTGTTCCAGGGACCGCGCTGTCCATAGCGTTCGCCGTCCTAATGAAAAGCTGATGGAACAAAGCAGTGTCGATAACTGTGGCCTTTAGACTTTTTACACTGACCGTAAGAGTGTCTGGTCTCGCCATATTTGGAAGCATTGGGTTAGTAATGTTCAAGGAACACGTTGACGAGTTTGTTGCGCTCTAGATGATTAAGCAATGTGCTTTCCGACAACGTGCTTTCAGATGGGTAGAGAACGAATGAAACAAAAATGCATCAATGGAACCTCACCGTTTTTCTTATCTAAGTTTTTCTTATTCGCAGGTGTTATTTGTACACAGAAATGGCTATTTGGAAAAATAGATAGCGATTAATGACGAATAAAATATTTCGACTGATTGGTTGCACGTTAGCATGCGCGCACTAAATAAAGTGATGAGGTTATAAAGTGTGACAGCTGTTGGCCTGATTATGTTGCGGATAAAGCGGTACATCACTTCCAGAATACCAACATCTTTGTCCCAATGCCGGAATCTATACCCTTGATGGTGTGGATATACATGCAAATTTTCAGCAGGAGCTAAAACAAAGTGAAGTAATGCGCTAGGGCAATCTTCATCACGAAAAAGTGTTGACGCGGTTCAAGTACTCGGGGGAAGTGTAAGTTGCATTCTCCTAATTGTGGCTGAAAACTGGCGGCAAAAGCATTCCCGTGTAGCGCATATCACGCCTATTTGTTTACCGTACATATTATGCAGCAGCTATCCCAGTTCTGTGCCTTTTAAGTAATTTAAGGAGCATCTAGGTTATAACCATCGCGCTAAGAATGCGCTTTTTCCAAAGTTCGCGGGCTCTGGAAACCCCATTTCTGAGTTCAAGCTTTTCGAAACAGTTATTTAACACAAGCGTCCTCCAAGTTCTTTAGAAGCATCAAGTTGTATGCGTTTTTTAAGCTCCGTACTACCCTACCAGTGCCTTCTTAGCGGTTCCATTATTCCACATATCAACTATTTTTCTTGAAAATTTTGTAGCAAGGTCATTCCTATCTCTGTCCGTATTTTCATGATATCGTTATGGCTGCCATAAGGTGCGCAGGTCGTATTGCTTTGTATTGCGTAGATAGCACACATAGAATACCTTTCAAGCTGCAGCGCTCATCCGTGAAGGTCGTGACGTTTGACGACGCCATTTTTCGTCTTTTTTCCTGATGTTTGACTCCATTTTTTTTCTTGCCAACGCTGTTGTAATTTCGTGTGGAAGCTCGAAAAATAAAATTTATATTGTGTTGTGTCCTAACATTTCAATTTACTTGTCTTTCGACCCTATTTGTTTCGCGTATTAATAAAGTGAAATGGAAAATTCTACCATTGTTGGGTCGGCAAGGTTCTGTTTGGTGTCACAGAAGTCTGGCAACTTGGGGCGCACCACCACGGACGCTCGTGGCGCGAAGCGGCTCGTGGGTTACATGCGCCCCAGTGACACGGGCACGGACGCACGCCTGCCCCGAAGGGGCAGGCGCGCGGGCTAAACAGCGCGTGGCCGCGATAGCGGCCAGTAGCGCGTGCCGGAGACCCTGCCAACCGGCCATTGAGCGTCAGCGAAATGGCCGCACTCGCGAAGCGAGGACGAAGCCACGATTAGGTTTCCGCGCCCGAAGGGCGCAGAGGGCCTTCACTGAGCAACAGGGAAAAACTGCCGGCAACTTTGCACGCGTCCGTGTTGCGCCCGTGTCGTATCACTGGGGCGCACTGCCCCAAGTTGCCAGACTTCTGTGACACCAAATAGAACCCTGCCGTTTGCTCTACGTTCAAGGCGTCTGCCGAAACACTAGAAACTCGTGACACCGCATTCCTTCTCGCAAATACTTCGTTTGTAATATTTGCCCTTCCTTTTGCTGTATCTATTTTGGTGTAACTGTTCCGTATATAGAAGTGTGTCTGCTTTTTTAGGAGTGGCGCGCCACCCACCCCCGCCTCTTCCGTTGGTGCATCATGAGCACGGTTGAGCAAAGCTGTTGAGGAACAGTGAAGGGAAAAGAAGAGTCGTGAACATGAAAATCACGGCAATACAAAAGTGAGAAAAATCCACCACCGTAACGACGTTATCGAAGGCAGTTAAGATGTTTCTCCTAAGGTGGGCTCAAATGCTCCGGAATGAGGATTTATTGCATATTTTTCAAAGGGTTACGAGAGGTGTAAACCCAATAAAAATGCGAATATTAATGGCTCACAGAAGTAATCGTTGCCATGCGTATTACGCTGGAACAATACACAGGATTGCCTAAAGGCTTTCGCCTTTAAACTATTCTGTGTAATGCGAAAAGTGCAATGTAACCTAATGCGAAAAATGACTGACCGGTGGCGCCAGTGCGGGCGAAGCAAAAGTCATCGCGTCATGACGTAACCATACGACGTCACAGATTGCCAAACTTTGTGGCGTCATGTCGACGTCACTATGACGTAATCATGACGTTGCACAACGTACCGTAACATGATCACGTCATCACATGACATCGTCGCGTGGTCAACGGTGGGTCAATCACGGAGGCAGTGCAAAATCAGGTGACGTGCACAAAGGTTGCAATGCCTCCGATCCAGGAGGCAGTGCGAAACAACTTCAGGTGCAGAAAGCTTGCGGAAGGGGGCGGGGAGGATCAATACATCGGATGAGAAGAAAAAGAACATGGCTTTCGCCTTCGAGTCGTCTTAGGCGCTTACATAAAGCACCCTGTGAGTCTATGAAGCGTTAGACCATTTGCAGTTCGAACAAAGGAAAACTAGCACACTACATAGTCGAAGTTGATGCATACCGTCAACTGCGGTCCCACTGTAAGCACGCAGAAAAGCGAGAAACAGAGGCTCACACACTAAAGCGAAGACCTGCACTGATATACTCCTTTGGTACGGAAAATTGACATCAATAAAACAAATGTATTAATACAGCAGGCGCAATTACAAGGGCGAAATCCACAAACTCGGTTGTTTTGGTTTCCAATTGGGTTTGTGCACTTTAATATTACATGGCGACCTGTGAAACTAAGTATAGGATTGACAATTGTGCGTGTTGGTACGGAATAAATATGATATAGTAATAATAATTATGGTTTTCTGTCCCAAAACCACGATGATTATCAGAGACGCCGTAGTGGAGGGCTCCAGAAATTTGGACCACCTAGGCTCCTAAATGTAATACACGGCCCTCCAGCCCTCCAGCGATGGAGTTTGACTCCATAGAAATGAAGCCGGGATTCTACCCCTCGACCTTCGGGTCAGCGGCCAAGCATAATAACCAAGAGACCAACGCGGCGGGTTTTATTGTTACGAATCGGCGCGAATGAATGAGCCGATAAGACAGGGACGTTGATAACCACAGACAGTGTTCGTGTGTCTTCTGTCTTATCGTATCATCTTGTCGCGCCGTTTCACAAGAATCGACGTATGAATTGCTCGCGGGGTCTTTCGAGTGATTTTGCTAGGCGGGGCAATTCTTTGTGCGTCGTTTTTATCGGTGGCGTTTTTCTTTGTTTGTTCCAACGAGGACAGAGAAGTAGCGCGTGACTGTGCGATGTGCCAATACCTCCTACGTGAAATCCATTAAGAACAACCAAGCTGAACTCTATTGCGTTAACTCCGGCCGGAGCGACAAAATCCACTTGGAGCGCAGCGCTGTAACAAGCACACAGATGTTACGCCCGAAGACTAACATTAGTTACGCCCACATCGCTACTCACAGCGCTACGTCCGCAGTGCATGCTTTTCCGCGCCGGTGGCGGCGCTGAAAACGACACCGTGGTTACGTGTGGTGCGCGCTCGGATAGCTCGGATACGCAGTTTGTATGGTTTGTATTCGGCTTCGTGCCATGTCGGCGTGGATCTTTCCAGCACATGCTATCTTCGTAGTTCGTGGACTCGATCGATATCGGATATTCATTCCACAGGTGCCGGCATCTCCAACCAAGCCATGAAGGTGACTGCTGTCAACGCAAAAGACTGCTTACAACCACGCGTGGAAGTTGAGGAAACTCGCGCTTGTTCTCCGTGTTAAGCTTTCAGTGCAGAGGACTGCGCATCTGTGCTTAGATCGCTTAGATTTACTCGACTGGAGCGTGTGTGACGCCAAGATCAAGCTAACTAGTTGCACACGGTAAGTCACCGTTTATCTTTTGCTCGACTGCACAGCAGTTCCGGCCGTCGTTCGCTGACTCCGACTGTTTTGTCTTTCAGGCGCGATGTGCACGCTACATCAATCGCCGACGTTAGTGAGCCTGCCTGCAATCCGAAACCACGGCGCAGTGTTTACAGTTACGTTGGCAGCATCATCAAATAACTTATTTGCGTGTGCGGAAATTCGTGTACGTGCAGGCTTTGTCTTGTCATAAGCAATAATTGAACGCATTATTCTCGCGTTTTTAGCGCTTTTCCTACCTTTTGCGTCACATTTTGTTGACCTTATGCTTTCATTTTGTTCTCATGCTGCACTCGACACATGGCATGCGTTTTAGTATGTGGTGGTCCCCTTGAATGTTTTGTAAATATGGACATCCGGAATCACAATTTGACTTGAATATCTAGCTAGCTTCGGCGTATAGGTCTGCAAGCTCGCTTATTTTCTCGTGGTACATGGTGTGGTCATAAGGATGCTTGTTCAACGACAATTTCTTTAGAAAGACGCAAAGGTTTGTTTATGCAATGAACTTACTGCACGTCCTAATCAATACCATCTGCCGTTATTCTCAGCAAAAACAAATGTTTTTTTTTTTTCTGTTTCTCAGTGGAGACGTGGTATTTGAAGGAAACCGATGGCAAAGCTAGGTAAAGATTGGACGGCGAACACGCACACGTACACACACGCACACAGGCAGAGAAGTGACACGCTGCCTTTTCAAGGCCACTGCTCTCCCGCGTAGACACGCACACGCGCAAGGGAGCTTGCGGGTCCGAGGCGCAGGCGTTGCCGCCGCTCTGTCTAGACCGTGGTCTAGACTTTCGGACGCCTCGCGGCGACAGTAGCCGCCATGGTCGCCGCAAACCTCCTCCTCGCGCGTCCGTTCTCCGCGCCTTGGCGGAACGTTGGCGGAGGCGGCGCAGATTTGAAAGGAATATTAGGAGTATGGGAGAAACTTTCACGGCAAGAAGGGAGCGGTGGGTTTATGCAAACGTTCTGTAAGCATGGAAAGCTAAATGCGTTGCGCGTGTGAGCATTTTCCTTCGCAGCAGCGAATAATTAATGAAAACTCTATTGGACTCTATTTCTTACATCAGTCGTGTTGAATCCGCCGACGGTCAAATTTTGTGTTAGATGAGCCATCTAAGGCCTTGAACAGAAAAAAAAAATTGGAAAAAACAGAAACGAACGCAAAGGTGTGTTCCTCAAATGGTGTAAGCTTGGGGGGCTCGTTGTGGCTGGTCAGGGCATGGCCGTCATTACTCGCCACGGGGGTTAGTGGTTACGGTGCTCGACTGCTGACCCGAAGGGCGCGGGATCGAATCCCACCGCGGCGGCCGCATTTTCGATGGAGGTGAAAATGCTTGAGGCCCGTTTACATTTATTTAGGTGCACGTTAAAGAACCCCAGGTGGTCGAAATTTCCGGACCCCTCTACTACATCGTCCCTCATAGTCATATCTTGGTTGTGGGACGTTAAACCAAAACAGTAATTATAAGGGATGGCCGTTGTGCACAAGGCATTGCGGCAAAGGTGGCGTTGCCACACTTAACGGCGCCGGTCGTCGTGGGGGCGGTCAGCACAGATTGTTCGGTTTGGTCATGGCCGCCCGATATGCGGCGTAGTCTATTTCACTTGCGATGGCAGCGTTACGTGCGTGATGCAGGGTCTGAACAGAAGAATAGTTGTAATCAAGTGAAAATCTGAATGTATAGAGTGCCTGCTTATTTACTTTCGAATACCTTCCCGTAAATCGTACTCTGTTGCTAGATATTTAAAATTACGTCCTGGTGTATGGCACCGGATGCATTGTATTACACTTCTTGAACTTCTTGGAGATTTTATTGTATACTACACAAACATATGTTCGGTCGTATACTACACAAACATATGTTCGGTCGCAAACCGGCTTGCCAGCCGGTTTGCGAGGGGTCGTCGTTTTTTTTTTGTTTTCGGTCTCGGCGAAGCGGAGCTCAAGTAAAACCGAACTGTTGCGTGCTGAACCCGAGATGAAGCCGTATACTTTTGGTTCGGCACCCTAAAACTTTCTGGTCCAAACTCGAAATTCGTACACATCGCAGGAATTCACTTTATTTTTTGTTTCGCCTTTATTGTTTTGTGGTTAACCGGCTGCAGGGTACCGTGGTTAAACTGCTAAATTGATTGGCCTGAATCGAGAAGCATTTCGCGGGCAGCGTGCTCGGTCCTATTGGCTGTGATTAACTCTTTGTGCGTGAACGCATTCGGCAGCGCATCAAACAAGTCAGCGCATTTTTTTCGTTTCTTCGTGATAAGGCGTTTGTTTCAATTCGTGGTCAGTGTCCCACTGTGCACGCTGTGAGGTTCTTGCTGCTTTTTCTCAATGTGGCTGGCGCGTATCAGGGGATGGCATCAAGATGGCGGCACTACTCTTCCCCCTCTCCCTGCATTTGCCTTGCCCATATAAGGAAGCACTGTTTCACTTATGGCTACTATATACAACACTTTGGTTGCCTATGAGACATTATGTATAACAGAAAATATGATTTCGTTTTCTTTAGTTTTTTGTCGGTGTTACGTGTTGCACTGAGCTCGCAGCCACATAATTAAATGCACACACTAGAAGCCCGTGCGCTATTTATGAAGCTCCTCACACAATGAAAGGCCATGCATTCGCGATGTCTGGGAATTAGCTGTGTTGTGTTGGAATGTCGAATATCAGTGTTTGGAAACGTCGCGCTCCGGGAGAAGTGTTTTTTAACTTCTCACAAGATTCGAACAAGGCTACCCAAGCATATTTCGGTTTATTTTTTTGAGCGCAAAGCGTAACGCCCAAGAATGGAGAAGGCGTTAGGATCTCGTCTTACAATTCTAACGTGGCGAATGTTGCGGCACTCAAAGAAGGACACGGTCGAAGAAAGTGAAGACAGGACAATGCGCATCGTCTTGTCATCGCTTTGTTCCTTCGTGTCTTTTGTGCGCTACAAGTTTCGTCATGTATCACTTACCACCAACAAGACCATTCTTACATCCTTTCAGTACCATGAAAATATTAT
The DNA here is from genome assembly GCF_013339695.2 of Rhipicephalus sanguineus. Lineage (NCBI taxonomy): Eukaryota > Metazoa > Arthropoda > Arachnida > Ixodida > Ixodidae > Rhipicephalus > Rhipicephalus sanguineus. The sequence continues at coordinate 33,177,579 of NC_051183.1, read as the reverse complement.
CTGTCTATATTTGATATATATTTTACGTTATCATATCCCTCTCTCTCTCTCTCTCTTAATTATTTATGGATATGATCAGTCAGTCTCAGAGAGTGTGAGCGGGCTGCTGCTCGTTAGGTTTGCGAGCTGTTAGGTCGCAGCGGATACGGATCCGTGGCGCCAATACCACAGGGGGTCGTCAGGATAGATGGCTCGAGAGAGCTGTGGCGGGTTTCCCGGAATTATTGCCTGGAGAGTTTCTGTCGGGGAAGCGAACCGCCGCAGAGGATTCTCGGGACGGTCAGGCGGTCGCCACGGTCCAGGCCACGTGGCCGCAGCGACGGAAGTGGAGAAGCGGTGTCCGAAGCGGGATATCGGGTTACGTCCGTCGGCAGTAATGGCCAACGCAGGCGGTTCTACCGAAGGAGAGCGTCGCGCGGATTCTTTTTCTCCTAGCTGAGAGCAAGGAGAGGGGGAACGTATACTGTTTGTATTATTGTTTTTCAACTGAGCGGGAATGGCCCGGTTTGGAAGACGGAACTGGCGAGTTCGCTGGGCGCGGCCCGTGCGGACGGTCATCGTGAATAAACGCTTCCTTCAACCAAACTCTGGCTCTTCCTTCGCGTTGCCAGCGTGCACTCGGATCATCGAGGGGCTGTCGATACCAAATCAAACTTAACTTGATCCATCTAAACATTACTTGCAGATGTGTCGTTTAGTATATGTCAAGCAGTGCGACAATAGATGCAGCAACAATGACCGAAGCGACAACGTTTTGTTATAGTTACGTGCAGCAAGTTTCCGATTTGCCTGGAGAGGGACATGAAACAGCTGGTGGTCATTCTGGCAGGGGTTGGAATGGGGGGTGGTACGTCGGATATCCATCGGCCTCTTCTACTATATTTGTTCGCCATCTTGAGAACAGTGAGCTGACATTTGCGCTGCATTCTAATAATAAATGGCATAACGGATTGATAGTCTGCCAGACATAGAACTCGATGCAGAACTTTTAACATTTTCTTCAGTACTTTCCCTTTTAGCGCAAATAAAAGACATGACTATGGTAGGGAGTCATGGACACACGTTAGCGCCCTGTGTGTCTATGTGTGCCTACATTTGTCCTGTTTTTATTATTTGCTCTACAAGGAAATTTACTGAATATGTGTTACCAGCAAGCCTGCATCGTTCAGGTGAGGTCAATTTTTTTTTATGAAGAATGCTTCCATAATAACATGGTCTCTTGTTGCAAGATAGATGCTGTACCGAAGTATGTGCGTCTCGTTACACCCAGGTGTTCCTGACAGCACGTGTACCGGGCTATGGAGCTGGTCAAAGAGTTCGGAGATCCGAGGGTGTTGCTCCTTGAAGAAGATCATATCGTTCTCAAACTTGAAACGCCTTGGCCGCGAGACGTCGCCGTTCCAGAAGGGCTTTCGCTTGCCACAGACAATGGTCTCCTGCTGGTCTCGAAACAGGGATCTCTGGTATTGGCAGCAAAAAGCGCGTTGCCACTCGGGGTGAAGATCACGATGGCCCTCTTCTGTGGCTGCGCTCCTTTCGACTCCTGCGAAATCTACGCCAGCGCCGCCATCAAGCTGATCCAAGATGCCGAGGCGATATGCATTGTGCACAACAAGGACAACGTGTACAACCTCATTCGCATGTTCCCAAATATCAGGGTGCTGGCCTTGCCTCACGATCTCTGTAGGCACGGCTTGGAGAAGCCGCGAGGGGACCCCTCTTCAGCGCTAGCCAAGCGAAGTCAGCTAAGGGAGCTATTGGGAACCACAGACGGCGAGTCCCCAGGCGCTCAGTTCATTGGTGGCCTTTATCTGAAGCGCGACATTCTGCTGGCCATCCTGCGCACCTGTCCCGAGGTAAGTAAGATAGATACATGCACATATCTTGTAAGAAAGCCCAGGGCAGGAACATCTTGCGATAGTTCGTTTCGTCAGTTAAACATTTACCTAAGCGCAATTCAAGATTTACTAAAGAATTGCAGCATGTAGTAGACCAGCCTTTTCTTTACAAATGTGCAGTACCATTACAAGATGACAGGAGTTTTCAATTTTCGTCAGGATCCAGGGGCTTTTGAAGATTTTTCACTTATCTAGGTAATTGATCATAATAAGAACGCGTTTAGTGTAATAATACTACGGTATGAGTAAAAATGAGTTAGGATAGAAAAGACAGCAAACACAGCTGCCTCAAATTGTTCTCAGTAAGAACAGATAATCTGAGAAAACCGTCTTCACCGGAGCTGGTTGGTTCAACGCTCAGCAGAACTTAAAAATAGGGACAGAAAGAGGAGAGACAAGGTCGTCGTTGTACATGGAAATAAAATTTCAGTTAGTACAGTGACGTCCTTTCCTTGTGTTTTCTTTGCGCGAAATAGCCACATCCGTGGCTTCTGAAAGTCCGTTCCTGTTTCCCCGTCCCTCGTTTTAAGTTGCGCTGCTCAAACTAGTGTCAGATATTCTGCTTTGATTTTAGTCAAAATGCTACTTTGTGGAATCTATCTATCTATCTATCTATCTATCTATCTATCTATCTATCTATCTATCTATCTATCTATCTATCTATCTATCTATCTATCTGTCTGTCTGTCTGTCTGTCTGTCTGTCTGTCTGTCTGTCTGTCTAGAAGTCCGCTGCTAGTTAAAATCAGAGTATCTCTTCTAATTCGATTGACCTATGCCACACAATACTTACCTTACGAGACGTGAGAATCATGACGGTTGTCTTTGCTTTGTCGTCCCTTAGATCCGTCGACTCGAATCGCCCTGCGTTTTCGAATGCTTCATGGGGCCACACGGCCTGGACACCTGGACAAGGCGGGCAAGAACACAATGTTTCACCCATCTGACGCTCTCTTTTGTGAACTACTCCATGAGCGGGCTGTCAAGCGGTACGCTTGCAGACGACATCGCACTTGCCGCAGAATACTTTCCGTTGATCGAATCGTTTGAGGTGAGTGCGCGCAGTTGCGAAGGAACACCTGAGACTGAGCAACAACTTAAAGGGGCCTCGTAGCCCTTTCCAAGTAATCATCTCATGACTTCAATAAAGGATTCTACATTACCTCACAAATTGACTGCCGCAAAAAAAAGAAATCAGAATCCGTGAAGTACGAGCGGAGTTAGAGATTTGTCGCACGCTTTAAGCGTGTTCTCTTTCCTTCTGTGGCAGTGAGCTTGCTAAATGCTACGCAGCGGGGGGGGGGGGGGGGGGGGGGGGGGGCTACGTCTGTTCGTCAGAGGGCGCCAAGCCCTTTAGCGCTTTCTTCATTTTTCCTTTCTTCGAATGCGCGGCTTTTTTAAATGCGAATGCATTTCTTAGTCGGGCTTGGTGAGGCATCCGGCGTTGTCCGCGCGCCGGCAGGTGTTACCTCTCCGCTCTCACTCCCTCTCCCGTAGCAACAGCTGCGGGCACGCGCGCTTATCCTCGCCCCTAGCCACCGGAGCATGTGGTGCGAGAGAGTGTAGGAGAGGGTAGGTGCAGTGCTTCGCCGCTCCTTCTCTCGCCGTTCGCTCTCATCTCCTCACTGCGCCCCACTCTCCCGTCCGCTCGCGCCTCACTCTCGACCGTTCGCTGGCTGGGCGCCTCAAGAACATTCGGAAATGTGTGCTCGAGACGCCGCTGTGAATCGCCAACGCCGAGCCGAGAACGCTGGCGCCCCACTCTCCCGTCCGCTCGCGCCTCACTCTCGACCGTTCGCTGGCTGGGCGCCTCTCAATAATTTACGCCATTACAATAGAGAGTTTAGGGAGTTTTAGCTTGTAACGTATACTTCTTTACGTTACCGTGTTACCGGATACCGGATGGAATCTGCGCATGCGCGAACCTTTACGGAACGTAAAGGTTTACGGAACGTAAACTACTCGCCGGATAGGCTTTACGTTTACGGCCCTATCTCGCAAATCCACCTTCGTTCGTGGCTACTCGCGATATCCGCTTTGCGAAGACTCCAGCCGACAAGTCAAAATAAGCCGAAGTGCGAGCGCCACTTACGATCACCTTATTTCAGCCAGATTACCGAGCCTAGAGCGACCTAGAATACCGAATCCGCAAACGTGAGAGGCCTAAAGACGCTGGCAGGCTGGATAGGTGGCGCCATCTAGCGGGGCCAAGGTGTACCAGGCGAGCACAAAATTGTTATTGCAGAAACATCGGGCATTCTACTCCTAATGTAAATGCCTTGCAGCGGCATTATTACGAATGAGTTGCCTCTTTAATCATTTTTTCCCCTCGAGAACACTAAGCAAAAACAAACGTGTGCATGATTGTGGTTGCGCGAAGCGTCACAAGATGTCGACACCATCGCCCGGTAACCTGGTATTGCTACACACCTTCGCTTATACCGGGATACTGCACACGCTAAAACCTCTCTTATGATTTTGCCGCAGCGTAATTCAATATTACCTAATTTAAATATAGTTTAAATGCTGTTATCATCACCACTTAGTGGTTTAAGCAAACGTAAAGGTTTACGTACGTACGCAAAGGTTTACGTTTGGGCAGCTAAAAAACTGTACTAAAACTCGAGTTCCTGTAAAACGGTAAACGTAATCCGGTAACGGTAACGTAAAGAAGTATACGTTACAAGCCAAAACTACCTTTTGAGAAGTGGGGACCCAAGGCGCTGGGCCCCCAAGCTGCGTTGGGCAGCGTACTCTTGCGATCGGATGATCAGGAGAGTTTGAGAATTGGGCAAACGCAGGCTGCGTTGGGCCAAGCGCACGGAGCGCCACGAGTGACGAAATTTAAAATCATGCGAGACGCGGACCATACTGCACCGTGGCCCGCGCTGCGTCCGTGTCTTCTCGCTGGTGACCCAAGACGCCTTGGGGCCCCACGCTAGTTTGCAATTTTTGCGTCTCGGGTCAACGCGAGCGCAAGAGCCCAAGAGTGGCTTGGGTTCTGCGCATGCGCCTTGGCGGCTCGCAAGCTTCTTGGGTCCCCAAGCTCCTTGGGGCCCCAATTTTCAAAGTCTCTAATTACTACACCGTGTACTCTCGGTGCAAGAAATGCATTCGCATTTCCTCACGATTCCCTTCGGGGAGGAGGGGGTATCTTTTTCAGTGCAATCGCGAGCGGGTGCGTTGCGGCATCTCTCCGCGGCCGCGCTCACTATGCACCTCACGAGGCTCAAATCAGCCAATTACCGTGGACTTTGTGTTTATGACGCAGTAATTATGTATTATGGCATCATTTGTAGAAAGAGCAACGAGCAATTTCTAGCTGACTGAGAATTAATTGTTAATTCCAGGCTGTCAGGCAAACATTATTCGCAATGCCCATAGACTGTCGCGTCGCCAGCGGAATTCAGGAGCGTCCTCTCGAGGAGGGTTAGTAGACGACAAAATGGCAGCTCTACGCTGTCGCTCCCTTGTTCGGCTGTATTAACCTCAGTGTTAACGCGTTGGCAAGAAAGGAACACTACGACTTTGTATGTTTCCTGCATCAGTGAACAAACCGGGCCCTTCGTGACACGAGAAATCTGATTCGTTCTTGCGAGACGTGAAGTTTTCGTAAAAGTACGTGGCAACTTGCGCTTTCAATGATAGCCCAAAGCGTACACATATCAGCCTCGCGAGGTTTTCTGTACCCACGTAGGTTAGTTGAATGTTATTGTCTGAAATTTTCAGTTGAAACTTCTTTATTTGTATATAGCCCTCGTCAGTGTTCTTGTAGTGCATGGATCCCATAACATTGTACGTGGGAGGTCGCACGGGCTCGCGATGTGCTCTTCTATAACTGAGCAGTCTCAAGTTGGCGTTACATTAAAATAAGGCCTCTGTCCTTTTCCAGAAAAGCGCTGGTATGAATCGTGTGAGCGACGTTTCAGTCATTCGAGGACGCGTCCGCTCCACGCCTTTCGTGGAGCGAACGCTCTCAACGCCGTCCGTCACCAGTGTGTTGGTTTCATGGCCAGCGCTGCGCTGCTTGTTTTTGTACGTTTGCTTTGGATTGTTCACTGGATATAGAAGTTTGTGAAAGCACCGAGAGTGACAGCGACGATGAAAGGTCAGCTGCTAACTCGCGACCAGCGAGTTGCATTTCACGTCCCCTCGTGCGTTAATGTTTCACGCTCGTAAGTCACTTTGATTGTATTTAATGTATAATATCCTTGAGCGAGATCAAAATAGTTTTTCTTGTGCATTGCATGTAGCGTAATTATTGTCGATATTATGGAGTGCCGCATGCCGCCAACATGCTCGAGCTCGATCAGCGAAGCAAAATGGTTAGAGCGATGAAACGTGCAGTCACGGCCACAATCCACGCCTCTCGGCTAACTTCTGTATTTCACCGGCACTTTCCGAACGGCACTGTTGTTCGACGAATTTCGCAACGTCGAATCCATCGATGTTGCGAACCTGCAAAATCTTAGTGAAGTGAATTGCACACTGCTAGAGTCTGAGCATGACTGTGACACTAGCGCTACTGAATTAGGTGTTGGATGCTTGTGTTCCGTTGAAGAAGTAACTCCGCGTTCCTGACTGCGCAAGTAACGACGACGGTGTAATGTAATACGTTTGGAAACCATCAACACGTTAAACATGTGGTCCCGGGCAGAAGCGATGGTGCTACTCGCTAGCGGCCTACCACTGCGGCAAATCCGCCAGACAGGCTCGATACGTACTACCACGGAGTGCCGTTCAGTTCATACGTCAATTCTAATTCATGAAGTCTTCTGTAGCACGCCCAGGATTTCGCAAAGCATCGTTGATGCATGGTAACGGAGCTAAAATATAGCCTTTCACACGGCAGCAAATAATTAGGTGGCGAGCATTTAGCACTTTCTATGGTTTGGGAAAGTATTTTCGTCTCATATCCATTTCAGTGCAGCTCATGGCTTCATCCGGTGAAAGTGGCACGGGCCTTACGTCCGCACGTCCTATCTGTTCCCATGCTAAGAAACAGGTTGACCCTCCTCCGGGCGCCATCTTGAATCGAACGGCGCGCCACCTATTGTTCGTGGGCATTGCGAATACCACCGCTGTAATGTTTGGCTCACATGTGCTCAGGAGCTCGACTACCGAACGGCGCCCCGCGACCCGAAGGTCGCAGAATCGAATCCCAGCCTCGGCGGCTGCATTTTCGATGGAGGCGAAAATGTTTGAGGCCCGTGTACTTAGATTTAGGTGCACGTTAAAGCACTCCAGGAGATCAAAATTTCCGGAGCCCTCCACTACCGCTGGCGCTGCGATCGGTAGTCTGCAGTGTGTCGTCGTTTAAGAGTTGCGCGCGCCTCCACCGAAGTGGTGCAGGTGTAGAATGCCCGTTTACCACTCAAAAGACCCGGGTTCGTATCGCAGCTCTAGATGGTGGTTTTTATTCTTACTGACGCATTTTATAGCTGCATTGGTTTCTGTTTGTTTCTTAAGACTAGCTTAAGTTGCTACGTGTTGCTTCAAAAAGTAACGCAAAATGTAAAGTAAAATAGAAGAAATTTGACAGTGAGCGTAGTTATTTCCAGCGCCACCGCCCGGGATTCAACAAAAACGTAAAGTATGGCCTCAGAGATTTTCGCAAATACAAGACTCGAAACGAGATTTCACATTTTACGTTACTTTTTGTAGTACTCCTGTACGTATCAACCTGTGAAAGCCGATATGAACGGCAATGCCGACATATTTTCGTGCACCGTGTTGCTCAGGTTGAGGAAATTGGGATGCACTGTTGTTGACGTCATAACTTTTTTTATTACATTGCGATAATAATTGCATGTTAGACGGGTAGCTCATGCCCGTCATAGATTCTCAGCTAAGGGACCGATTGTGCTGGAGGGTGTTGTTTGTACAGTAAAACCTCGGTGATACGAATCTCGCGGGGTTACCAAACATATTCGTATCATCCGAAATTCGTATCATCAGAAAACATGGAAAATTAGTATGCGACAAAAGAAAGCTGGCATACGATACGTTTTGATTTAGTGTTTCTCAGGGCCGCAGCGACGTCGTGAACAGCTCTGAATGATTGCCAGTAAAGTTTTTAGACATCAGCGATCATACTTGTACTCGTAAATATACGGTGCATGCGCGCGTGTGTAATTAATGAACCAGATGTGTTGTGCCCCGTGACCGCTAGTAGCCCCTTCCTAATCTACTACGCGTTTTGGCATGACACCAAAATACTGCGGCGAAAGTAACTTAAGAAGCGCTTTGTACACGATAGATAGAGGCCAAGCTCCTTCGACAAGACCGTCCGCTTCGTCTCTTGGGCTCTTCGTCCACCTTTAATGGGACTTCATGACGGACCCGCAGCACAAGTTTCAGTCTTGTTTCATAGAAAGTCTGATTGCGGGAACATGGCTTTCATCGACGTGGCAGGCACGTGTTAACACAGCACAAAGACGCTGCTGCCTCGAGCACAGGAGCACGCGTCAACGCGTCGGAAAAAAAAAAAAAAAGAGCGACGTCAACATCATCTATAATCTAAACGTGAAGGCGCCTAAAGGCCTCCAAGATTCGCGCGCACTATCTCGGAGGCAACGACGCACCGTTGATGGTCGCGCAGCGCGCATGCCCGTGCCCGCACGTGATTGCCGGGTCTTCCGCGACAGCGCGGGCAGCACCTGTTCGTACCTGTGCGCTGACGTACGTTCGTATCAAACGTCGCGGGGTGCAAATCGGTTCGCAATAACCGTACTACAATATATTTCAGGCTAATGGGCCTTGGCCGGGACCACAGAAAAATTCGTATCACCCCGAAATTCGTACGAGCCGTGATCGTATCACCGAGGTTTTACTGTTTTCGATTGTGGAGTTTAACAAGGTAGCGTTTGGTGGGATGATTTGGGCGCGTACTGCTAGTCTATGCGTATTTTTCAAGCATTTCATGTTCTATGACAGCTAAATTCAGAGGGGCGGCGCGGATGACCTGCCCCCCCCCCCCCCCCCCCGCTTAATTTTTTAATGTACACCCTAAGAAGAGGACACATCAGGTTCGCCCAGAAGCTGATGCCCCTTCGAAATAAATCCTTTATCCACCATTGTGTGCTATGAAACGCTAACAGATGCTTCAAGGGTGCGGCCCTTCGTATGAAACTGAAAAAAAAGAAATCACAGCATATCCACGGAGTGAATGATGATGAGTGGGCGAAGCTGCGGAGGTTCATCGGTAAACCGTGAATCTTCCGTGAATTCTGCCCAGTACATCATCACCGACGTGAGATCGGGCGCGTTTATACTAAAGGTTCGATGAGTTATGACGACTTGCAGCTCACTTTAATTTTACATGTACGCTGTGAATTTTCATTGTTTAGAAAACCATTGCTTTAGGAAACATCTGGCGTCTTTCGTTAAGCAGCTGGCGTCTTTTCGTTTTGCTTTAGAAACATCTGGCGTTCTTTCGTTTTGCTTTTACAAAACATCTGGCGTCTTTCGTTGGTTTATTTCATCAATCAACGGCGTTTTGAACAAAATTTTTATTGTTTAATCACGCACAGGAGAAATCTCACCAGGCACTACCTTGGAGGTAAACAATGGCTGCTAATGGGAATGAGAGACAGAAGAAGTCGGCTTTTAGCTAACACTTACACTTCTACTTCTACTAACGTTTCCTACTGGAACATGCCAATGGCTGCTAATGGGGAATGAGAGACAGAAGAATTCGGCTTTTAGTTAACGCGCACGCTGCGCATTTTTTATTGTTCAACAACGCACAGGAAAAATCTCCCACCGGCACCACCTTGGAGGTCAAAGCGTAAGACTGGTAACGCACTACGACTACTACTACGACTACGAGGGACGAACGGGTGCCGCCTTAAGGAGCTTCGCCCCTAAAATGCTGTTTCAGGAAATGGGTTACATTCAACCGTGAGTGCACTGTCGTTGGTTATGCGCGGAGGTGGTTTCACAAGCGTTCAGTCGGCGACGCAGAACTGTTGTGCTGCAACGGGTTGAAATTGTCATGCGCGAGTAGGCCGCGAAAGCCACGACATGAACGCGGATATTATTGGCGTGTATCGTGTTACCGTATTTACTCTAATCTAGGCCGGCCCCCATTCTAACCCGACCCCCGAAATTCGCAAGGACAGAAAACAAAAAAGCTTAATCATTGTACTCGAATCTAAGCCGACCCCCCACTTTCGCACATGTTTTTTTCAAAAAAAAAAAAACATCGCCTTAGACTTGAATAAATACGGTATTTGCGAGCACATGACGGATGAATACTGCATAAAATACCAGCTACTCGGCGCCTACTTCTTGTAGCAACTAACACTATTAAGGTTCAATTTTCACGTACGTGAGATGCGCAAGTTTTTTTAACATTTTAATTGTAATATTCAATACATAACTTACGTCGGTGACTAGAGCAGCGAAATATTTGGTATTTCAAAAATATGAAAAAGAGGACGACGTTTCATTTACATTTACACGCACAATACACCAAGCGTAGGCTGCCCCTTATGAAATACGCGTTGAAGTTGGTCCACAGCACTTTTTTACTTGCCGTCATCTCTGCGCCTAGTAGTTCCGCACGCTAAAAGTCTCTTCCCAACCATCCTACACTACACGCAAGATGTGCAGATAGCTATCAACGCTTTATTCGCTACACTGAAAACAGGGACTTTTGGGACGTTGAACCCCAACAGTTAATGTTATATTATATTATATTATACTATATTATATTATATTATATTATATTATATTATATTATAGTAAACAGGGAGACAAAATTTTTAACCTAGCGCATAGCTTCATTCTCAACAATGGCAGGCCTGAATGTGAGTCGGTGACAAACTTGTACTTTCGTACTCGCTGTGAGGCAGTTCTTTACACGTAATAACTGTCATCGCAGTGACTAGGAAACGCCGGTTACATGTACAGGTCCTTACACACTCGCCTGGCATTCTTATGCCCGAATGATTACTATCAAAGCAGATACAAGCAAGAAGTTATAGCAGCGACAGCAATACGACTAGGACACAAGCCTCCAACATGGCGCCGAATGGGTAGCGTCGTCAAACCTCCGACAGATCGCAGCTATTTTGTATGAAGTCAATTGCAGCTGACATATATGGGACATAGCCATGGCGGTGGGTACTGTATACTTAAAAATGAAGCGGTAAAAAATGCGCCTCGGAGTTCAAGTTCCCTTGCAATATGAGTATGCCTAGCCTAGGATAACAGTACCGCTGCCTTTTCTTTTTAAATCTGTGCTATGTCATTCGGTTACCATGTGCTCTTTTTCCCGATGTGAAACATGTTTGGTGACAAAGAAAACAGCCATTTGTCCTATGTTCTCAACACGTCTCGTGTTGGCCCTCCTATTTTTAAAAGAAATAGGCCGTTATATAACTACCGTATAACATTGCATTGAATAAAGCTCTTTTCTACGCAAGTCATTGATAAAACATCTTTCATACACAGTAATGTTTACTTGCTGAAAATTAACGTAGCTCGCGCAATACATGCAGGTCATCGTGGATTCTCTCGAAGTGCTGGCGAAGGTCTCGGCATTCCGTCACCTCCGAAGCCTATATGTGTTACTGGCACCAAATATTGATTTACGGGATGTGGATTCCGTACTGCAGCGGCTCCTTACGAAGTTGCCGGGACTCGAGAAACTTCGATTGGAACGCTGCGGTGGTCTCCGGCTCACAGCCATTGCGGAGCTTTGTCCCAAGCTCAAGCATCTGAGACTCGGTGACTGCACCGGGTCAACAGAGGAGGCGCCTTTGGACGTCGATGCGTTCCCTAATCTGGAGATCCTCGAGATTAGCATGGTGCACCTCAAGGTCTGTTTCAGCGCACTTTTCCTAGCCATCCGAGACACACTACGCATCGTGCGCTTGTGTCACGATGGCATGTGCATGGAGTTTCTTCATCACTGCGCCCGACAGGGCAAACGCCTCCCATTTCCGTGCCTGGAAGAGCTCACACTGGAGACAGGACTGTCCCTGCCAGCGTTGAAGCTCGACCCCTCGGACCTGCACGACGTTTTCAAGGCCCTGCCCGCTCTTCGACACCTCGAGACGGACAGCTACGACCTGCGATTGTTTGTCGAGAACTACTGTGTTCCGCCTGGTCGGGTGTCGTTGTCCTGGTTGGGATGCGTTCATTGTGCTGTTCACAAGCCAGTTGACCCGCAACTGGAGCAAATGGGGGACATCATCAGGGCAATGATGGAGCAGTCCTCGAGTGGGGGAGACGGAGCTTGTTCGGTGTGCTAGAATTTTCAGGATGCTTATTGTATATGTCAATCCGAAGGTGTCCCTCACCCACACCACTGGAAATCTTCACCAGCTGTCCTGAACACCGAGAGCTCTTCTGTCTCCTTTCAAGATCGCGTGTTCCGCAACTTCTTAATTACTTAAACATCGGTTCGTCATCACTAATTAGATTTTATTTTTGAAACCATGCTGAGTTTCTGGCGCACTCTGTGGCCGGTTTTTATGCGCTATCTTGCATTCTATATGCCCCATTTCTCGCATGTGCTTTCTGGCACATTTATGTTTAATTCTCTTTTCTCTTGTTCGCTGTTTGTTTATAAATTTTATGAATCCCCACAAATTAAGGTGTATTTGCAGTTTCCGTCCCTGCAGGACTTTTTCCTTCGGTACGTGCACATACATTGTTCTTGACCGCCTATATTAAGGCAGAGCCATTATTGCAATGCGTAGTTTGATTGTTTTTTTTCATGCGTGTCAAGTGGTCACCGAGCTGAATTTTGCATTTTTAGGATACGGCAAGCGCCTCACTGCAGCGGTCCCTATCTTGTGATCTTAATTGCATATGTGGTCTTACTGCGTTGTTCTTCGTGAAGTTGTGCTTGCTTTGACTAGCTAAAATATTAAAGTTGCATTTCCTCCTTTTGTAGTTATGTTTTCCGTTTCCCTTGCTTTCCCTGACTTTCTGGACTGTACGGCATTTGCGCCGTTGTGATGGCGCTACCGCTGTGCGATAAGCAGCGGCACGTACGGCGTATTTTCCCGCTTCCTTGTTGTGTCATAACAGGTACGGGTATTGAATGGCCAGACTTTTAGCCGTCATGTTATTTTGGGGCATGTCTAGTGCGACCTGTGTATGTGTTTGTACAGTACGTGTGTATATTATACAAACAAGATTTTCGGGGTACGGGTTGAACTCCCGTAGCAGTGTACGCTGCGTTAACATCATCACTTGCTTAACACTAATTGTCTTGAATGTTGTGTGTGTCATTTGCTTGTACGCGACAAAGGAGCCATGCAAGGAATGTATCTTGCGGAAAAAAACAAGAGTCGAAAACTGAGCGGCGCAGATGGTAAGAGGGGACGCCCCTGTTTTATGTGAAGCTTGTAGAAACACCGTAGTGGGGGCTTTCGAGTGTTTGGACTACGTCGTGTTGTTTAATGGTGGCCACAGCGCACGGTGCGTGAGCGTGTTCGCGCTCCACACCCACCTAAATGCTGACAACAAGGGCAGGACCCGAGCCGCAACCTTGTGTTCAGGAGCGCCACGTTAAGTGTTTGAGTGCAATGCGTCCGGCAGCTCAAGGATCGAAGCCAATGAACCACAGGTGATGATTGTGGGGCCAACAACTCTGAAAGAGCAGAAAACAGCGCTTCGGACCGAACGAAATAAAGGAGGCAGACACGGCACCTCGTCATATAAACAAATCTTGGCCAATACCCCAGTGTGGGTATGAGCCATGTGTAGAGGCACATCATCATCATCGTCATCCTGTCCAATGCGCTGTTTTGTTTCATGTCATAATACACCAACCAGTCCACTAAGAAACACTGCTACGGCAACTTTGAAACGTCTAACAGGAACGGCAAACCCTGCGAGATTTGACGGCGGAAGAAGTTATTAACAGGGAAATTATAATTGTTTTACATTTCATGCATTCAATAGACCATTTAGACGCACTCGCTGTAATCCTCCACGAACAGTAATAGGCTGCAAGCATGACAGCGCTTCAGGTTGGGCGAGTTCAGGTATACGCGCACTCGGCGGCCCCGTAGATGTTACGATGTCTGCCGTTTTGACGACCTTTTTGGCTCTGAAAAAACTTAAGTGATAAGACGTGTGTGCTCATGCTGCGCCCATGTTAGCATTCTTGAGGGGAAAAAATGCCAATGCGATATGTTTAACGTATGTCTCGTGTCGAAAATGCACGGGTACACGATGAGCTGAGGCGACTCTTGTGACATCATCAGACGAGGGTCCTAAGTTATACTGTACATAAATAAATAAATAAGCAACCAAGGAAGCCTGCGCCCAATTTTCATATCTAATATCCTGAATAAAACTTCATCAGACACTTTTATATATAACCGTGGTAAAAGACATCGTAGAATTCGATTTGCAGAAAAAAAATAAAAGCTAAGCGTCGCGCACTTGGCAACGATGCCGCAGCGACAATTTGCGGCCGTCACCAAATTCGTCGGAGAGAGTTTCACTGCGCGGTTTTTTAGATGCTTGCAAAACAGCTGCAGTATAGGGCTTAAATATAAACGGCCCAAGAAAAATTCTACGGGGTCTCTAATACTACGGTATCTTTAAGAAGACTGCAAGGCGAAAGCCTTTGCACCGATGCATTAAAGGCCGACACGTACACATATTTCGCTTTCGACTACAGTGTCCTCCTTGAGCCGCTTTCCGTAATCCCGCCACTGCATCAAGAATCTGCTAACAGCCGTCTGATGGAGTGACGGAATGTTGATTCGGCGAGACTAGTTTCAGGTTATAGACTATTTTACGGATGCGTTTCAGTGCCGCCATATTGGGCTGTTAACCTTGCCGTATTGTCTTTAACAATTCATCGAACGGAGCTACGGTGGACGTATAGGGAGTATGCACTGTCATTGCGGCCGCCATATAGGGAACCCAAGTTCAAGTTTGCGGCGAGACGACAGCGCCGCGCCAGCCGCGCTGCGGCTCTGTCGGAAAGCTATGAACCTTATGAAAGGGGCCGACTCAGCCCCTTTCACGGTAGCGGTAGCGGTAGCGCACGTGCGCACACGTTCTTCTGTCGGTGCGGGTAACTGGGAGGCCGTCAGCTGGGTACGTTGAACCGAGAGGCTTGCTGTGCGAAGCTGCGCATTTCCCCGATGGCAGACGCGACCCCGCGGAAGCGCAAGCGTGGTCCGAAGTATTGCGGTTTAGTGGCCAGCCACAACAGTGCAGACAACACCAAGGCACACGATTCACGTGTTAAACTGTATCGGTTCCCGGGCGTGTCGTACGAGAAATAAAGGCGGCAAGCGTGGATAGCTGACAGCGCTGTCTCGCCTTCTATTTTGGCTGTCTGAGTTCATCGCTTTCGTTCGTTCCGACTACCTGAATCGGTAAGTAACGGGGCGCATGCACGCGGCGACTACAGTAATGATTACTCGCTGTCTTCTCGCATTGTGAAAGTCCAGTTACGGTAGTAGGTGAAACAACTTTGTGTTTTGATTCCCCGTGTTCGTGAGACCTACCCGTCGTTGTTGAACGTTCACACTCGCGCTATACCGTTAGCGTTGCGCGGTTGGTTGAATTCAACTGAACTCGGCACATTGTCAGAAGTTCGGCGCCTGCAATTCACGCGTCGGGAAGGCTGCTTTATCACGCCGGAACGGACGTCCGTGCATTTTCAGCAGGCTTTGGCATTGTTCTGCAGGTTTGCTTTGTTTTTGTCACTTTATTAGTGTGATATATATTTAAGCCGCTAAATACAACCGGCACTTAATACATGCTTTGCAATTGCAACCTTGAAGTAACCTTCTGTCGCCTTCTGACTTTGTGCGATTTTCTAGCCGCGTTCACGCAGCAGGTTTTATACGCCTGTCAAGTCTATATCATAAAAAGAGACTGCAAGCATGACGCGAGAGCCGAAAAAACGAGGCGAGCAGTTCATCTTGCTTCACAGTGGTTAAAGCTCAGCTAGCTGCCTCGCGTCTTAATCGGCGGGTGATTCTCCAGCGGCACGGAGGACTTGACTCTAACCTTCTGAGTAAGCAGTGCCATGGCCGTATAATCTTTTTTTCGCACGCCGCAAACGTTTGTTCACGGAAGTACACGGCTGCTACTGTAAGCATGCCATATCACAACAACAATCATATGATTCGTAGTCCACGCCGCAGAACATCGATAGCGTGTACGGCTTCATTTCGGAGTGCATGTGGACCATTATTCATCTTTAACATGACAGAATGAGACGTACCTCGAGGTATACGTCCTACACGGTGTAATCGCGACTTGGGAAATGCATTTCGCTTTGAGTTGGGCGTCGTTGTCGTCGGTCGTCTGCTCTTCACCGTTAACGTGATTGACGAGCCTTTCTCATTTTATCAAGTTCGCTTTTCGGAAGTGCCAGTCAAGCTTGAAAATCCTTTTGAAGCCGCACTGCAAGCGGCACATTGTGAGGCGCCGCAAGTGCACCGCGAGAGCTCTGCACGTGCACAGAAGCGAGCGGAAACGCGGTGGAGAGAAGGGAAAACGCGCGCAGCTTACACCCCAGTTTCTCTTTTTCTGCCAGAGATGGCGCTGCCTGTCAAGAGCAGCAGCGCCGCTAAGCGTGTTGTACAGAAAGCACAGTGCAAGGCGCGTTTTCTTATCTTGATCTGCTTATCTCCATTGCAGTGAAGCTGTGAATTGTACAACAGAATGGCGCACGATGATGTCGCCTGAATACTCCTTATACACACGAAAGGGTTGGGTTGGTGCATTTGACGTTTCATGAGCTCATCTATTCACGTTACTAGATATAAGAACAACAAAACACTCATTTAACAATCCAAGGTGGCGGCTTCCATATGTCTCATGTAAGGTCGTCCACATAGAGCTCGATGCCGGTGGCCAGCGCTATCCTGCGTCGAAGACAACAATCAAGCAAAAGCAGCGCCCATGATAGGAGCCTCAGAAACGGCCGCCCAGAGCGGTACTTTCTGATGCCCAGTGCACCCGTGTGTAACCAAGCTAAGTGTCAAAGCCAGTATTTCAAGCGAAGCTCGTTACGACTCACAGATTTTGGTTGCGGTGTCGTGCGCGCGATACCGGAAGCCGGCGAGTGTACGGGAACGCGGCCCTTGCAAGTGTGCCAGTCACATACGCGTTTGTATGCGCCGTTCCCCAATGACTGACGTTCTTGCAATCGTGAGCTTGTCGGCGATGAGTAGTTCCTGATATGGCAATCTGTTCTTTTATCGATGTCACTTTTCATTTCACGTTGCCACGTTTCATTGTTGCCTGGATGTGAACGCATGACCATTGTTGTTGCCCGTAGCAGCTCAGGCGTCGCGCTGCTAGCACGTGGATGGAGGTCCCATTCCCGGCATGTAGGAAGGAAGCAGTTAGGAGGGAGCATTGCGCAATGTGACAGTAGCAAAGGAAGAAGAATAATACGTAAGGCACGCACACGCCAATCTTAACTTGTCCCCATTTTTACGTTAGGGCAAGAGCTCCTGAGTTTCTTTTTTTATCAGTTATTCGCGTGTGGGTAAAATTAGACACGATAACGCCTGACTGTGCTGTTCTTTTTATCAATGGCTGCTATGAAGTGTTATTAACGTCCTCTTATTCAGACCATAGGACCATATATTCTAAATACACATTTCTTTTTTTTGTCGCATTGGTTGTGCAGGCTCGCTTCTCAACGCGATAACACCAGTTTAGAGGCTATCGTTCCGCTATGTTCCAGGAAACAATAATAGGCAGCATAGATTTGTCATGAATGAAACACTCGAAACGTAATGGACAAAGAAGTAGACAATGTAAAAGCGTCTCGTTCTTTCCATTCTGACACCAGTGATAGGGTGGTGTGGTGTAATGCGCGAGGAGCGCCGTTATCAATTCACGATAACGGCAGGCGCGCGCAGCTATCTCTGCACCCCGGCTTTACAATAGTTTAGCTGCTTTTGCGCTCACATTCTCATCTAAGCGTTATTGTATTGATGTTACGCGATCAACAAGTGCAAGCATTGTTTCTCTTGTCATCACCGGGCGACACACAGTCCTGTACTCAATTTTGTTCATGAAGTCCTGAAAATTGCAAGCGATATGAGCGTACTCCTGCCGCGCCGTCGCTAGCAGCTTTTCTTCGCCATGCAACATTTGATCGCTTCTATTTACACACGTAGACAAACAGAATAACCGAACAAATCGTTGCTGCGGGCTCATTGTTAATTAATACTTATTAGTTTTTTTTAGCGCAGACTTACAAAGAACACCCACATTCACGATGTGCACAAGTGTTGCTAGGATGAAGTGTCTGGTTGTGCTCTTCCTTTTTCATTTTGCCTTGTTTTAGTGATTCAGAGCATTTGGTATTGAACGGCATAGTTGGAAGTTGGCGCGTGTGCTTTTTTTTCTCTTTAGATTATGCACTCAAATATAAGGACCAACAAACAAAATAAAGCCTCCGTTCGCTGGAGCCTTGTCGATTTGTTTACTACCCTTTGCTGCCGTCTTACACCTCCAACATCAACACAATAGATCACTTTCGACGCTCAGCTCACTATCTCGAAAAACACAAGAGCAAAAAAGAAGAGACCAAGTGCTTGAAGCTTATTCGTTTTAGTATCTCTCCCGAGAAATGACAAAAGCTTCCGCGAGAAAACGAAACTGATAATGAACAAAAAGTCACGAAACCTGAAAAGTGACGAGTTGCAGGCATCCACGGTGCAGAAAGGAAATGAGGTTGTGTATGGGTAGAATTAACACACTTGAAAAAAAGAAAACGCGAACTGTACAGCGTATTCCGATCATCACAAAGCACAAAACTATACACCGACCATTGTATTGGCTCTGCTGCAACTTTCTCAGCCAATACGCAACTATCAAGCACATGTATAACAAAGCGTTTGCTTTCTCCTACATATAGTGATTCATATAGCGCAAGTTTTCTCAAGTTCTTCTCGTGACGCTTTGAAAACTAAAAGAGCGATGACGCGAAAAACTAAATATACTAGTAAATAAAAAATACATTGATATAGAAAATGGCTGACGAGCATTAAAAACTAATTTGACAGAAGGGTGCCTAAGTCGTATGCGAGAAGTTTGGTGCTACAGCCACTGATTTTACAAAACTACGTTTAACTTAAGATACAATTTTTGAACTGCCTAGGCAAAGAAAATGGGCACCTTTGTGGCTGGATTATAGTGATCTTGATCTATCCTGTAAGGTATTTTACAAGAGCAGACTTAAGTTAACTGGTGCGTCATTTACATATTTTAAAAAAGCGGCAGGTGTAACACCAGCAGGCGGAAAGTCTGGCGGCAATCATGTAAGGCAATTGAACCATAACAAGTATATACGTCTTGAATTAAATCGACAGTTTAAACGCGTCATGTGTGCACTTTTGTCTTTGTATCTCTTTTTCAAAGGTGTGCAGAATTTAGCGAAGTATCACTACGCCCGTGTAGGGCAAGCCGCGCTCACCTGCGTAGCTGCACATTTTGCTGATGCTACGGTTGCTGCTGCTGAGGATGATATGAATGATGGTTCAGCCCCTTGTAGTTGGAGGGAATCTTTACACTGCTTGCCATTTAAGCAATTCACGCGTTGCGACGCCTACTTGTACGTCACAAAAGTTTCAAGGCAGCGCGTACAACCGCTGGTGTAGTCAATCTGTTGTTTCTCATGTCTACGATCGGTGTGGTTATCGTCCGACAGTTCAGAGCCTGCAGCGTATCAGAATCCTCCATCAAAACGGCAGTTTAGAGAAGTTGAAACGTCCCTGTGGTTATTTTTATTGAAACCACCTATACTACCTATTATAATAGCCTGATTACTTCTGCGAAAGAGTTCGCTCTAGTGTACAACAACTTGTCTGAACAAGCTACGCTCAAAACCGTGGCGCCTGCTATCCCCCCCCCCCCCCCCAAGACATGGGTTCTACATCACAAACAATCTTGGTAGTTTTTCCGTGCCCTAACGTCTATATTTTTTTCACATCGTTTTACTAACTTGAGTCAAACACACATCTGCGTTGCAAGATGTGAGTAGAAGTACAGACTACAAACAAACAGGTGAGTATGCACTGTAGGCCTAAAAAGGAGGTGCATAGAAACAACCGGAATAAATCGGCCTGGCTAGATACAACTGCATCATTGCTGATGACTAAGTCAGGATTAGGAAACATTCAGTGCAGATTTCAGTGTTCACTGACATCCAGAATAAACGGCAAACAGTTAGACTTGCAGACGGTAACCTCAGTGTGGTAGTCTCCCCACATTTTTAACCTGCGTCCAGACTGGAAACCAGCACGCCACGCCAGTATCAAGAATCCTTCACTTAGGCGGAACATAAGTGTCGCGAAACAACTCCGTTATGCGATCGTCCATCGCAACGTTCGTGTCGTTCGTGGCGCAGTAGACGCATCCGACCCACGACAGCGACACTCTACCGCGTGTAACGCAGTTCTCGAAGAACAATCGCAGGTCGTAGCTGTCCGTCTGCAGATGTCGCAGTTTCGGCAAGGACTTGGCAACGTGGTGCAGGTCCCGGGGCTCCAGTTCCAACGAACGCAGCGGCTTGTCCGTCGTCAAGGTGAGGCGTTCGAGATTCACGAAAGGGAATTGCTGACCGTAGTGAGCGCAGTAGTGCAGGAACTCTGAGCACGTGCCGTCGCCGCCAAAGCGAGCGATGCGAAGAGTGTACCGAGTGACGCGCAAGAATGAATTAAAAACGACCTTCAGGAGCAGGACTTCCATTTCCACGCAGTCTAGATTAGCGAACGCCCCGTGGTCTACCGGGGTGTCTTCCTCGGTGCCCATGCAGCTTGCGAGCCTGAGTCTCTTGAGCTTTGGGCAGAGCCTCGCCATTGTGGACAGCCGTATCCCGCCGCAACTTTCTAGTGCTAGATCTTCGAGGTCTGGTAGATTGGTAAGCAGCTTCTGCAAGTGAAAGTTCACGTCGCAGAAAGCGATGCCTGGGCCCAGGGAGACCATGAGGCTTCGGAGGTTACCGAACCCCGCGACCTCGTCGAGCGCTTTCATCGAACCGACCCCCACCTGCAAAGTTTGAGCATTTTATTAGGTACTGTTCATCAAAAAATGACTACCGGCACTTCTAAAGGGCCGCTCTTTTTTTACGCATATTTCACCAAGAGATGCGTCATAGTGAGAACATAAGCAGGTACATGTATAATATGACGCAAATAAATCATCTGTGACCTACTGGTAACCCTTGTAGAAGGAAGGGCTCTCCCAGTAGTCTCCAATTATCACAGCGTTCTGCAAGTTCACCATATTTCACGATTGCGTATAGACGTCCAACTCTGGAGTTTCCAAGACGCGTGGCGCCACTTGTCGGAGAAGTATTAGGTAGTAAAAAGACCGACTCCGTCGCACAGTTTGCTGTATGACCAAGTGCAACTAGTTGGTGCGAAACAACGATTGAGCTATGAAGCGTGGAAACTTGGGCAAGTTGGTAGGTCATAACTGAACATACGAACAGCGCAACTGACAAGGACAGAGGAAGGTAACAACACACAGCGCTGTAACAATTGAGCATAATATCGCGTTTGTTTGTGCATTTAACACTCAGAACGAGAGCTGTGAATTTCTCTCCGGTAGTCGAATGCACCATCGACCGTCACGAAATGCCTGCTGGATCACTCACCAGAACGACGGCGAAAACAACAGCAGACGAGACCACCCCACACGCTACGAAGAAACGCCGCAATCGACGCTACTGTTGCGCTGTGAATTGCCACGGACGTAAAAGACTGAATAACAACGTTCTGCTTTACCGATTTCCACAGTTGTCGTAAGAAGAAAGGCGAGAGCGCTGGATACGGGCCGTTGCGAGCGTGTTGGGTAAGCGAAGTACCCGCGTTCTCCACAGCCGGTCCCATCAGAAAGTGTAATAATGTGGCTCTGCTGTTGTTTTGCGTAGCCCTGATGGAGTGCCGTGGTAACCTTGACTATGAAGCTCAGCAGATGCTCTGACCGCGGTGCGTGCCGTGCACGGAGTGAGCAGCTAAAGGCAGACTGAAGACGCATGATACGCATGCACACTGCGACAACCTATAATATGAGTTGGTCGTCACCACACAGCATCGCGGACGTACACTTTGAAGGCTCAGAGTTCTAGTTCCAACTAGCTAACACGGATGTCATACAAGTAAATCGCAAAATTCTGGTCGTCACCACCTTCACGGCTTCACGTTTGTTTTGCCTGTGGCCTCCGCGGTTGCCGTAGCTATCTCGGAGGCCACGGTTTTGCCTTTGGTTGTACCCCGCGAAAAAGGACACGCATGTATCCCCATTTGCAGTATATGCAAACAAAAGACGGCCATCAAGAGACCATTTCAAGATGCGTAATAACACCGTCCAATGCACAGTAAGCGAGAGATGAATTAAGGGATAACGCAACTGAAAAAGCGAAAATCACCGGGGCCATTCGTCCCTGATAACGCGAGCTTTGTACCACTGATCGTAAGATACGTAGCTAAGTAAATTGATCGCGTATGTACTTCATTGCTTTGGGATTACGTATATACCCGATTTTAACTCATTTGGGCGCTAGAGAACGGATGTCGGAGGGCTTGCCTCGAACTCGATGTCGTGCGATGCTCGCTTGTACTTGCGAGTGTCAGCGTGCCGGAATAACTAGTTTTGCATTGTACTCGCAGTTCGCTTTGATCAGCTTCCATTGTTTCTGAAGCGTGGATTGGCGGAAGAAGCTTTCCAGGTCCTTCATTTTCAGAAAACCGCGCCTTGACGCCACCAAAATTTATATTGTGTCCTATGCACATTCGCTTGTGGACGGCTCTCTTTGTACTACCCAAGTAGCACCAGGGCTGCGATGAGGGCGCTGGTGGCGGTGTTTTTCGCAGCGCCGCCTGGGCAGAGTCTGACGTCTATAGAGTTGCAAGTCTGCGATCGTAGCACAAACTAACTCTCTGCCGTCCTCGACTGCACTACCCTTCTCTTGGCATCCACCCGTTAAGAGTCCTGCGAAATTATCTGTGATTCCATCAATGGAATTAACAATATTCTATGACCATGGACATGTGCTACGAAGGCGCAGAGGCCACTAAAGCGCTACTGAAATACTTAAAATCAACAGATCTGTGTGACCGCCTGTAGACTGGACGTGCTCCCCCATGTGTGCTTGTGATTTGATCCATCCCTCTCTGTTCCCCTGTCTCTCTTCACCCCTTTATCCCTTTCCCCAGTGCAGGATAGGAAATCGGGCGTGCGTTTGGTTAACCTCCTTGCATTCCCTTGCCTCTCTCTCTAAACAGGCGACCTGGTAATATGTTTTGAACTGCACGTTTTGAATTGTATCATGAGGAAAGCTAATTGACGGCACAAAAGAAGCCGACAAACGGGTGCGGACTAGCAAGCAGATCTTACTTGAAAGGGCATACATACTAAAGAGGCGGAGATAGTTAACAAAATGGTAAGTTGGGAGAATTGGTGCGTACTTATTTTCTGAAGAGAAGCAGCGCACATAGTTTCAACTCGTTTCACTGCGACGCTAAGTAATATCTGGTCGAGAAATTTGCGGGGCGCACCTGCGCACATTATATCAGACCGTTCAGATACTGCATCTATTTGTACATTAAGTGATCGCATGCTTTTGCAATAGGGAGCTATCATACGTCTTGTGCAGTTATGGGGATTGAGGCTTGCCCGTCGCCATTGCGCGGGTTTTTTCGCCTATTTCTGCCATCCTCATGTCCGATCATGACGCTCCCCTCCTCCGCCGTCCTACGGCGCTGGGCGAGCGGGGGTGACGTTAACCCCCCTCACCCCGGCGCCGGATCTCGACAGTGGCGCCGCGCTCGAGTCTTGCGACACGTTACGCGCGCCGTAGGGGTGTCGACTCTCTCTGGAGCTTGTAGGGCAAGCACGTGTTTTCTCTCCCGTCCGTCGGCTCCTCTTTTTGGGCTGGCTCGGACGGAGTTCGCTAACGGTGCCTTGCGCCAGTGGCAGGGGCTTAGCTTACGTTGCCCTTTCTGAACGCTAGGCCGAAAAGCGATGCGGTGTGTTCGCGCGTGGTCATACTACACCGAAACCGTACCTATCGAAGCGAACGCGAGCGGAGTTTGCCCTCGCTCGAGCGATCGGGCCCTGTGGTCGCGGATCGTGAGAGTACGCAGCGTAGTCGCGAGGGACCGTTTTCCCTCAGCAGCGTGTCGCCATTAGCCCTTTGCCCGCGGAGACGTGCTAGCGGCGCCCTTTGTGTTGTATTTTCGCCCGTGGCGTGGTTAAGCCTGTGTTCCTTCTCCCGCCGCCTTTGGGAGCGGGCGTTGTACTGTAAAGTGTTGCAGTAAAGTGCTGCGGATTTCGAGAGCAGTACTGTGTACCCGCCACGCTGCGATCGGCGCCTTTGTTGCGCCCGAACGTACGTGTGCGGCGGCGCGCTAGTTCACGCGAGGCGACGGCAAACGCGGCCCTGTGGCTCGCTAAGTCCGAACCCACGCTAATGGCCGTACTCCTGTGAGATACGTGCACACTACACACTTCTTGCGCGTGCTTTAGCCATAATGTCACTCCAGGAGGTGGTGGCATTTATGAAATGCCAGCCATTGCCTATGTGACGGCGTACGTCCGCTCCCAGGTGGTTTAATAGGCTGGAGTGGAATATCTCGCAACTTCTCATCAGCGATTGTGAAGCGATCTTTTCGCCATACTTTACCTCAAAAACATAGCTTGTTCGCATACCTCATTAGACATAAATGCGTTTGTTCTGTTACCGTACGTGCTAGGTTAATTATAAAATAAAAGATCGACGGAAGTAACATATCGATATGGGTATTGTTAACGTGATCTGTAATAAAATTTGCGAAGACTTTCATCCTTTTTAAGGAAACCAGTAACACAAAGGGACATGCTTAGCATCTCTCCGGAACAATTAGCAGTCTTAAACTTACAGGGCGTGTGAGGCAATCGCTACGTCATCTTCGCTGTAAGCTACACCAACGTAATAATGCGGGACGGCTTAGTGCTCACATACACTTTACAGCGAAAGCTGCTATGAGATCATTTCACCGGCCGTTTTTGGCGCCGTAGTTGTCCGCCGCCGCCGCCGCCGGTGTCCGTAACCAGTATCGCTCGAAATAAGAAAAAAAAACGAAAAAAAAATTCCAGGATAACACGAAGTTCGAACATCGGCCCTCTCCATGGGAGCCCAGTATTCAACCTCTGAGCCATGCCGGTGCTTGAAACTGCTTTGCAAAAAGGTCCTATACAGGCTTCATGTCGGGAAGGAACCACATTAGCGTATGCAATATAGCGTGGTAGAAGAGTAAAATAAGCACCAAGCGTCGCACAACGCGAACTCTGTAACCAGGCGTCACACAATGCGAATTGCGGAACGAGTAGGTTGTTGAATGCTTCCAACCCATTACAAAGGCATCTGCCATAGTTCTTCATCGTCATCAGCCACAACATCAACAAAGTGCGCATAATGCCTTACACGCGCTTAGCAGGTACCACGGCTCTCCGTAGAATGACGAAAAATGGCACAGTGCCTGCTTCCCTACTTCTCAAAAATTACAATGTTTTATAGCGTAGTGGGTTCCTCGCAAGTGCACTTGTATTGGTTGCCAAGGAAGCCCATAAGCGCATGATCCATTTCCTGGGGGTCTCAGTAAAATGACAATGATTTATAGCGTAGTGGGTTCCTCGCAAGTGCACTTGTATTGGTTGCCAAGGAAGCCCATAAGCGCATGATCCATTTCCTCGGGGTCTCAGTAAAATTACAATGATTTATAGCGTAGTGGGTTCCTCGCAAGTGCACTTGTATTGGTTGCCAAGGAAGCTCATAAGCACATGATCCATTTCCTCGAGATCTCAGTAAAGATCTTCACCCCCCCCCCCCACGTTTCTCTCCCACGTCAACGTATGTTATACAGCATGACGGGAGAGGGAAATGGCGACTGGGCGTCACCCAATGCAAATTACATAACTGGTGGGCCGTTTAAAGCTTCCAACCCATTACAAAGGGCTGAGCCATAATTCGTCGCGTGAACAAAGTTCACTTAATGCCTTACAGACGTGTAGCTGGTGCCTCGCTTCTCCGCAGAATGACAAATAATGGCTTAGAAGGTGCTTCCCAACTTCACAAAAATTGTGATTTATGGCGTAGTGGGTACCTTTCTAGTGTACTTGTATTGTAGCCCCAGGAGAGCTTACAACGGTCTCTCGAAACGCCGCTATTCCAGCTTTCGCTGTGACTGTGCTGCGGTTTCAGCGCAGGCCTGGCGTTTTTTGTTGCCGCACAGGAAAATCGCATAGGACCCGAGCCGTACAGAGCTTCGAGGAAGTCGCAATAATTGCTTCAGAAAAGAGTGTTCTTGCCATCACGATCTCTTACCTGCAAATGTGCCACCGAGGGAAATTTGTTCGCCGCTTTCGCAACGTCAACTCCTCCTATTCCACCCGGCAGCTCGACGCCCAAGCCCAAGTCTCGAGACATGAGGCAAAGGTGGGTGATATTCGTGGCTCTTGGACGATCCGCCAAGGCGGGGAAGCTGTGTTCTTGCTCCAAGATGACATTGGCGACCCAGCGGCACTCGATGCGACGCAGCTAAAATGGGCACAAAAAGAAAGACGATAATGATGAACATCATGATCGGCCGAGAACGTTAATTGGGCCCAGATGGCCCCTTCACTTTTCTAAAGCTCTACTCCGTTTCATACATCCGGTGTATAGTGTACCAGAAAGCTTACAGCGTCCCATGAGCATCCGCCTGAGTCGACTCGATGGCGAAAGCCATGTTCTTTTTCTTCTAAGTCGACGTACTGAACCTCCCGCGCCCACCTCCGAAAGGTTTTTGCTCCTCAGATTGTTTTGCACTGCCTCCGGGATCGGCCCACCTTTGACCAAGCAATGACGTCGTATGATGACGTTACATTATGCGACGTCACAGTAACGTCGCGAACTTTAGCGATCTGGGACGTCACGATGACTTCTAAGGTGACGTCATCACGTGATATTTTGCATCACTTATGTTGACGCCGCCGACGTGAGACGTCGACGCGGGAGACCAGTCAATTTTGGCGTTTGCCGAGTTGCCCGAGGTATGTCTTAATAATGAATATAT
This sequence comes from Rhipicephalus sanguineus, assembly GCF_013339695.2. Lineage (NCBI taxonomy): Eukaryota > Metazoa > Arthropoda > Arachnida > Ixodida > Ixodidae > Rhipicephalus > Rhipicephalus sanguineus. Next base: position 33,150,624 of record NC_051183.1, on the reverse strand, counting down.
TCTAGAACACTATAATCAGGTGTAACGTTATGAAAGCTAGCGAGACTTCTTGCAGTAGGTGAGTTAGCATGAGGAAATAGTTTAATGATGTTATCATCCGTAATGTGATTTTTTTTTCGTTTTTAGACTGAATCATATATGAAGATGTTTTATGCCTTCGAAATAAACAAACACCGTTGTTTACACGGTTGTCCATGAGTTGATGGATCGCTTAGCGTCTCTTTGTTTTTATATTGTGGCCTCCGCAATCAATTCCGGTAGTCCACAGACGGAGCGAATCGCGAAGACCACCTTTACAAGGACGAAATACAAGCTTGAGACAGAAACGAGTATAGGCGTGAAGCATAGTGCCAGAAACTCGTGCGAAGTGCACCAAATTAAGAGCATTCGACTGTGGCATCATGTTTAGGGCTATGGACTCGCCACTCTACTGATTAGGAGTACGGCCTTGCACAAGTTCTTGGCAAGGGCTGCAAACAATGTGAAGCGCAGTGGCAGTGCGATTAAAAGATCACGGAACTTTCCGCACAAATTTCAGCCGAAACCATAACCCGCTGAAGATTGCGTGTAATAAATATTGAGACGCGGCGGCGCCTGTCCGTTTGTTCGCCTTTTTTTGTGTATCCTTGTACATGCAGGCGCAAGATTTAAGCGTAAGGCTATTGTGTCAAGTTGTCTGTATCGAGACGGTACTTACGTCAGGACAAGTACGCAAGAGTGCCAGCGTAGTCCTGAGACTAAGGAGCAGTACGAAATCCCGGTTGCTGTAGCCCACCAGCTCCTTCAGCTTACTTCCCTCGACAAACGGTACGGAGGGGTCCCTGCACGGTTCGTCCACTTCCAAGAAATGGGGCAAGCTGAGATCGTGCGGCAGGGCGAGGACCCTGGCGTTGGGAAACATGCCAACAAGGTTGTACACCTTGTCCCTGTTGTGCATGATGCATATCTCGTGGGTATCTCGTAGCAACTTGCTGGCGGCGTTTCGGTAACGCTCCGAGGCTTCGAATGACGCGCAACCGCAGAACAGAGCCTTCCAGATCCTCACCCCACGAGGCAGTGCGCTTGTCGCAGCGGAAATCAGAGACTTCTGGTTGGCGACTAGTAGGAGGTGATCGTCGTTGTCAAGGGAGAGACCTTCCGGCACGACCATGTCACGCGGCCAAGCGGTTTCCAATTTCAAGGCGATGTGATCTTCGGCAATTGAAAGGACTTGAGGATCTCCAAACTCACTCAGCAGCTCCATAGCACGATAAGCGTTGTCGATGACTGCTGCAAATCAGAAAACGATGAGCTGTTACTTTTTGGCTTGCAGATGTTTTCCCTCGGAAGTCAGCTAAACGTAGATGTAATTAATTTAGAGTGCTCTGTAATTGCTGGAGCTGAATGACGTGTGCTCGAAGCCTGCTGTGTCAGTGTTATGTGCTGCCACTCTATATCCTACTTCAATATGGTACATAGCGTTAATTCCAGCAATGAGCGCTTGAAGATATCGCACGTCAAGGCAACATCACGACATACCCTCTCATTTGAGACGCAGTGCGCCGACTAGGCGAGTCCTGATTACACCCACATATTGATGCAGAACTATCGATGTTACTATCGATGCTATCGATGGATGAGTCACTATCAAACTATCGATGGTAAAAAAAAACTATCGATAGTGAATTCAATAGTACCATTGATCGTAAAAACCCAACTGCGCGAACTCATCGCAAGAAAAATTTGGTTCCCCGAGTGCATGTTTTAGTGCAGAAGCTGCATGCTGAAGGTCAAGAAAGTTGACATGGTTGCGTTCCTTCACCAGAATGCTTGGCTGACAGATAATAATTAAGTTGAGCTGTTCTGCTGTAGCGGTAAGGAAGCCGTTACAAGCGGCGAAATTGCACGGCTTCAAATTTGTATTTCATTCGGCGATTTCAAAATAAGGATATCACAAATTAAATTTGTTCATTGTAAGGTTTGACTGGTCTTTTGTGAATATAAATTTATTTATTGGCGTATTCCACATTTTCACAGGGAGAATAATTCATTTCTTTAGCCGAAACAATTGCTTATACAGGGTGTTTCAGTTAAAAAGCAACAAGAATTAAAAAATTAAGCACAGGCGCTATGCGTCTCCAATTAGCGAAGTATTGTTTTGAGCCCCTAGAGCACGTCAGAATATTTTTTTTCGATCCGCCAAGCTCGTCAATTAAGAAAAATTGCTTAATGAACTTTTTAAATATTAACTCAAGAGAAACGTTTTCAATACAAAAGGTGTAGCGCTTGTTGAGGAACATGGAATTTTTCAATTTGTGTTAAGATAACTCCAATGCTTAATTTTTTCCGGCTTTTCTTTAAAACGCGCGAATTTTAAAAAAAATACCACGTGACTGCCGCCAAACGCGCGGCGCTTTCAGTGTCCTCAAATGTAAGTTAAACGAATTATCAAAGGCTGCTTCGCGCAAGCAGATCGATGGAACAGGTTATCGGTGGCTGCGATGGACGTTGAGCGACAAAATGAGCATACCGTTTCAACAACAACAAAAACATTCTTAAACGAAAAAACGGCAGCCACGGAGCGAATGCCACGAGACCGTAGGCACTGATACAGCGTAGGCATTTTTTCGTTCCTTTTCGCACAAACGAAGAAACGCATTGAAAGGGGTGAGGGTGACAGCGTGAAGAAAGGCCGAGATAAAAGATTCACTCACACGTGAGGGCCGCTCTTTCGTAGGTTTTCTTTTTTTCTTTAGACGGCACGCCCCTCTTATCATTTAGCGTCCATCCCAGTCACCGGTAGCCTGCTCAATCGACCTTCGTGTTCGGAGCAGCGTTTGATAAATTGTTCAACTTACATTTGAGGGCGCTTAAAGCGCCGCGTGTTAGGCGTTATTCACGTGGTAATTTTTTTTCAGCGAAAGCTGTTAAGAGATCACAACAAGGGCCGTTTTTGTCGCCGTAGTTGTCCGCCGCCGGTGTCCGTGACCACTCTCTCTCGAAATAAGAAAAAAAAAAACGAAACAAGAAAACATATCTGGGATAGAACGACGTTCGAACCTGGGCCCTCTTCGTGGGAGCCCAGTGTTCTACCTCAGAGCCATGCTGGTGCTTGAAAATGCTTTGCAAAAAGAACCTTTACAGGCTTCATGTCGGGAAGGAACCACACTAACATATGTAATGTAGTGTGGTAGAAGAGTAAGATAACAACCAGGAGTCACACAACGCGAATTCTGTAACCAGGCGTCACACAACGCGAATTGCGCAACGACAGTGTTGTTGAATGCTTCCAACCGATTACTAAGGGCTCTGCCATTAATTCTTGATCGTCATCAGCCACAGCATCAACAAGGTGAACATAATGTCTTACATGTATTTAGCGGATACTACGGTTCTCCGCAGAATGACGAAAAATTGCATAGTGGCTGCTTCCCTTCTTCACAAAATTATGATTTATAGCGTAGTGGGTTCCTCGCAGTGAACTTCTATTGGCTGCCAAGGAAGCCCATAAGTCTCCCATGATCCATTTCCTCAGGGTCTCAATAAAGTTAATTCGCTCTCTCTCTCTCTCTTTCTCACGTTAACGTATGTTATAAAACGTGGCGGGAGTGTTCAATAACGACCGGGTGTCACACAATGCGATTTACGTAACTAGTGGGTCGTTTAAGGCTTTCAATCCATTACAAAGGGCTCAGCCATAATTCTTCACCGTCATCAACCGTCGCATCAAGCGCACATAATGCCTTACAGATGGTACCTCGCTTCTCCGCAGAATGACGAATAATGTCGTGGTGGGTGCTTCCCAGCTTCACAAAAATTATGATTTGTGGCGTAGTGTGTACGTTGCTAGTGTACTTGTATTAGTAGCCACAAGAGAGTTTATAACGGGCTCTAGAAATGCCGCTCTTCCAGCTTTCGCTGTGACTGTGCTGCGCTATCCGCACAGGCCTGGAGTTTTTTTTTAAGTTCGCGCGCTTTAAAGAAGGGTAGGGATAAAATTAAACAGGGGAGTAAGCATAGATTAAAAACTCGATGTGCCTGATCAAGCGCTACAACTTTTGCATTGAAGATTTTGCTCTAGATTTACTATTTCAGAAGTTCAATAATCAATCTTTGTTAATTAGCGAGCTTCGCGGATTGGAAAAATATTGTGAAGTGCTCTATATGGCTCAGAACAATACTGCGCTAATTGTAGACGCGTAGCAGCTATGTTTATTTTTTGATGCTTGGTGCTTTTCAGCTGAAACACCCTGCATAGTAAGCGAACTGGTACTGCTGATAGTAGGGTGTCGCAAATCTTTTGACAATATCGCCAGCCAACAACAGCATAATTATTCATAGCACTATCGATATTATTACTGGTAGTAATACTACCGATGGTACTATCGATAGCACTACAGGCATTACTGTCGATAATACTATCAATCGTTTATCTATAGCTTTTTTACACTATCGATAGTAAAAAAAAAAACTTCCATGCTATCAATAGCCAGTTTACCGATAATATTGCACCACTACACTCAAGACCATCCAGGCCTGAAGTGTGGCAGTATAAACGTCGTTGGAGTGACTTAACTAAAATTTTAAGTACTGTACGTCGTAGCACGTGCATCTTTGCATTAAACGCGTAAGATTACCAGAGCTAGCTTTAGATTTGTTCGCCGTACTTGGTATGCTAATCCAGTGAAAGGATAGTCCCGCTTGGTTTACATAGATGGACGAAACAGTCTCGTAGAAATAGTAGACAATGACTTCCAGTGCAAAAGAACAGCTAAATACCTCGAAAATTCTATTACCTTTCTAAAAGGAATGCTGCATCTGAAAACGTATGCTTGTTTCAGTGAGCCTCTTTAGGTAGCATTCGAACATTCATAACGCCATTTTCTGGAGAATATAACGGTTAACACGTAGTACATAAGTAGCAGTAGTGTTAACCTACCTCTCTCTCCACTTTAGCAAATAAAGCCTTACCCCAGCGTTTTCCTGGATGCCGCTACTTGGCTGCACGATGACACGTGCGCTTGCACCGAAGCATTTTTATCCATTGGGGACTACGGTATAACAAACGGGATTTATTGAAAAGCTTGCATTGCGCAGTAACTTAAAGGGGCCCTGCAACACTTTTCGAGCATGCTCAAAAAGCGCTGCCGATCGGTAGTCGAGGCTCCCGAGAACACGCGAGCCAAATATTATAGCGATGCGCACGGCCTGGAATTTACAATAAATTCTCAAAGTCAGCTGAAAATCGCTCCCTCTTCTCTCGACAAATGATGTATTAGTCCGCAAAGTATGACGCGATTGTCGGCAGTTCCACCATTGGCTGATGTTATAATCACGATAACACCCTCATTATTACTTTCGTTGTTAATTTTGAGTTCAATAAGTAGATAATATGTATGTTTATATTATGTTATCGCGTTAAAAACACCGAACAAACATTAATATTAGCACTTCCGGTCTCACCGACAGCTCGTCTGCTCGTAGTTGCGTGGTTCCGTTTTCTTCGCCATGCGCAGTGCCGAAAACGTGAATCTCTCTGTGCTTTTGACCATCGCCGGTTGCCGTTGAGAGTGGCAGCCGTACGAGTGTTGCCTCGTCAGCTGAGAACTGCATCGTCGGCACGTTCTCACGACCGACCGAGGCACGGGCGCAGCGTGTCTCCGATAACAATGCTGGTGTCCGGTAATGGCGGCGCTTCGGGGTTAAAGTCACTGTAACGGGAAAAGTACCGCGTTCTTTTTCTCTTCGCCGCCGCGCCTTTTCGGCGGCTTCGCCACACAAATGGTCCAGCTCGCTCGCCTCGCTAGTGTCTCCCGCAGTCTCCCGGCTGGCGGCGAACGGCGCTTTGGAAGTCGATTGTTTTTATAGCCTCAGAAATTAGTGCAGGAACATTACAACATCCCGTATCGTTTTGACACTTCGTCGCAAGCCTGTCGAGGCCTCCAAGAATGCCTGGGTGCTGCGGTTTTGGGTGCAGCAACCGGCGGGAAACGGGCAAAGCCCTCTTTGCTATTCTCAGCGGGAAAAAGGATGCCAAGCGACGGGCTTTGTGGCTGCACAGAACACGGCGGGAAAAATTTGTTCCCGCGACTGATACCCACCTTTGTGAGGCAAGCATTTCATTGAGAATTCGCATATGTTGTTTCGGCGAATGTTTGCGCCTACCCTGCACTAGTGCAGCCTGTTTCGCGTGGTTGTCGCAGGAGGTTCGTGCACAATAACATTGCCTGGCAGCTTTTAATTATGTTTGGCGTAAAACTGACGCCTTTGGGCTCACATATAACGATCAGCGCGCCAAGAAAACTGACTGCTACAGATTGGTATTGCGTGACGTGACAGTATGAAGAACATAAATAACAGGTGGTAACGTGAAAATAACGGTACGCATGTCATGTAAGGCACGATTTACATGCTATGTTCATGGCGCAATCACGGCCTATTCGCTGGCTTCTTATGGACCAAAATCGGTATTGCGTGATGTACGTGAATGTATGACGAACATAAATACCAGGTGGTAACATGAAAATAATTGCACGCATGTCATGTAAAGCATGATTTACATTCTATGCTTATGGTGCACTCGCGGCCGGTTCGCTGTCTTGATATGGACCAAAATCGGTATTGCGTGACGTGACTATATGACGAACATAAATACCAGGTGGTAACATGAAAATAATGACACGCATGTCATGTAAGACATGATTTACATGCCAAGCTCATGGTGCGCTCGTGGCCGGTTCGCTGGCTTCATATGCACCAAAATCGGTATTGCGTGATGTAGGTGAATGTATGACGAACATAAATAACAGGTGGCAACATGAAAATAATGGCACGCATGTCATGTAAGGCATGATTTAAATTCCATGCTTATGGTGCCCTCGCGGCCGGTTTGCTGGCATCATATCCACCAAAATCGCTATTGCGCGATGTACGTGAATGTATGACGAACATAAATAACAGGTGGTAACATGAAAATAATGGCACACATGTCATGAAGGCATGATTTACATGTCATGCTCATGATGCTTTCGTGGCCGCATCGCTGGCATGATATACACCAAGATTGGTATTGTGTGACGTGACTGTATGACGATCATAAATACCAGGTGGTAACATGAAAATAATGGCACGCATGTCATGTAAGGCATGATTTACATGCCAAGCTCATGGAGCCCTCGCGGCCGGTTCGCTGGCTTCATATGCACCAAAATCGGTATTGCGTGATGTACGTGAATGTATGACGAACATAAATCACAGGCGGTAACATGAAAATAATGGCACGCATGTCATGAAGGCATGATTTACATGTAATGCCCATGATGCTTTCGCGGCCGCTTCGCTGGCTTGATATACACCAAGATTGGTATTGTGTGACGTGACTGTATGATGATCATAAATACCAGGTGGTAACATGAAAATAATGGCACGCATGTCATGTAAGGCATGATACCACCTGTCACTCACGTTCGTCATAGAGAAATATATCTAGTGATATTAATTTTGGTATATATGCATTTCGTTAAACGACCGCGAGCGCCCCGAGACCATGCCATGTAAATCATGTTTTACATGAGACGCCTGTCATGATTTGCGCGTTATAACCAGTATCTTGTGTTCGTCATACCCCCTTGTCACGCCATACCAATTTTGGTGTGTATCAAGCTAGCGAAGCGGCCGCGAGCGCACCATGAGCGTGGCATGTAAATGATGCCGTGAATGGCATGCATGTTATTTTCCTGTCATCCCCTGTAATTTATATTCGTCATACAGTCATGTTATGCCATACCAGATTTGGTGTACATCCCATTAACGAAACGGCCAGGAGAGCACAAAGTCGTGGGCGGCTAGATGGATGGATGGATGGATGGATGGATGGATGGACGGACGGACGGACGGACGGACGGACGGACGGACGGACGGGGGGGATGGATACGTTCGAAGTCGCAGAAGTTCGCTAAGAAACGCTTCGCATTTAATAAATAATACCGACAGCCGAGCGCGTAAATGCCGCGCAGTTCGCATTTATTTATCGCGTTAGTACGCGTGCGTGCGCGTGTAGGCAAGTGAAAACTGCCGCTATTTCTTTCCAAATCAGTTAGAGAATAACGATATGCTTCATTCGGGGCTGCAAAAGCGCACGCAATGCGTAAAAAATGCGTCACTCCGCGTGAAATCAACACCGTGCCGCCGCAGCTGCTGCCGCGCTGGACCAAATATGGCGGCGGGCAGGACGGTCGCGGTACTTTTCCCGTTCCAGTGACTTTATTCGGGGTCGTCTGCCAGTGCCGCCTTACGACGCGGTGTATCGGAGTATAGGCCGAAACCGATCTCAGCTGTCATTCGTTCCAAACGAGCGCGCAGGTTTGCTTCCATGGTTGGCAGAGCGATGAAAACACTACGGCGTTCGAGGTGCACACCCAACATTACCAAACCGACGCGCAGTTTTCAAGCACGCGCGATACACAGAGCGATCGACTCCGCTCGACGAGAACGACGCAAGCCGACCGGAAGTGGCGGCACAGACCACGTGGTTGCGCCCAGACGTCAGAGAGAAAAAAATGAAGAAAAAAACTGCGCCGGCGCTCTTGGGCGGAGCCTCGCTCCTCTGCGCTCCCTCCGTCGACTCGCTGCCTAGATTTCCGCGCGCTCGCGGCGTTGAGTTGAGGGAGAAAGCTGCGGAACGTGATCTCTATAATTTGGTAACACCACTTAGACTTGACGGATTCGAAAAATTTTTGCGGCATATGACACGTGAAGAGTCATACGTCAATAATGAGACTATTCCAATATAACTAAGAAAGGTGTTGCAGGGCCCCTTTAAATGCAAAGTTTCATCGTCGGTGCTTCTCTAAATGCCTTTCTTGTAGACTTCAGTGAGTACACGCTGCATTTGCGAGATTGAAACCACTTCCAATCACAACCGTTTGCTATAAACGTTGTGCCTAGTACCGGATTCCCAAAAGGCGGACTTAGTGAACTGCTCGGCTGAAGACGCATTAACGTGTTCACAGAGTATTTTTCTACAGTGCTTGTACGCCATAGTTGAAACAGAACCGTATATCGCTACAAGTTTTGAGTTATTTCCTGAACATCGGTTCAGTCGCAGTTTTCAATAACAGCTTATTCTTCGAGTTTCATCTTCCTGACAATATCGAACAGTAATGTATCCCATAAATCCCATAGCACGAAAACTAGGTAGTGAAGTTTGTATATGGGTCATTCCACGCCAACTGTCCCAGCCTTGGCGCTCGACCACCTGCGATTTGAATGAAAAATATCGAGGACTATCCATCTAAAGCCAGAAGCCTTCCGCCAAAATATTTTTGGCGAAAAAAATTTTTCAGTGCCGCAAACCCTATGTGAAGTTTTTCGGAAAGCTCGAAACTATGGCTCGGAAAATGCGTTTTCAAAAAATCTCTTCTTCATATATTAGGCTAGGACAAATTTTTCCCTACATAACGATCGTAGGCTTCTCACTTAAAATAAGTTTCACGAACGTTTAGGCTTTCGTGAAATTTTCATGGGGCATTAAATATTGGCAATATGACCCATATTGGAGATTTTTTCATAGAAAGGCGACATTCAATGAAATGTCATATTTTAATTTAACTGATTGCCAGGGAGTTTTACTGTAGCCCAAAAATAGTTTGAGACGTATATGGCGTGAAATGTTCTGTAGGGCTGACGACAAAGTTGCAAGAAAGTTGATTTTTGCACATGTTTAGCCGTAAATTTAACATTGAGGTGCTCCTAGTAAAATTACGCTAAATAGCGCATTTACTAGCAACATTAGTTGTTTACTGACTGAGAAAGTTTTATCAAATTACTTTTTGTTTTAAGGAAGAAAAAAAGTTTTGAAGTTGTGTTCTGCTGATGTCTATTTTTGCTCGCGTTTTCTCTTCGCAGAAACGCGTCCAGCGGTTAGTGCAACCTACATGGGCGCGAGGTTCGCCACGGAGTATTGGCCTGAGTAAAAGAGAAATACGAACTCCGCTAGAGTGAATTTAACCACATGCAGCTGTCCATTGAAGGTCGGCATAGTGAGCTTACGCAACAGCGGGAAGTGACAACGATGCGTGCAACGCTCCGTTGCATGCGCAAAGGTTTAAAAGTGGCAAAAGGAACAGATTAGTTGCTTTAACAAAGGAGATCAGTTGCACTTGTGACGAACACAATTGTATATAAGCATAGGCGTGCGCAGGGTTCCCCATCAGGGAGGGGGGGGATGCGAAGATTCATCCCAGTGCACCCCCCCCCCTACTAAGTGAATGTACGAGGCAGATTTTGCGCCCCCCCCCCTCCCTCTTAGGTGACAAGGGGTCAATGTATGGGGCAGAATTTGCGCCCGTCCTCTTAGGTGATTAGGGGAGGGGCGGCCGCCCCCCTGCACCCCCCCCCCCCCTGTGCGCACGCCGATGTATATAAGTGATGATGTTTGACCAGGAACCGTGAATTGGTGCAAAAGTACAACATGCGTTTCATATTACAGCAACTGGATTTTTCCTTAATCGTAGTGTTCTTCCCACTTTTATATCTGTGCGCAGGCAACGGAGCGTTGCACGCATCGGTGTCACTTCCCGCTGTTGCGTAAGCTCACTATGCCGACCTTCAATGGACAGCTGCATGTGGTTAAATTCACTCTAGCGGAGTTCGTATTTCTCTTTTACTCAGGTCAATACTCACTATTAAAGCATTCAAATAAGCACGGGCAGAGATTATTATGTTGTCTAGCTGTTCCGTGGCGAACCTCGCGCCCATGTAGGTTGCACTAACCGCTGGACGCGTTTCTGCGAAAACGCGAGGAAAAATAGACATCGGCAGAACACAACTTCAAAAATTTTTTTCTTCCTTAAAACAAAAAGTAATTTGATAAAACTTTCTCAGTCAGTAAACAACTAATGTTACTAGTAAATGCGCTATTTAGCATAATTTTACTAGGAGCACCTCAATGTTAAATTTACGGCTAAACATGTGCAAAAATCAACTTTCTTGCAACTTTGTCGTCAGCTCTACAGAACATTTCACGCCATATACGTCTCAAACTATTTTTGGGCTACAGTAAAACTTCCTGGCAATCAGTTAAATTAAAATATTACATTTCACTGAATGTCGCCTTTCTATGAAAAAATCCCCAATATTGGTCATATTGCCAATATTTAATGCCCCATGAAAATTTCACGAAAGCCTAAACGTTCGTGAAACTTATTTTAAGTGAGAAGCTTACTATCGTTATGTAGGGAAAAATTTGTCCTAGCCTAATATATGAAGAAGAGATTTTTTTGAAAACGCATTTTCTGAGCCGTAGTTTCGAGCTTTCCGAAAAACTTCACATGGGGTTTGCGGCACTGAAAAATTTTTTTGGCCAAAAATATTTTGGCGGAAGGTTTCTGGCTTTGGATAGATAGTCCTCGATTTTTTTCATTGAAATCGCAGATGGTCGAGCGCCAAGGCTCCGACAGTTGGCGTGGAATGACCCATATTCAGACCATCACACTGGCGGTTATCCCTCAAATTTGTAACGTTCACGCTACACGACACATGTAAGCACTTGTCCGGGAAGAATTGTGAATGTGAACCCGCCACGGTGGTCCAGTGGTTATGGTGGTCGACTTCTGACCCATCGGTTGCGGGATTGAATCCTGACCCCGGCCGCCGCATTTCGACGGAGGCAATATGCCAGAGGCCCGTGTGCTTAGCTTTAGGTGCACGTTAAAGGACCCCAGGTGGTCAAAATTGCCGGATCCCTCCAATACGGCGTCCCCCATAATCGTGTCGTGGTTTTGGGACGTAAAACTCCAAGAGGGATTATAAAGAATCACGATTGTCTGTAATCGCCCATGTTTAATGATGGCAGTCACTCCAGGCGCAAACGTCGCACAGATATTTATTGCATCAAGACGGCGAGATGGGCTAGTTGGTGAACATTCATGTCTATAGCACGAACATTTATGTTAGTGCGCTGAAAAAGCTTTTGCTTTAAACATGAAGATATTGCTAGTGTGCAAAAGAAGTGTAGCTCAGAATCGAATCGCCGCATGATATCTCAATAACCGACAGAAAAATATTGCAAGCACGTAAAACCGATTACTTCCGCGAAAATATATAAACGGTGCCGCTCTCTAAGCTCAATAGGGGTCAAATGTTGAACATAATGTATTTATAAATATGCCAGGTAGCTATAATTCTGTTCATAGGAGCAACAAGAGCGAGAACTTTCTGAGCTTTACAAAAAACACCATTCAACGTCACGCTCCTCACGCACACACAAGCACTTCTCCTGCACTGCACTAAAATTGTTTCAAGTCACTAGTGAAAGTACGAGAGGGTGAGGAGGTGGCAGAAATACCCCGCCATAGTTCCACATTTCGGGGCATTAATCCGAATTTTATTGCACGTTAAAGAATCCCGGATGGCCTAATTTAGGGTCCCCTCCTCTAAGGCGTTCTCATAATATCCTGATTGTGGTCGAAAAATCCCAACAATTATTATATTATTATGAATCCGGCGTCATTGACGTTGCCTGACCACAGACTGTTGATTGAACGAACACTCATCGTTAATAGCATGTCAGACTATCACATTATTACCGACAACAGGTACGATCACTTACTTTGTTTTCCTGTACGGAGTCGGGCGCAGGCCGATAGCCAGAGCCGTCAGCGATGAAATGTTGCTCACAAATGCTTGAGGATCGCAAGGGTTCAACAGTTGAGCACGCAAGCCAAAGTCCGAGTGTATTGACAACGACACAATGATGCGAATCTCCTGAATGCAATGTGCCCTGTTTGACTCTTAAAGCGAATGACAGAACCGGAGCCGTCCGCAGCAAGTAACGTACGAATCGAAATTATAATACGAGCAGATAAGGCAGATTAGGCAGTGTGGCCTGATAACGACTACAAAGGGCATGTTAAGAAATTATGCTGGTCGCTGCGACCGAGGAGCCTGGACATACGTTTCCGGATTGTTTCGCATTCGACGCAGATATCCCTCTTCAACACAGGTGACTGCTGCCATCCAGCGGCCAACCACACAGCGGACGAAGCGCCGCAATTTGAGTATATCCTACTCACAGATCCACTGTGAACTTAATTACCTACGGAAAGTGTTAGATACACGTAGCGGCAGCCTTACGCTGCGCCTGCCAGTCCACTTCAATCGCATTGCCGCTGTCTTTTATCGATGCAGTGGTGGCCCCGTGGGGGCAATAGTAACAAATCTCGGAGGCCATGTTTTAGTGGTTGTTTACGCAAGAAGCGTTTGCGGTATTCGGAGATGCTTCGCTGACACCATGCTGCCACCACTTCACAGAGAGTGGTCTGAGAACTGGCTAACCTCCTTGCCTTTCCATCTGTTTCTTCCTTGATTCCTTACTTGCTTCTCGTGGGTAAACCTCCCTTTAGCATAGTTACGGTCCCACAAACGTTGGGTCCCACAGTTGGTATATATTCGAATGAACATTGGTGGTAGCGCGGTTGTGTTAATGCGAATCGCGAAGGTATTTTGTTCTCTTTTGTTCTTTTTTTTTCTTGCTCGCTGTGTTGGTCGCTGGCAGCAGCCCGAAAGTTGGCAGCGATGAATACGGGATACGAAACTGGGGCAACTGGGGCTTGCGCGTTCTCTGAGTTGACTGAATCCGTCGATTGCTCGATTGCTCTCACGTTACTCACGTGGTGCGTGGCGCATGGCAGTGGCGGGTATCCTATGTCCTATGTCCTGCAAGCAAATGCTTATACTAGCTCTCGTTCTTTCACTCTGAGCATCGTTTTCGCGCTGCCAATTCAAGAACTTTTACATCTCGTAGGCCCCGGACGTTGATCCCAGCGGTGCCACTGTCATCCAACGCATCGTCCGTCTCGCGAACACCAGCAACACGAAAAGTTAGGCTGACGTTCGCTCGTACCCTAAGGCACTGCGCACCGCTGTGCTCCCAGGCTGCGTTTGGCGCCCTTCTCAGCTTACTGCTCAGCACCGGTAAGCCGCGGCGGCATCTGGCTGCGTCATTCGACGTAAGGGTTTACCCGTGTCCGCGATTAAAGAATGCCCGTATCCTTGATAAGAACGATCGCTTTGCAAATGCTCTCCGCACATGTTTTCAACAGGCCTGTGCGCGGTTCCTGGCTGCAATACGATATCCTTCGTTAAAGCGTGTTCCTCGTTGCGCCAGCCTCCCATAGGCACATTATTGAATGCAACAGCTTAGTTCGTTGCAGGAGAAGTGCGTGCATGCAGGGTTCGCGTCCCCGTAAAGCCTAAACATGTCTGGAAATTGATAGCTGGGTGCAGAAAAATGTTTATACAGGTTGGCACAAACATCTTTGCTTCTGCGTCTTTTTGGCGCTAGAGTGGCAGGCGCATGCAGTCAACTCTCACTTTGTTTTCGCGCCAATCTTTGCGCCTTTGGTGGCCCTTGCATGCTCTTAGCGCTCGTACAATTTTATCCTGCACTCTGTCGCGCCATGGTCGCTTTCTGTGGGGCTTGTGAAGTTCACTCCTTCGTTAACACATTTTTGTTCGCTCTGTGTATTCAGAAAGCATTTCTGTGGAGAACTGATAGGATTTATTATTTTTTAAATAAATAGCAATACTTACCACGCTGACGCTTGCGGTTTTTCTTGTATGAAGTGCGCGTGTCTTCTACGCATCCCATCCTGCTCGATATGGCCTAAATATGCTTCACTGACAGTGAAAGGTGCATTACTCTGTATTACGTATAATGAGTCAGATGTCAGTGAGGCTTATTTATTTGTGCTAATGACCGTGTTTATCAAAATGTGGCCATCTCCTTAATACCAAGAAAATGAGTGATTTGAAGTCCTACAAATCCACCGTAGCCTAATTCTTTACAAGAATCGTTTGCCGCGCGCATCACTGTGTTTCTGCGTAGTATGCCTAATTTCAGTCCTCATTGAATTCATCACACATACACAAGCGCGCGCGGAGGCTTCGCGCGTGGATGAAAAAGTGATCTTCGCACTACGATGACGAATAATTAATGCCAGCGTTCGACAGAGCTGGCGTGTTTGACTACATTTAGCCCCATTTAGTAGTATCTGTTGTGACGAGTTCTCAGGTCGTACCACTGTAGCATAATGTCAGGTCTGTTAAACCTTACAACGCATGTTCTTCATTCCAGACATTACTCCCTGCGTCGTGTTAGCACTATGAAACTGGGAGACGACTTTGGAGATCCCGACGTCCTCACACTCGCCGAAGATCACATCGTCCTGAAATTGGAAACCGCTTTGGCGCCTGACGCGACGCTCCCCGAAGGACTCGCATTCGGCGACGTCGACGGTCTGCTCCTGGTCGCGAACCAGAAGTCTCTGGTTTCTGCATCGGGAAGCGCGTTGCTACGAGAGGCGAGAGTCTCGAAGGCCCTGTTTTGCGGTTGCGCGCCCTTCGATTCATGTGAACTCTTCGCCAACGTCGCCAGCGAGCTCCTTCGCGATGCCCAGGAGGTGCACATCGTGCACAACAGAAACACTGTGTACAAGCTGATCCGCATGTTCCCGAACGCCAAGGTCATCGCCCTGCCGCACGACCTTTCTCGCCACTACGTGGAATTCGACGAGCCACGCAGAGACCATTCTGCGCCGCTCGTCGAACGAAGCCAGCTCAGGCAACTGGTGGGCACGTGGGGCGACCAGCGCACGGAGTGCCTCTCTATCAGTCGGGCTACCACGCTGGCGCTCATCCGCAGTTGCCCTTACGTAAGCAATGTCCTCTTGTACGTGGTATAGCCCTCCCGGTGGCTCTGTGACTTTTTGCCACGGCCAGTGACTGAGTTTATTTTGGTGAAACAGCGTGCTACTAAACGGAGGACGATTAAAGGAGTGGCCAGGACATGCGTTGAATTCGCAACTGGAGTTTATTAAAAAAAAAAAAAACATATATGCACCTTGCCAACGAAGGCTCCCTGGGCACCGATAAAGTCCCCTCTGCGCGGTTAATATGCGTGACCCCCCAAACATGCACTGCCGAGGCTGTGACGTTTGATTTTGTACCCTCATGCAGTACTCCAGAAAGGAGGCGATCCTTCTCTTCGTCGAAAAGGTCTATGCATGAAGACAACAGGCGGTAGGCGATACAGAGTAAAATAGAAGAACGGACATTGGCGGTAACTACCACCTAATTCACGCCTAGGTAGGTTATCTCTGTCACAGAGTGCCAGGGAGGGTTGACTGACACATAATGTATTGTGTTTGTTTTTTAAAATAAACTTCTGTTGCGAGTTCAGCACATGTTCTGTGCACTCCTTTTCCCGGTCGCCCCGCCACGGTGGTCTAGTGGTTATGGCGCTCGGCTGCTGACCCGAAGGTCGCGGGATCTAATCCCGGCCGCGGCGGCTGCATTTTCGATGGAGGCGAGAATGTTTGAGGCTCGTGTACTTAGATTTAGGTGCACGTTAAAGAACCCCAATGGTCGAAATTTCCGGAGCCCTCCACTACGGCGTCTCTCATAATCACATCGTGGTTTTGCGACGTTAAACCCCAGATATTATTATTATCCTTTTCTCGTCCTTCGTTTAGTAACGCGCACTTTAATCAAAATGAACTTCAACGAACTCGTCTTAACAACCATCTTCCTTTGACTGAGTGCTATGAAGGCCTCGGGTTTCGTGTATTTGTCACTATACACGGCGCGAGCTTTGCAGGGAATAATTAGGACTTGTAGCAAGTATTTTTAAGCTATCTCAAGCTAAGCAGTCGTCCTTAGTAGAATGATTGCGTCATTTTCGAGGAATATAGCAAAGTATTGGAAAATGCATTGTTATGCCACATCGGAGGTTTGTGAAGTGATACTGATAACGCTGTATTCGAAAAATATTTTTAATTTTGCGATAATCAGTTGATACTAAACATCGAAATAAATGACATAGCTTTCGCCGAATGCTAACGCAGCTTTATGAGTACGAAGTAACAAGTTTCAAGGTACTGAGGTACTCATACGCAATAGCGCCGGCTTAAATCTTCTTGCCTTAGGTATGACTTGCTGTGTTTGACGCTCTGCCAGTAAACATTTATCATTACGTTAGAAGACGAAGTCGTACGAGTAAGCCTTCGTTGCAGCTTTATTAGCATGTACCAGTCTTGAATCTTAGAACATGTGTAGTCTAAATTTGCCGATGAATAAGTATGTACGTTACCAAACACCGTGAAACACAATATTTCGTGAGGTGCTCGTGTGGCAAGTTCAAGGCGATGTCGCCCGCTCGTTTCGTGCTTTTTTCTGGTTCACGGCTGAGCGTGTTCTCGCGGGAAGGGCGTTGCCGGCTGCAGCGCCGTGCCATTTTCGACCATCGACTATGAATTCAATCCATCATCTTCATAGGAGCACTTATATTGTTTGGATCTCCATATCAAACGGCCTGTGAGGGAGGCGGAGGTGGGAGAGAGCATTCTTGTCCTTCATCCTACTCCGCGGCTGTCGCCGCTGCTATGCGCTGTGAAAACTTTGTCAGTGGCTCCAACATCCGCAAGCATATTGTATCTTATAATGATGGCTAGCCACGTTCGTAAAAATTGTTTTAATATACGTAATGAATTGGATGGCGAGTAAACTGGTGTCGTGTCTCGCTTGGTTTTTCTAATGTTAATTGAGCCAGCGAGGGAGTTGCAAATTAGGCTCATTATTCAAAACTGCCACCATGCATGACGACACGCCAAGCATAGTATTGCTGGTGAGTGCGTAGATAATTCAAGACAACGCATGAAAATAGCCCCATTTGCCGCCCAGCTTCCCGCAGAGAGGTTAAAGGTGCCTTGGGCCGATTGACGCAACTGTGACGATAGTCCAAGTTCGCTATCGCGGATTCAGTACAATGTCGTCACCTGCATCGTTGTCTCAAGCGATCGTGCTCAAGGCTATCTCGTTCAGTTGCAGTGTGAACGTGCTGCATATGCAAAGTGGATTGTGAACTAGCAGCAAGTGCAAACGGAAGGGCTGATTCTGCCCGTCTAATTTTGTCCGCGTTTCCCAGTCGAATATTTCTGGCCCCACTTATGTAATGACGAGTGCAGAGGAGAGAATGCTAGACCGAGGCGTGATGTTGAACCAGTATTGTTAAGGTACGTAGTTGCAAGTAGAGGAGAACGAGAATAGTTCGGTTACCTTAATTGTGGCCATAGTGAGGACCATTGTACTATTGTACTCTGATGTACTATTTCAGTTAAAGCTTATTTGGCACATTAATAACTTGGCTTCAATGGCGCTTTGTACTCGTGGTCAGAGCGCAGCGAGAAATTTTTTTCAAGGGAGGCGGGAGGGGGAAGGGTTCGACCATACTTTATGAATGTTCTTGCGTGTATTTGTATGTATGCGTGTACATGTACGTATGCGAATTTTTTTGAAAATTCGGGGGTTTCAACCTCTCCTGGAAACGATGCTGCTCATGGTATCGCTATTAGTCGTCACCGACTCTGTGATAGGTAACAATAAATTTATAACCGATCCACCCACCTGTTTTGTTCCGTTTTAATGTATGCTGCTAATATAGTTATTTCAAAGGCAGTTTTGCCACAGACGAACACTAAAACATAAATACACGCCTATTGGCATATTCAAGTGCGTCCTCTGCAGAATGGGCGCACTGCCTTTGCAATGATGATAATCAACTATATAGATCAGCAATACGTTGTGAGCCCAAGTGCATCTAAATGGATATTCGTTAAGTGTTCCATGTTAAATATTAATCTCGGTTTGCCAACCTTGGTATTGTGTACAGGCTAATGACACTCTTTGCATTGAGGGGAGTTCTATACGGGGGCCCTTTGAAGTCTCAGGCAGATGCCTTTTCCTGCAACAGACTCGATGGCTGACTTTGACGATAACGTTATTTTATCCCACAAATCAGGTGTGCCGCATCGACTCACGTTGGGTGGTGAGTTCCTTTACGGAACCGAACCGCTTCTTCACGTCGACGGATCGTCGAAAAGCCAAGAATTTCACCCATGTCAACCTCATGGATCGGGACCTGGCGTTGACCACAGGCCTCAGGATGTCGGCGGCGGCAGCTGACGTTGCAGTTGCTGCAAAAACATTTCCTTCTGTCGAAATGTTAGAGGTAGGAATTCAAGTTTGCCAAAGTAATGTCACATAGACTGCCCAACTCAACTGCGAAAAGCAACCAAGGTTCGGAGCACTCTAATTCTCAGGCGGTGTCCATGACTTCCAGCGCTGCACTGCAAATATCGCCGATTTTCTGCGACAGGTGTCAACTTCTGCCAATCGCCAGGTGTATGCGTCGACTTCTCAGGCATCGTTAAAGCCGCTAAACAAACATGGGACAAAGCCCGACTGCAATGGCTCTGGACGTATGCGATAGCACATTTTGTCATAAATGTCATGCTCTCATGCTCTCTGTGACAGTCAGCTTAATTTGCTGTCACGCTGGCCGCAGGATGAGCACGTAGATTACAGTCATACTATGACCTGGACATAGCATAATGTGACGGTGCAGACGTCTCTCACTGTCTGTCCACCAAGTATCACGTGCGACAGACGGGCCGCTGTGTTAACAAGAGGTTACTGGAACATAAGAGATCGCTAACCGGAGGCTCAGCTTCTACTCTTAACATTGTCGAGAGTGTAAGTGCACGCCAAATTCGATGAATGCGAAGTTTTGCGAAGGCACAGGAATGAAGGAGCGCAGGCTAATGATTGAGGCATGGTATATCGATAATAGTGGTAGCGCATGCGTGAGCCGACCATCGATTAACTTGCATAAAGAAATCAAATTCCTTACCAGTTGTCTTTCACGTAGACCCCCCACGCGTACCGGAATGATAGATTTGCCTATTGCCTGGGCATGTGGAGATAAGTTTTCGTGCCTTTCTTTTCCGCTGTTGTGCGCCTTTGCAGTTGTTAGTCGTCGTTTGTAGGAACTTCCCTCTTGTGTCCGTGTTTGCACGCCCAGTATTTTAGTAGATAAGTATCACGCTTTCACTTCGGCATGGTCTTGGAGTGATGCCTAGTGCGTAAACATAAAAGAAGTAATTATTAAGTTATTATCATTGTGGTAAACATTGCACGAGAGGTAAATATTGCGGGATGATCCTTGGTACATTGAACACAATGCATCGCAGTTAGTTAAACAGGGCTTTAACTGGTGCTTAACTAAATCTGAACATTTATTTTGTCATGAGCAACGTTATGCTTGTGAACTTTGCAGGTGTGTCTTGGCTCGCAGGAAGCGCTTGCAAAGATCTCGGCGTTCCGTAACCTCCGTAGTCTGGCGGTGGCATTCTCTCCAGCCTTTATATCCCGCGACGTGAGTACTCAACTGGAGCAGCTGCTTGCGAAGTTGCCGGGACTCGAAGAGTTGGAACTCGAGAATTGTGGCGGCATACGGCTCCTCGCGATCTCCAGACTGTGCACTCGCCTCAAGATTCTAAAGATCGTAAACTGCGTGGGATCCTTGAACGACGTGCCATGTGGACGCTGACGCCTTCACCGATCTCGAGTGCTTGGAGTTGGACATGCAGATTCTGAAGGCCGTTTTCGGCTCATTAGTGGGTGTCACCAAAGATAGGCTTCGGAACGCGCACTTCTGCGACGAGGCTTTGTGCTTGGCGTTTCTTCAGCACTGCGTCCAGAATGGCCGACGCTTACCGTTCCGAATCTTGAACGGCTGACGTTGAAGACGAATGAGTCTCTGAGTGCGTTGGGACTTACAGCCGGAAAATCTGTACGACGTGCGGCATGCGCTGCCTGCTCTTCGGCACGTGGAGACGGAACAGCTACGATCTGCGACTGTTTTTCGAGAACTACTGGACTCCGCGCGGAAGGGTGTCCTTGTCCTGGGTCGGATGCGTCTACTGTGCGATGCACAGGCCAGCTTATTAGAAGGTAGCGACGTCCTGGTGAGCGAACATTGCGGCGTAGTCGCATTCAAGAAAACAAATGTCCCGTACTAGCGCTGCGGCCAGTCTTCTGCATGTGAGGCAATTCGCAAATGCGAGTGTTGACTGCCATCGGCAGATTTCGTTTGGCTGAGAGCGTTGATAACCCTTCCCGTTGACCCGGAATACTCAACTGCCTTCTATAAATATTTGCGTTTCCTTCCTTAACAAGGGACTTCCTTAACAAGGGAGCTTTATTGATCGAGTCTGCGTTCTTGTGCTTTTCCTGGGTGGGCGCCTAAGGTCTATGAATTGGTAATATATCGTAAGCAATTTTTTTGTGTCCTGCGAGCCGTTTTTCTCAGTGATAAATAACACTATTTCGCCCTGTACCTATAATCGTGTTTCTAATAATATCTGGGGTTTAACGTCCCAAAACCAAGATATGATTATGAGAGACGCCGTAGTGAAGGGCTCCGGAAATTTCGACCACCTGGGGTTCTTTAACGTGCACCTAAATCTAAGTACACGGGCCTCAAACATTTTCGCCTTCATCGAAAATGCAGCCGCCACGGCCGGGATTCGATCCCGCGACCTGCGGGTCAGCAGTCGAGCGCCATAACCACTAGACCACCGTGGCGGGTATAATCGTGTTTCTCAGTTTATATCAGTTTAAAAGTAT
Organism: Rhipicephalus sanguineus; assembly: GCF_013339695.2. NCBI lineage: Eukaryota > Metazoa > Arthropoda > Arachnida > Ixodida > Ixodidae > Rhipicephalus > Rhipicephalus sanguineus. Next base: position 33,129,120 of record NC_051183.1, on the reverse strand, counting down.
TTCAGTGCAATGCTACAAATTTGGCGATATTGATCATGATTCTTTGCAGACCACTTGTCATATACATGGTTCATGGTAGTAGACTTTTGCAGGTATTGTGGCTTAGCCACCCTTAAATGTAGTGCGTGATACGCAGTTCCATCGTCACCGTCATCGGGTGTATAATCGATATATTTTTTTTTATACTGAAGTTTAGGCGCTTAGATTTTATTGGTTGTCGAATAAATGTGGCAATCGCATGACTTTCTATGTCCCGGCCTCTTCTCTTTTCCTATTTTTCATAGAGTTTGCAGTAAAAGAAATAACTTGCTGGCAGAAGCACCGGAAAATCAACTGAATATATGCATATGTGCAACGCTTCACAAGGCGGTGTTGTTTTTATGTTGTGCTTTTCGTGTGTCTATGAAAACATCTTAGGAATCTTTGCATCGATATGACGCAGCTGTTGCCTCTGCAACTTCCTTAGTGGCACGGCAACTCTTCACTAAAGGTGACTATCAGATGGTCATATCGAGGCCTGCTATAATATTGCAATTATGAAAGACGAAATTGACAACCACCCGTCTGTAGCACAAAGTCAAGAGGAAACTTGTACAGATTTCTCAGAAAAGAAACCTTCCCAGGTGCAGAAAATGCGTCCTTGTACGGGAATCGAACCCGGGACCAACGCTTTTCCGGAGCGGTAGCTCTAGAGACGGGTGGCTGTCAGTTTCCCTTTCATAACCCTTCCGCCACTTCGCGGGGTTCCGCAGAACTCATTTGCAATATTACAATTAACTGTGTCTCGCACATCAGAGCCATGGGGTCGCATTCTGGAACGATCGCAAAAGGCGACAATTGCAAAAGTGTCGCCTTTGGTGGGCGCGGATTGGCTATTGAGCAAACCGGAAAAGTGAGGGCGCCATCTAGTATTTCCGTCGGTGTCAAGGTGTTCTACGGTGCTCCTTACATGCCTGGAATAAACGAACACACCTTATCACCGGCGGTTGGCGGTAAAGTCTAGCATTTCCTTGACATAGACGGTAGTTCCTAGTATTCACTCCTTGGTAGATGTTTGCAGCATTTTTTACAATGATGCTTTCAGTGAGCATTGTCTTGGTGTGTCATCAGTAATTGTTGTTTTGCGAGCGCGTGTTCATTGTCGTTTGAGCGTGCCAGCAGCATGAACCGTCGGTTGCCTGCGTGCTTTATTGCGCGGGCAACATGTTCATATGTTGAATATAGAAATAATATCTGGCGTTTTACGTCCAAAACCACGATATGATCATGAGATACGCCGTAGTGGAGAGCTGCGGCAATTTTGACCATCTGGTGCTCTTTAACGTGCACTGACATCGCACAGCACATGGGCCTCTAGCATTTCGCCTCCATCGAAATGCGACCGCCGCAGCTGCGATCGAACCCGCAAAGTTCATGTCAGCAGCCGGGCACCGTAACCGCCACACCACCGCGGCAGACTTTGATATGCTCAAACGATGTCACAACGGCGGCATGCCACAGCTGAAATCTGAGTACGCAGTGTTACACTTTCCACAAAAATACATTTTACACAAGGTACCATTCTTTATTATGCTGCGCTTTAAACAATGGCACAAGAAACGTTGAAAGCACTTTAAACAAGTCTGATAATTCAAGTAGCCACAACCAAGCCTGGTCTCTGCGTAGAAGCGAATATACATTCGAAAATGCCACACTGGGGTTGCCCTGCGCTCGTACGGTACTACTCGCAGTGCATTCGTTTTTTTCGGCAGGCGTTTTTCTCATATGATATATCTTCAATACACTCATCAGTTTATCTGTATTTTTTTTTACTTTTTCGATTTCACAGAGGAAACGTGCAGCCCTAGTTACTTCTTCCACGGAAAGGGGGGAGATGAGGTGACATATGACGGCCAGCAGTAATAAATTTACCTTTCCTGTTCTTTGTTCCTGTTCTGTCGCACCATTCATACCTTACAGTCGCTCACGCAACGAGGAGTCCTTCAAAAAATGTACCCCTATTGCTGTTCGCATACTGCTCACAACGTTCTTATTTCGATGAGATTACAGGCATAGAGGATACCTAAAGTATTAGTTTCCTTAGTGACCTCACTAGCTGGTCACTTTCAGTACGCGCTGAAAGCTCGACGAATGAAGGATTATCAGGAAGTTGAAAGAACTTATGTATGTTAACCTTAAATACGGCTACGGCGCTGTCCGGTGGGAAGTTGCAACGACGTCTGTAGTGGTTCGTGAAGGTCACTGAACTGTTCGGCATTTTTATGCGGTAACCATCGCAATAAATCCTGACACCGTGAACACCTGCCTCATCGACTGCCCTGGAGCGAGCGATAGACTTTAAAAAACCAGCTCTATGGAACGTCTCGGAGTGGTAGGTGAACAATCTTGTCTGAAGCGGTAGATTGTCTACCAGCGAGTATTGCATGTTCAGTGGGTACTCCGCGCAGTGGTGCCTAGTAGATAGCACTAGACTTCCCAATGAGCCGTCGCTTTCGCGCTCCTCCTTCTCAACAATAGCCGGGATGTTTGGATGCCGCCTTTAAATAATCAGCTCGTCGAAGTCAACGTAGATGCAGTGCTAATCTTGGACATGGATCGAAAGATGCAGTCGTAGAGACCCGGCATCTGGCCTTGCGCGTGTACCTGAGTAGCGTCGTCTATGAGCTTGAACAGGACAAGGGTGATGTCTACTCCGCTGAGCTGCAGCCAAGACAGTAGCAGCTTCAGATCGGAGGTCATGTCGAGGTCGTAAAAGTAGAACTTGCTCACTCCCATTAGCTTCTAGTGAAATACGAATTCCACTACCTTCCAGAGGCTCAGAGAAGACCCGCAAGTTGGCCTGACACATACGGCACAGCACTTCTCTTTGGCTCTTTCTGGTACACGATGCAGCTGGAGCCATCGCAAAGAGTCCTCGCGAGAGCCTCTAACCGCAACTGCCACTTCCATATCTTCGACCGCTGCACATACGTTATATGGCGGTAGGCAAACAATCAAGGTGTTCACAAAGTCCGGGTTTAGCCAAGTCCACACTTTCCTGACACGAGCTTCACGTTCTGTTGTCCCGTTGGAGGTCCGAATAAGGCACACCAGAGACAGAGAGACAGACAGACAGATAGTGAACTTTATTTGATCCTGAGGAGCTTTCGCGGGAACCCCTATCGGTGACCCGCGGAAGCCGCTGGCCGCCTCCCAGAGGCGGGTGTTTTATTTTTGCTTTCTTTTCGTTGGACTCGTGGGTACGTACGAGGCTTATGACGTTGACGCGCTTCAGCATGGATGTGAGGAACGCCGTGAAGGCGTGAGTGTTGTCTGTGACGGCGGGCCGTGACTCTTGCTCCATCTGCAGTGCGCCTAGACCAGAACGGCGCTGTGCTTGGGTCAGCTTTTCGTCCCTCAGGCTGAAGTGGCGCCCCGACCGTAGTACATTCTTGGTTGGGCAGGATGTCTATGTGTGGAATAATGGAACTTGAATCAGCGAAAAGTGCATAATAAGTGTGGGAGTTTTACGTACTAAAACCACGATATAATTATAAGGTACGCCGTACGTAGGGGAGGGCTCCGGAAATTTTGATCACCAATGTACACTGGCCTCGACCATTCAGCCTACAGCGACATGCAGTCGCCGAGGCCGGGATTTGATCGCGCGACCTTAGGGTCAGCAATCGAGCACCAATAACACTACACCACCGGGATACAGTAACAACTCATTAAACAAAAGTATGGTGGCGGCATGTTTGTACAGATCACCGATTATCTATGGATGTCGCATATTCTTTACGGCAGTTATACATGTGCTCAAAAAAGATGGCGCTGTTTCTTCTCCTACGTAACATTCCAGCCCAGAGCAACCGTTTGTGTGGTGTGCCAAACTCCGCCATGAAGTGCTACCAGCTGGTACAATCTTCTCCTTTTGTGCATATTCGCATTTTAGTTGAAATGTTGATCTAACTAGCCTCCTGTACGGTAGATTAGGGAACAAGTGGACGTCCGTCCTGGTCTTTTTTCATCGTCGTGCTTTATTCCTTCTGTCGGCGTTCCGTAAAGCTTAATTCAACCATTCAAGTTCACCGAGTAGCGCAACTCATTGCTTCACTAATCGTGATGCTTAACTTGTAAGTGTTGAGGCTTGGGCTAGTTGGTTGGTATTCATACTGGCGGGTTTTTTTCAGCGTGCGAACGTAGGAAAAAATTGCACATCATCTCCCCCTATGGACAGTCATGGTGAGATGCGAAAGCGTCGCGGGCGGAGCGCATCGAGTTTCCGTTTCTCTTATGTGACTTACGAGACGGTGGTTGTCGAGGCGTTTGAATTACCGCTTGCCAACGCTGACGTTTACGTTCGGCTTCCCGAGCCTGCCTCTGCTCCGCGGCGCTGTCGCTGCAACTAACGCCGACGTTGACGTTGTTAATGGCGTTTCGCACACCGTTGCACATAGAAAGAATGATGGAAGCACAGCGAACGCGCGCTATCGCAGCTTCGAGATTCGCTTGCCGGCGTTGCCGTTTACGTTCAGCTTCGCGAGCGTCCATACCGCCGTTGCGAAGGAGAGTGCAACGCTTATCGGCGTTGGCGTTTACGTTCAGCTTCGCGAGCGTCCATAGCGCCGTTGCGAAGGAGAGTGCAACGGGAGCGAGCGCGCGCCGCATTATATACGAGGGCACAGCTGTGGCGGAGAGAGGGAAATGGGAGAGGAGAAACGAAGCGAATGAATCGCTCACGCCACCTCCTCGCGCTCACGCGAGGAGAGGGGGGAGAGTTGGCGCATGCGCAGTATGGGCGCGGACGCCGCAGAACGGACACTGCCCCGAGCATAAGATGCTTTCTCATCTAAAAAGGGCAGAGTAGACAGAAAGAGCGCTCTTTCTCTCTACTCTGTCCATCTTTTTTTCCTGTGTGCGCGCTGCAAAAGCCTGCCAATATGTAACGCTTAAGTTCTACATTGTTTCGGCAGGACACAACACTGGTGCAGCTACTTTCTGAAATAGTTTTGTCGTGAGAAACGTTTAATGTATTTAGTACTATTGTTTTATGTCCGCAATTAGTCATAGTGAATATATTTGTAGGTAGGTACACCATCGTTACAAGTGTTATGCAGGGAGCTTGCTTGCTATTTTAAAAAGTGCTACATGACAGATGATTTGTGCTAGTACACATCAATCTTCCGTTAGAGAAAAAAAATGGTCTAAGGTGCACTTCGAGCAAACGTAAGCGAACTGTAACTATCTTCTGCATTAACCAAGTAGAAAACCCTGTTAATAAACCTAGATCTAAGGAACGGGAAATGTTCTGCTGGTCGTGTTGCGTTGTTCTTTGCGTTGCCTTGGAACGCATCGTTTGGTGCCGAATTTTTCAACTTTCAACCATTTTTCGCTTTCCATTGGATTCTATACCTACGTGAGCACAGCAAGATCTTCTTGAGAATAGTAACACAAAATTCATGAAAACATCGACAGAAAAAGACACACATAACACAGGTGCTGATATTATGTGTATCGGCGTCTGTGTTGTATGCATCTTGTTTGTTTGCGTACCTTTGCTTACCTTTCTTCAAATTTTGCAGTACTGTTCTCAAGTTCATCTACAACCAAATAGCCCACCAGTACCAGCACCAAGATGTAACAAATGAAATTACAAAGTGTCCATCAGCGTTTTTTTTTTCGTTTCATTGGCGCCAATAGTTGATACGTTTACGCAGACGTGAAAGCATTACATGAAGCGGACTGTATGTTTAACAACACCGTCTTTAATACCCTACACTTACAATTCATATCCGTCCCAGAGATTGCAGGGAAAACTGTCGTCACAGTTGATTCATTCTGGCGTGCGGAATTCCGGCGTGCGGAATAGAGTTCCTGGCAAATCAGGAACATTAGAGCACCAGAGCAGCACAAGAGTAGTGACGGACAAAGCGGCCATGTCGTCGACCTCCGCTTTGCCATGAGCAGTCGTGGCAGCCGTTGGACTGCGTGCGACATAGTCAAATGACAGAGGCTTTTGACTCATTTGCATGCACAAAAAATTTATAGCGGCAAACATATGATGAAAGGTAGTTGAATACTATTTAGCACAAAACTATGCTAACAGCGTTGTCTGCCATGGTGCTCAGTTTTGGCTTACTGCAATTGGTAACAAGCTACTGATTTGTCGGGGCTGTAGAGAAAATAGAGGGAAGAGTTGCCCGCGAAGGTAGTTGACAGAGGTTTTTACTCTTTAATGTAGAGAGGTAAAGTGGTGATGACTGTGGTGTGGCAGAGAAGAGTGCTCAAGCCTTTAGCTGTGCGATGAAAAAGGAATGACGAGAACGCGAGTTGCTCTACTTTGGGTAGCCGCATTTATGTAATGACCTGTGCACAGCGATATGCGTGAAAATTGAGCTATAAAAGGAAGGTGGCGATGTGAACTGGCGCATAACTTTAAGCCAGGTGCTGCTAGCACCTGCCTTAAAAGCAGGTGCTACCAGCAGGTGCTACCAGCAGGTGCTACCAGCAGGTGCTGGTAGGGAAGTGGAGAGAGTAACGCGCAGCTATTGGAAAGACGGAAAGAGGAGAGTTGCGCATGCGTAGTGTGAGTGTGGACCACCAGGCCGCGGGACATACCCCCGAGCAAGAGATGCTTCGCATCTAAAAACTATGCCTGGGACGTCGCTAGCTTTGACATTGGAGGCACGCTGCCGCGCGTTTTGAGCGGGCACCGTGTGGTGGTGCTAGCGATTGTACCGCCGGAGCTGGCGAGAGTGGTGGTGTCGGCAACGTTGTGTCGGTGCAGCGGCGCAGCTGGTCACTTTGCGCGGACGGTTGAATGCGCGCCCCTGACGTGCGCTGGAGGAACGCCAGTCAATTCCTCTCAGAAAGGTCGGCTAGAGCTTAAGAACTTTTCGCGACAGGGGTATTCTTTCAAGCAGACTTTTTTTGGGGCAGCGTTCTTGTCGGTTACTCCTTGTGCAAAATTTGAAAAAAAGCGGCCTGATAAACTTTCTGGCAATTAGCAGCAGCAGCTCTTTGCGGTGGTCGGAGTCTGTGTTTGCGCAGTTCAAAAGTGGTAAGCCCACGAGCTATTGCACAATCCTGTGAACGCAAAGTTAAAGGGGTTTCGCGACCGACCTCCCCTGAGGAAGCACACGGTCCACGAATCTGCGAAGGCCTACAATCAGCTTCACCAATTCCTGCGATGGATAAAACAGGCCTCCACGGTCTTGATTAGCGATGAGCCCGTGTTCAGGAGCGCTGCATTTTGCTCGCTGCAGCACAGCTATGCAGTCCGCAGAGGGAATGTGCTCACACTCGCAGCCCGCGCGATGAACCCGCCAATCATTGCCACGCTGACGACGTCCGGGTTCGAGACAAACGGTCTCTCTGAAAGGCAGTGCTCCTTTAGTCCCTGCGCTGCCGTGTTCAGAGCCTTATCAAAGGCGCTTGGGGTCACGTGCAAGGGCTGTTGCACAGGAAGGAGCTGCCGCGATGAGAACGTGCTCGAACACTGGGCATTGCTGTTGCTTGGGGCTGCCACGATTCTGGTCTTCAGCATCTCTTCCAGGCTACATACTGCACTCTTGACATCCAGCGTGTCATTGCACCCGGCGCTGCGGCGCAGAAAGCCGAACATTGCCTCGATCGAGTCGCTGCACATTTTGCGAATCAGGACGAAGCGGAAGCTTTTCTCAGTTAGTATGTGACGGATACAGGCAAAATTTGATCTCGTCGTAAAAATGAGTACATTATAAGTTTCCTTGCTTAAAAAGCTTTCTGGTTTGCTGGTGTTCTTCAAGTTCTCGATGTATGAGATGAAAACATCTTCAAGCCAATGAAGTCTTGGATCGCCAACGTCGGTGAAGTGACGGGCATTTTCGTTGTTGCAGCGAATATGTTGCTGGCAGTTGCTGACGTCTATTAGTGTGAACCATTTCTGAATAGCCTCCATGAACTTTATCGTAGGCCCTGCCGAAGAAAATTCCAAGTCACGCGTATGACCTGCCTGTTCGTCGAGGTACTTGAGCGCTGCGCCGACTGCCACGCCGAACAATTGCACTGCCGGCCGTACGTTCATCTTTTGAATGTTTGATGGGTAAAGGTGCCTGCGCATCAAGAACCTAATTGGCTTCACTGTCGAGTTTCTTTGCATCTTGTACTACTTCTTGACGTACTTGACAGATTTTTTTGTTCCGCCGATGTCTTTAGCCAAAAGCTGGGACCTAATATTCTTAATTATATGACTTTGGTCAAAAGAAAGAAAGACGCTATTTGAAGAGTCTGCTGGGTGCAGGGCGGTTGTGTTTGCGTCGCCTTGGCACAAGATCTGCATCGCCGTTACATTGATTCGGTGATTGTCGGTTACAACGCGGACTATGTCACATCCGATATCATTTGTTTTCTGGACAATGTGATTTATCACGTCTTCTAGCTGTTCTCCTGTGCACCCCTTCGGGAAGAAGCATCCAATGGGAATTTCGTATTTTGCGTGAGGCCACAGAGCAGGAAACACAAAACAGAATTTTCCAAGGTTTCTGTCTCCGAATTTGGAGTGAGGTGTTCGAGCTCCGATCCCATGTCGACGTCACCGATGAAAGCATCTCTTTGTTTGTGGTACACCAACTTTTGCTGAATTCTCATTTCATCTACTATCAGTGAGCATGCCTTAGACTGCGGCATTCAAAGCGCTTAGAGCTCAGTTTCAAGGTGGCAGCGTACCAATTGGGTGAAACCAACATCGCCAGAAACCGCGCCCATGTATTTCCGCAGCGTCTTCTTGCAAGGCAGCCTAAGCAATTCTGATCGCAAATACTCGTACGCTTTCCCAGAGAGGTTACGTAGAACGATGCAGTGCCTAATCGGTGTCTCGGACCACTGTGGCTTCTTTCTCTTGTAGTTCTTCACTTGGTCAAGAAGTATCTGTTCCTTCAATATTCCATTTTCTGCTTCCGAAGTCACCTCATGAAATGCGCTGACATGCAGCTCTTCTTTCAGTTTCTGGAGCTCTTGTTTGTACGCGTCTACGGTCTTGCGTAGTCGGTCATTCTTTGCCCCCAACGATCGTTCTCTCTCCCGCCATCGTTTACGCTGCAGAAACAACGTTGATGAGCCAGCATATGCGGTTATTTGCGTTGACCACGAGCGCTTAGCGCATCATTTCCTTGGTCGCTGGCCACCGCTGAACCTTGCGAGTTCCTGGCATGTTCCCTCATTTCTGTTTTCTGGCTCGGGCTTGTCAGTTGTGATGCTGACTTGAGTCCCACATGCATTGCATGAATGTTGCTGTCGCAACGATAAATGCCTGTCTCGTGGCAGTGCATCTTCTAAATATAATGCCCGCTCAGCAGAAGGATTGTTCATGTTGGCGCATGGTGGATGTATCGTGATCACTCGCCCATCAGCGCTGCCCGCAGCCATTACGTCACAATTTGCCTTTCTCAATGAAACACTTGGCGAACATTCGCGTTTGCGCTCCCGGGCTCTTTCACAATCTCGGCTTGCAGCCTCGGTGGCCTCGGCGTCTTCAGTTGAGGATATCTGCTCATCAAAAACACTGGGCACGGTACCTCGCTTCAGCAGCCGCTTCTTGCAGTCCTCCCGGAAGTCCGCAGTGCGAAAGTGAAGACTGCACACCAGAGGATTACTTCTTGGCACCCAGTCGTCTCTCGAAATCGCCTTGAGCCACTGTTCACGCAAACTGCTGTCCGAAGGTATTTCGTGGAATGTCAAGTCCGCAACTCTTTTCCTGAGGCTCGACGAGCATTTGGGCACGCAACAAAACCGCATTATTAGGCAAGTAGAACACACAGCTCAATAAAACATCACGTTTTCCATGAACGCATGAAAGAAATGCAAAACAATAAAGCTGCCCAAGAACATTCGTTGTAGCATATTGCCTCATGCGTTCATTTCTGTCGATGTCTGTTTATTTGCGCAGCATTGTTCTCAACTATACAGCGTCGATCGCGTCGCTAGCGCGTTGGAGATGCGTTTCGTCGCGCTCCAGTTTGATCAACTCCTCCGTTGGTTTCGCCAACGCTGGCATTCTTTCGGCCGACGCTCGACTGTGCATACTGCTTTAGCCATCGCCCAAGAAATTTCGCCATCAGTGCGTTTATGGCCACATGTTCACCCACATAACCGCTATTGGTTTCTCAAGCATGTTCTCAAGTCACATCGTCTGAGTGCTTACATATTAGGACCATCATCTCAACGTTACAGTATGTAGCATGAATGTCATGAATGTCGTCTGCTCATGCAAGGACAACGACAGGCAAGGGTGAGCGGATGTCGCAACGCATCATCTGCTGGAGTTACCGGCGGCGCGGCGCCGCGCTGCTTGCAGGTTGCAAGAATTCTCCACGAGAGGCCCTAGTGACTGTACCGAGTGGAAAGGAGGACAACGGCAAGGGTAGGGCAGCGCTTTGACGGCTCACTTCCCAGGCATAGTAGGCGTTCGTATTTGGCATAGAGTTTCATACAATAACCTAGAGAGGAAACGCGCTGCGATTGTTCAACCACCATGGGAATGATGGGAAGTACAGGCTTCGGATTGGATTGCGTTAACTAGCGAACTGTCTACGGATCTTTTTCTGCAGTTTCAGTTTCGTTCTTTGCGAGGCGTGGGCAGTGGGGTGCGTTGAAAAGCACTCAAGCAGTGCCTTTGTTGTTGAAAGAGGCTGAAGACCAATAGGTTTCTTGGTTTGCTGCCACGTTGCAGTTTTACAGGTTGTATTTGACAGTTTTAGCAAAGCGTCGTGCACTCACCGCTCCGCATAGATGTAGCGTCGCATGCCAGTGCAGGAAATTGCACAGAGTTTTCGTTTTGTGATAAGCGCTACTTGTCAAAACTCCTTCAAATCGACTGCAAAACGACGGCGAAGCTAAGTAGACGCACCGTCACGCTCCTCTGACTCGACTTCACAACAAAACGAGAGCTGCGTTGGGAGCAGGCCATTTGGACAGACGCACCTGTCATCGCGGCAGACGATACTTTAAGTGTTTCTTACTCAATACTGTACTGTTATTTCCATAAATAGGTAATGCGTACTTTCCAGGGAAAGACAGGCGCGTTTGTTTTAAGTGTTGCAAAGAAAATAATTCATTATATTATGATGCCAAATCCGGAACACAATTGCAGAGCAATGCATACCCTGGTGGTTGAATTTGTCCAGGTTTCAGTTCCATCTCACGGTCACGCAAACTCTTTGGAATAAGTTTTACATACCAAGGAATGAAGCAAGTTTTAATGGAAAATAACTTCATATTGTTTTGTTTTATACTCGGCAAACAAGTGTCGCGAATTTCAAGAACCTAATCCATCCGAAGCGAATCCGAAGCCTGTACTTCCCGTCATTTTCATGGTGGTTGAAGCGCCGCTTAAGGAGCCCGAGTAGTCACTAGCGCCAGATTCCCCTCTAGGTATTATTGTAACGGCACATTCGGGTGGTCGTTTTAGAGCGCTCTGACTGTGTTTAAATGTGGTAAATTCAACAGCTTTGAACCTGTGCAATGTCAAGAAGCAGCTGTGCTAGTCATGTTCCTCTTTACTGATTATGTATTGATCCGATTATTTTAGTAATAATGGTTACTTGCTATTTTACATAATTTTTTCAGCGCCTCCGGAGCGCTCGAAAACGACCAGTCGAATGTATCATAAGAAACTTTATGTATTTGGTATAGGCAAGGCATTGGTATCGGGCAGGCGCAATAGTCTGCAAGGCTATCATCATCTTCAGCATAGGCGTGAACCGAAGAAGAGGAAGTTTCACATCCTGTCATCTCTCCTTGTCGATCGAATGGTGGTGTACGGCATATTCTGGCTTTAGTAATAACTAAAGTAACAATTAAGCAAGTCCTCTAGCCACGTCCGACGCTTCTCTGCAGTGAGCATACTTAGCGGCTTCCGCCACGGTAGAAGAATGGCCCCAGCTGCAAGACCGTGCGACAGGGCTAAGAGCGTCGACGGACTGCTGAAACCAGACGCACGTCCACCGAAAAGTAAGCAATCACTTTTTTTTCCTTTATACTTCAGAGGTACGAAAGTATGCGCTGGAACGCTATCAAGTGTCCAACGCGGCGGTGTTATGAAACGATGTCATCCTTGTCTGTGTGTTTTACGCGCTACTGGAATTGTAAAACTATAAAGACGCTCAAGTGGATACCCAATTGTAGACCAACTGGGTCCGACGCCGGTATTTTCACACCTTCAGGCAGTGAAACAAGGTAAACTAGTAAACACACTTAAGGGGGTTTCACCGTGTCTATGGCCCGTATTCACAAACGAAACCTACACTTATGAATTGAATAAGCGATCGGCGCTTAACGGGTTTCATAGAGCAATCTTGTACTTTAGATAAACACAGATCGGCATTTAACTACCGGAAAGTAAAGTGCAGCTACAGGCTACCTTAAGGGCAACTTTCGCTGTTTTTTCGTCTCGCCGACTTCGCGGATTTTGCTGACCACGTGGAAGAAATTGCACAGGACGAAGCATATATATCGTTACGCGTCGCCGTTACCCCGAATTCTCAGGGATCGGCAGAATCCCATAGAGGCTTATAACGAGGCGGAATTCCTGCCGCGGGACCGCTTTTCCAAGCGAGCGGTGCTACGCCTTTGGAAATGCTGCCGCTGGGTGCAAACGACAACGAACGCGGTCAGCCCGTTCTGCCACTGCATGCCGATGACATGCTTGAAATATATTTGAGAGGTGAGGCTCTTAGGTGTGCTTCATTTCATGAAACAGTTTTAGTGAGGCGTACGCAGCAGCTCGGCAGACGCAGGCTTTCATTAGAAATGGCTGGCAGCGCGCGTCCGTACAGCTGCTGCGGGCGCCCAACCACATCTATTGGCAGTCTGCCTCTGCAGAACAGGTGTGGACGCCCGAATAAACTGTGTAACGGAGCGTGTGAAAGAAGCTCAACTGTTAAATCTTTTCTTATTATTATTGCTGGTTCATTTCGTGTGATAACACTATCCTTATTAAGAAAAAAGGAAACGCACACGGGCGCTCTGAACGTAAAACTTAGAGAAATACACAAAACGTGAAAAAACAGAAAAAAGGGTGGCTGATCCCTCCGTCGTAGGAATCGGTATAACACGAAAGCGAAACGTGTCGTCACAGAAGTAGTTGATCGTTTATAGTGCACTGGTGTATGAGAGCTTGTACAATGTCTACTGGTTTTTCGCAGATATCGCACCGTTTGATGTGGACGCACTCACGTTAACACCAGTCGCACATCTCGGAACCGACGACTAACGCCCATGATCATGATTTAAGCGTTGCGGTAGCTGAAGTTTTCAAGATATACCTGGACACCGCGAATGGGGGGTGAATCGCGCACATCGATGGCATCAACAAGCACATAATACACTCGGTACACAAGCACACTGACACTCGGTATGTACTCCTTCAAGGCGTCGTGAAACGCGAAGAGAAACGCTACGCGCGTCGTGTGTTCCCTCAATCCTGTCCTCGTCGTTCATTCTCAAAGGAACGCGCTGCGACAGCCAGGCGAGCGTCGGAGAGCTATTGTTCGATACGGATGGATGCCAGGGCTGGGCAGTATCGCGATACAAGAGTATCGCGATAGTATTTCAGAGATACTTTTGAGTATCTGTATTTCTGTATCGAGATATATTTGAAAAATGTATTTGTATCCCAGTAGTGAAATACATTTACGATGTATCGCCTGTATCGCGATACTATGCAGGACACGGGTATCACGTTACATTGTTTTTTTTTTGTGTGTCGGAAATGAGTTGAGGCGTGTTTCCAATGGGGGAATGGCGATTTTTTTTTCTTTTTTGCGCCAAGACAAGCAAAGGCGCGCCGCCGGTCGCCGACAGATAGGGCGGCGATGGCTTCACCTCAAGCACAGAATGGTCCATGTGGTAAAGCACGCGACGCCGCAGACGGCAGAATCGCGGGGGCAGTGTTGTCGGCCTCTGCCGACGAAAGTCGCTATCTCTCAAGGTCAGTGCAGCACGCCTAATTTTTTTCGGGTGGCAAGCCATTACATCGCGACCCCCCACGCGGATACCGCCTTGGAACAGGCTTTGCAATGCTTCGCGTGCGTTCAGTTCTCAAAGCGGCGGCACTTCCAAAAGCAGTTCCCGTAGTCGCGGCGTAAGTGACTAGAAGATGGCTATCTTTGACGTGCTTTCAGCCATCTCTCCAATGTCAGGGTGCGTTCCTAATTGATTACGTGCGTGAAACGGTCTTTGTGGTAGCAGGCTCCCCCACCGCCGGAACCGACTTCGCCTGTTGTGGCTTTCTGAAACGGGTGCTGGTAGCGTCGGTGGTGGTGACAGCTTCATTGAAGCCGACAGGGTCAGACGGCTTAGGATTCCGAAGATGGGGACAGACTTCGGATTCTGAACAGTCAGAACAACCCAAGTGAGGGCGGAAGCGTTTCGGTATCTAGATGACAGGAGAAGAGATATCGCCACGCTGCAGGGCAATCCGGCTATGAAGGCGATATTTATTCACTATAACACGAATGTGTGCTCGCCTTCAGCGGTATGCAGACTTTTTTTTCTTTCGTGAGTCTTGTGCTGAGGCTGAACCGACGCTGTTAGAAGACAGCCTATTTGAGAAGCCTACACAGCAACCTTCTCAGCAAAGCAGATCTTCAAAATAAATGCGTGCTTTTTCTCAATTCACTGGTGTTCATTAGTGATTCGAGTGATTTGCTTCAAGTGTGCTATTTCTAGCGTAGCTTAGATTGTTCGCCAAGTATGTCGATTTCGATGTCCAATCCTTGTTATTGTTGCTGTGAAATAGTGTACTTTTATTGCAATTGATACTTGTAATTATGTCATTATTACTAATTATGTACTTTGTCCACCCTCCTCCCATGCAATGTCTTAATGGCGCTGAGGGTACTGTAATAAATAAATAAATAAATGAACGTTTCGATGCGCTGTAACTTTAATTACAACATCATGCTGCACTAATACGTGTCTTTGCGTAGTATGAGCATCCATGAAATAAAAAAAGTATTCCAGTATCTGTATCGCTGTAACTGTATTCCGGAATACTTTTTTCGTCTTATTGCAAAAGTACCTCCGAAATATCCCGTTACGTTAAAGGCAAATGTATCTCAGTATCTGTATTTTAGGCTTCAAGTTCATGTATTTCGATATCTGTATTCCGGAATACTTTTCTGAGTATCTCTGCCCAGCCCTGATGGATGCTATGAGTGAGGCTTTGGCTAAAGCAGCCACCTCGCTATTTGTTAAAACGTTTCCAAAAATTACACTTCTATTGGAAACGCGCCGAAAGGGACGGCCGTAGCAACGGCGCGTTTTTTTTTGTTTTTTTTTTGCGTCTGGTGGCACACACGTCACCGCCCAGTTATAATGGGGACGCTCATAGCATCCGTCCAACCAAGAGCGCTGAGAGGAAATTGTGAAAGGTAAAAGGTCCGTTCATGTAGCCCCCGTAACATGTTTGGCGATAGCTCAGTGGCCTGAACACCCGCTAGCCATTGTCGCTGACCGAGAGGTCATGGGTTCGACTCCCGTTAACGCATTTCTTATAGTTTCCTTTTCTTTGCCATCTGATGGCGTTCATTTTGCTGACGTATTTCCGTGACGGAAAAACGTCATGAAAGACATGGTGGATTCCGGCATAAACACTTTCGTGCTAAAAGAATCAAGGAGCGAAATGAACGTAAGGTAACAAAAGAACCGCTCTTATGGCACGCCATATCTCGCCACAAAAACCAACACACTTGTAGACGACAAAATAACAGCGAGTTGTGACGGCCACTTTATAGCGACGGCCGCTGAGCGGCGGTTGCTTGTAGTGGCCAGCCGAAGGCTGTAAATTGGACAAAAGCCAGAAATGTTTATTTCGCCTCTTACGAAATGTACCTTCATAAAGACAAAACATTTACGGCCAGTGTTCCGCGAAAGTTAGTCATTTGTTTGTGCTTTATTTAATGAAACGCGTATGAAAACTTCTATAGCCTCGTTTCCAGGAGCCCTACTTACCCAGAAAGGCGGTACTTGCATAAGTGAGCCTTGAGTGCAGCTTTCAAACTTTCCCCGAACTTATCTCAAACTTATACTTTACTCGTACTTTCATAAGTGAACTTAACGCGATAGTTCTGTTCTTGAATACGGGCCTATAACTAATACCATTACACCTTAGGGAAAAGGAATTTTGATGCATCAAAACACCCATATCATGGGGGTTGTCAAACGTCTAAACACCCTTATCACTGAAAAACCGTACATAATAAAGTGTACCATTCAGTGTACATCCAATAACGGATGTCATCAACATGAAGGTGCACGCACGCACCCAGTCATACAGGCGACATAGCATATGGTAAAATACCCCAGGGTCGGAGCGCTCGCGCTGCACAGCCTTACGGTGACCATCTGGTGTATATAGCCATGGTACCTTGAGCCGCCGTTCTGTGCCGTGGGCGATATTCTTGTTTCGCAGAATTGAACATTAAACATTCACAGCATACGCATAAATTTGTCTTCTTGTAGATAGCCCTAAAAGAGACGGATATTTTAATATAAACTTGCCTAATATCGAACGACTTCTTAATCTGAGCGTCCCAATTATAATCTCGCATGCAGTCGTATGGGCCACAGGTGTTTGGATAACCCATAACACCCTTAGCTCCTAAAGGGTGTTCAAGGTCAAACATTACTCCTTATGCGAACCAAAAGGCCTTTTGGGGAAGGAAAACACCCTTGCACTCTCATATTTGCAAGTATTGGCTAGGCAAAAGTTTGTTTTGCTTTCTGGAAATTGCTTTAATTGTGGAAAGTGGTTTACAGTGGATGAGCGGCTTTCCAGTGAGTTTTGCCGTCTGCTGCAAACCCTGGTACGAATATAGCCTCAATGCATCTGGCTATAGGGCGAGCGTGCATTAGTTTCACTGAAAAACCTTTCCTCTCGGAATTCCGTAATTTTCCTGGGAAGTTATTGCCACGGCTACACCAGTTTGAGAACTTCAAAGCTGTTATTCGGAAGCCTGGTTCTTTTCCGGCTGTCGAGTTCTTTTTATGAAGCGATCGGAACAAACAACACAAGTCAATGGAACGCGAAAATGCTCTCTAAAGACGCCATAAAGGTGACGTGGAACATTAGACTTCGTATCGAAAGATATGAAACATAGGACTGTGGATAATTTCGAAAGAATGAACTCGCACACTTGTACAATTGATTGTGATTTCAGTACGATAGTTATCGTACGAGGTTGCAAGACAAGCAGTGTTTCATTCTCTTAAAACGCAACGCAGCTCAACGCTGGACCCAATTGCTGATGGGGCAGCAAATATCGCCGAAGTGGATGGTCGTGCCGCTGCTGTTCCTATGCTTGTATGGTGTTGCACTCTTTCTGGAATCTGGCAACCTCCGTAGAGCAATGGCGGCGGCAAAAGGTTCGTACTTTGTCCTGTCGAATGAATCGCATGCTGTGACACTTTAAACCGACTCTGACGGGAATCGTAAATGGATACTTCCAAATATCGTGCCGTTTGATGTAATAGCGCTTTAAAGGCTGCGTTCTGCGCAATCGATTTGGCCCATGTGACCAGCGTGACTGAAATACGGAGTCGTTTTCAGCAAATGCTTTTGCTACAGTTACCTAACTGGCATTGCCGGTTATTGCGCTGAAGGCAGATGTCCAAACGGTAGCCCCCAAACGACTAGCACGAAAGATACAGTGATTCCACTCCTGCGCCAACTGCGCCAAAGTGCGCCAAATTGTATTTACTGCGCCATCCTGATAATATCGACAAAAATTGCGCCAAACTGCGCCAAAGTCTCGGGTTTGGCGGCGTCTACCACCGGCAATCGCACTGCCGGCGCGTCAGAACATGTGCAGCTTGATCTTGGGGCTGCCAAAGTCGCAACC
This sequence comes from Rhipicephalus sanguineus, assembly GCF_013339695.2. Taxonomy (NCBI): domain Eukaryota; kingdom Metazoa; phylum Arthropoda; class Arachnida; order Ixodida; family Ixodidae; genus Rhipicephalus; species Rhipicephalus sanguineus. The sequence goes on along the minus strand of NC_051183.1, from coordinate 33,111,259 downwards.
ATGGACCAAGAATTATTCCGCTGAATAAATAGAGCTCGCGCGTGCGTCCCGAGTAAGCCACGATGCCATGCACGGTGCCGACGCAGCTTCTGTTCTGCAAGTCGGTTCGACAGCAAAACGCGCTCTCCGCAGAGGCTCGTGACGGTTAGGCCTATCGGTAGCGAGAAAGTGCGACGGCAACTCATCGGCGAACGTCGTCTGTTCCAGAAACGCTGCTGATAGCTCGTTTCAAGCGTCGTACGGCACATAACGAAAACAATGTTCAGTAATAACTACATGCGTGCCGCTAAAATGTCTGTCACTTCCGTTTCTGGACATTGCGGAATGAAATCTGGGATCGCTAGCAGTAGATATGGAACAATATCGAATTTTCCTTGCTTCGCGTTTATGGAAGAGCACGCGAACAGTGGGAACGCGTTGACACTTTTCCTCAGATATACTTTATCCATGGACCTTCATCCAGAAGAGCTTTTGCGTAATTCCTTCCACCAGCACATCCGAGTTTGTAATCACTCTGCGCTAAATACCCCTGAAAAGGCCCTGCCCTTTTGAGCTCACTACGTAGGGTTCCAATTCGAATTTTTCGCTTGCTTTTATAAAAATGTCATCTCATTAATAACAGCATATCTCCTGGCCAAAGCAGCAGCAAATGCGCAGCTGTCTGTAGCGGGCCCGTCACTGACGGCCCACAGTGAAGCGGCTACGCCATGTTATACACGTCCGCCCCTCGCTTTCGAGGGTCAATAGCTGACGGTTAAAAAAACTCAGTTTCGCTGAAGGGCGAAGCAATGAATGCGATATCAACAAATTGTATGGTTAAACTAAGCAAGGCTAGCAGCTAACTCTTTTGGATCCGATCTCGCCTAACTGAACAAAATGCTGGTTTAGGGGAATATGGCCGCTCCAGGAACCGAAGCGTTTTCGTGCTCTTAGTTCTCTAAACGCGAAGTAAGCGTTGAGAGCATATATATAGCAGATTCATGAGCCGTCTCCTGATGCCTCGAGATAGCGCGCGCGCAAGCGACTGCGCCCTTCGAACGATACGGTCCACCCCCCCCCCCCCCCTCCGCTTCCCTTTTTACGAAAGACGGCGGGGCGTTTCCTCTCTGCTTGATGAGCAATCGATCGGCAGGCCCGCACGCGGAACATGTTATCTCATGCTCTCTCGTGCGACGGAGACAGACGGCCGGCTAGTTTAATCTCCGCTTCAGCCGCGTTCGTCGCCAGCGCTCGCGAGCTTTTACCCGCGGCTAGAATGAGCGTGGTGATGTTATTAATTTGGACTTTATACGGAAAATTATGGCAACGGCGACGGCAAAAATCCGCCAAGTGTCCATATAATTGCTATCACAATACTTTTTTTTTAATTGAGGGAGCTGTGAAGTGGATGATAAGCGAAGTTGTTTCACGCATGGCACAGAGGTGACATGGTGGAGGACAGTTTGGTAGTAAGACCAGGTTGTTACGGCCAGGCTGTTAGCGTTCAATCCGCAATATTATAGCGAAAGCCTTAGATGCTTATCAAACACAAAAATAGACCGTCGCGGCGTTCGATTGATGCAAAATATAACCATCATGTGATGTCATCATCACGTCATAGATCGTCAAAACTTGTGACGTCATCATGGCGTCATATATATCGTGATGTCATCGTGGACGATGTCATCACTGACATCGTCGCTTTACACTGCTTCCGGTGATTGGTGCGCCGATCAAGGAGCTAGCGAAAAACCAGGTGAGGTGCAGAAAGCTTGCAGAGAGGGAGGGGGAGGATCAACACATCGATTGAGAAAAAGAACTTGGCTTTCGCCTTTGAGTCGTCTCAGGGGAATGCATTAGGGACAGTGTGACTCTTTAGCATTGATGCACTGTTGTACGTCACGGCGTTTGTCTGCCACGCCTGCTGATAACCACGTAGATGTATTTTAGAGTGTTATTTCATAAATTGCAATTTTATTGATCCGGAAGTTTGTTTATTTGCTAGTGTCAAAAATAATCGCCGAAGGGGTTAATTCAGAACACTCAACTGCATGAGCCCTTATTTTTTCATTAGCGAGTGAAGTAGGAGTTCTCCTGAGATTATTTTTTCCATCAGATTTGCAATGAATCGAAATATTTCTAGCCTTCATAAGAGCCCCATAATAATGTGCTTGAATGTTAATGCAATATGCTTCTGTAGTACACTCCAGGATGTAAAATTTGCTGCTCCAGAGTGCTCCCAGATGCAAAATTATCTGCTCCAAAGTGCTCCAAGATGAACATTTTTGCTGCTCCAAAGTGCTCCAAAACGGAAATTTTGCTGCTGCAAAAATTGCTCCAAATCAGAAGTCCTCGGTAGCATCACTGAAGATAAGTGTTCCACAACAAAATTCGGCCACTTGAAGAGTATCACTGTTTCATCAAAAAGCACAAGATGGTCACCTTGACAAATTGGAATCTCCAAACGGTGAGCGATAATGGTGGTGTTGAGTATGCAACATAAAGCTGCCGGCCTCAGAGATCAGATGTCACGGCACATCTTTACAGTGAGCATAAAGACCGCATGGAAGTGCACAAAAGCGGCGTATGTACTGATCATTGGTTACGATATACACTCGTATGGAGACGCGCTTTTTCGATATCGTTTCTGCGAGGCTTATACAGAACTCTGCCTTGTAGCAACACATTAGCACACTCTTTCACCACTGCCATTTCTCTGTGGAATAGCGCGACAAGTGATTACAGATCATCAGCGTTTTTTTGTAGCTCGCCGCATTCGCCCCGATGAAAAGTTAAATCTTGTTGATATTGAAATGTTGTTACATAGTTAAATGTTCAATTTCGGGCAGGCTTGCCTCCTCCGGATGCTCGGAAAGCGAACAGTCTGCTGAGGACGGGATTACATGGTACAACCCAGAGAGCCTTGAACCCGAGTAAGTATGGTATGCGCATTAGGAAAGTTTGTGAACATAAAAATAATTATGGCGGATAAGCGGGAGCGTTTGAGAGGCAAGTTTTCTGAACTACTGGCTATGATCCATCCCAAAGGTGCTTGGTGTAATGAATTCCGAAAACCTACTTACGTTAATTACTTTATAGCTAAGTTGCCCCGCCACGGTGGTCTAGTGGTTATGGCGCTCGACTGCTGAACCGAAGGTCGCGGGATCAGGTCCCGGCCGCCGCGGCTGCATTTTCGATGGAGGCGAAAATGTTTGAGGCCCGTGTACTTATATTTAGGTGCACGTTAAAGAACCCCAGGTGGTCGAAATTTCCGGAGACCTCCACTGCGGTGTCTCTCATAATCATATCGACGATTTGGGACGTTAAATCTCAGGTATTATTACTATTTATAGCTAACTTGATATTAAGGTCATTTACCAGAGATTGTTGGCGGGACTGACTAAATTACGTTTCTTCCGTTTGAGAAAATCGATCGTGCTCTCGTATCTTTCTTATATTACATTTGACACAACATAGAAAGAAACCGGTAAAAGCCCAAGACCTTTATATGATGGCTGTACATTTGTTTGGACGGATTAAAGATGTCTTGTACGATAACATTTTATGATAAGTCGTTGTTATTCTATGTGCATGTGTGTGTAAGCTCATCTAAGGCAGGAGTTCGCCTCTTACATGTGCCAATGGTGTACCGATTTCAATGAAAACTGACGGTGAATAACTGGTAGCATTTTACAGCGAAAGCTGTTATGAGATCATTTCAACGGCCGTGTTTGGTGCCGTAGTTGTCCGCCGCCGCCGCCGCCGGTGTCCGTAACCGCTATCGCACGAAATAAGAAAAAAAAACGAAATGAGAAAAAATTTCCAGGATGGAACGAGGTTCGAGCCTGGGCCCTCTGTGTGGGATCCCAGTGCTCTACCTCAAGGCCATGCCTGTGCTGGAAACTGCTTTGCAAAAAGACCCTATACAGGATTCATGTCGGGAAGGAACCACGTTGCCATATGTAATGTTGTGTGGTAGAAGAGTAAAATAACAACCAGGCGTCACACAAACGCGAAATCTGTAACCGGGCGTCACACAATGAAAATGGCGCAACGAGTGGGTTGTTGAGTGCTTCCAACCCATTACAATGGCCTCTGCGATAATTCTTCATCGTCATCAGCCACAGCATCAACAAAGTGCACATAATGTCTTACAGGTGTTTTGAGAGTACCACGGTTCTCCGCAGAATGACGAAAAATTGCACAGTGGCTGCTTCCCTACTTCACAAAAATTGTGATGATTTACAGCGTAGTGGGTTCCTCGCAAGTGCACTTCCATTGGGTGCCAAGGAAGCCCATAAGGCTCCCATGATCCATTTCCTCAGGCTCTCAATAAAGTTAATTCCCTCTCTCTCTCTCTCTCGCTCTCCGTTTAACGTATGTTATAAAGCGTGGTGGGACAGTTAAATAACGACCGGGCGTCACGCATTGTGAATTACGTAACTAGTGGGTCGTTTAAAGCTTCCAACCCATTACAAAGGGCTCAGCCATGATTCTTCATCGTCATCAACCGTCGCATCAACAAAATGCACGTAATGCCTTACTGGTGGTACCTCGCTTCTCCGCAGAATAACGAATAATGTCGTGGTGGGCGCTTCCTAACTTCCCAAAAATTATGATTTGTGGCGTAGTGGGTAAGTTGCTAATGTACTTGTATTGGTAGCCACAAGAGAGTTTATAACGGGCTCTAGAAATGCTGCTCTTCCAGCTTTCGCTGTGACTGTGCTGCGCTTTCCGCGCAGGCCTGGCGTTTTTCAGTTGATCTTTGACGTGCTTTTCAATTGAAGCGACCTATTTATGGCCCAGAAGCTGGCAGGAGCTCACGAATGGTAATTGAGATACGTTAATAGCTGTTAAACTTTTATTGCGTTGCAGGAACCCTCATAACTATGTTTTACAGTTATAAATTTAAGAATTGCAGTTCCATTTGTTGCTAACTAGATTTAAGAACAGGTTTGTAAAAATGCCCAGTTACAAAGAGAGAGTAACTCCACTTGATTATAAGGATTTATCCTCAAGTTCACAAAGCGATAACTGGAACCGAAAACTGTATATATCATGGGTCTGTTACCATGTGGACATTATAGTTGCCCTTGTTAGCTTATTTGCTCACTGAATCCTTCTTGGTTTCCCACATTGACAGCCTGCCCGAGCGAGAACGAAGTTCGGACCGAACGTCACTTCCGCTTGTGGGATGAAAAGCTAGAGCAAGCACTGCGATCTCGTGGTCAAGGGCCACCGAAAACGGAGGAAGAATCCTGGCACGCTGTCACGGACCACATTCATGTATTCTCCGCATTTGTGGCCACAACGACAGAGCACGCGATTCACATCACCGCCCTCGTGCGGAGTGAGAAGGCGAACGCAACGCGCATTCTCGTACAACAGCCGCCTCTGGTGTGCATCATTCGCACATCCAACCAGACAGTAACGCGCACAGCGCGCATCCGACAAGTGTGGGCCTGGTTTAACCAAATCTTCTGGAACGCCTTGATTCTTTGTCCGCCACCGAACCAAACAAGCACAGCGAATGAAGAAATCCGAGTGGCAGTAGCTGTTGAAGGTGCGGCACAGGATTCCTTGCGATGGCTCCAGCTGCATCGTCCACAAGACACAGTCGAAGAGAAATGTTGTGCCGTCTGCGTCCGGCCAATTTTCGAATATAACATAAGCCTGTGGAAGGTCGTCGAATTCGTCACACATTACAGGACCCTTGGAGCGGAGAGGTTCTACTTTTATGACTTCGACATGTCTTCTGGGCTGAAGCTTCTTCTGGCACGGCTGCAGTCCGCAGGTGTCGACGTGACGCTTGTCCCGTTCAAGCTAATCGCCAACACTAACGATGTCCATTCGCACGGCCAGATGCTAGCGCTGTACGACTGCATATTTCGATCCATGTCAAGAACGGAGTACTACATCCACGTAGACCTCGACGAACTCATTGTTCCGGCTAGGCTTAGCAGCATCCCGGCATTGGTACGAGAAAAAGAACTTGAAGGTAACCACAGTTTGGGGAGTCTTATTGTGTCTAACCGGTACCTTTGTTATGAATACCCTCTGGACATCGACTATTCTGATCACAAGTATGTACCCCTTCAAACGAGATTGTTTACCTTTCATAATAAGGACATGCCCTATCTAGGGTTCAGCAAGCACATCGGACGCTCCAGGGCCATCTGCGAAGCAGCTGTTCATACTGTGGCTCGACACTGCGGAGCATATAGGGCGATCTATGTGAACAGTACCGTGGCTTTCATGAATCATTATAAGCGCTGCTGTGACATTCCCGTTGAACATGAATCGCACAGATTCATCCGTCTAATGGACATTCGTGATATTGCTGTGGATCAATCTTTTTCGCAGCTGTCAGAGCGTATTGAGCGCGACGAGTTGGTGAGATTGTTGAGAAATATTACATTGGGGTGACTTGCACCCATTAGGTGCGTGAATGTGGTGATTTTTTCAGGGAAATAAAACTCGTCGCATGGCTCTCTTGCTCTTTGCAGAAATCATGGCTCGTTTAAATGCAGTGTATCGTGCATTATGCGTTAGACAGGGCAGATGACGAAAAAAATGGTGCCTGGGTCTGGAGTCCACGTTTTGCTGAGTGCGCGTGCTACTATCCTGAAAACTACTGAATGTCGTGGCCACCCTTTGGTACATTGCTGGAAGGCCCTAAAGCGGTGTGAATATTATCTCGTATGGCAGTCGAAGATGGGTGTTCGGGTATTCGAAGGTACTCTGCGAACTTCATTACTGGTGTCACGGCGTAAGAGAAAAGGCTGCCTTCTAGGTAAAAATAAACATCCAGGTGCACGTAAAGACCAGAGAAAAAGGCGTACTCGCAAGTCGAACACCCGTTACCAACCAAGTTTGTTTAACGGGGAAGCTCTTTAAAGCCGAGCTAAATCCTTGGGAATCGTCGTTTTAACTTTCTAGCCCAGCTACGGGAGTGAAGCCTGATGAGAGGGGGAGCACCGGTAAAACTAAGTGAGTGAGAAGGAAGCCTTGTGTAGCTTAAGGCCATTAAAACTTCGTAAAGTAGCGACACTCTCCTCCTCTGCTCTCGTTCCTCCTCGGTTTCCTCTCCTTCGCACTCTCTCTTCGAACGTGGAGCCAGCTACTTTGCTCCTGCGTAGCAGACGCCCTTTCGCGGAGATGACGTTTGCTTGCCAGGCAGCGCGCTGTAAGCATTCGCGCCAGCCGTGTAGCTCTTTTTTTAAATTAATTTTTGTTTAGGAGATAGCGCTTTTATATAGCACCGGCTGCTCCTTTTCTCAAGTAGAATTCGCGAAAATCACAGCAATGAAAAAACATTGCATAAAAGAGCACCAAGGGAGAGTTCGTGTATCTTGCAGAGCACAAAGTTTCTCTCCGGTGGCTTATGCACATTTATTAACGGTACCTTTTGCTGTTTGATAACTTATTCAAAAATGGTCTAAACGAGCGTAACGGTGGCCCATGACAGCTCTGTGTAGTGCCGCATAGGTTATACAATATTTCCAGAGAGCATGTGCTTGCCTTTCGTTGGTAAATTTAGTTTTTTCGTTAATAACGTAGTCTTTCCAGTGGTAAATTCCAACTCAAGAGACGCACTGCAGTCCCTGAAGTCGCCGCGCGCGTACGGTCAATTAGTCCTGGACATCAGGCGCTTAGGGAAAACACACAGGGTTCTATGCATTAAGACGACTCGAAGGCAAAAGCCATCTTCTTGTCCTTCTTCGGTTGACATATTGGTCATACCCCACACCACTCAGAAAGCTTTGTGCACCTCACATGGGTTTGCATTGCCTCCGCGATCGGCGCAACGATCATGGGGGCAAAGCAATGTGATGATGTCTTAATGCTGTGGTGCGCAAAGGAACGAAACACGAAGGAAGGCAAACGAAACACGGCGCAAACTATCAACTGAAAATTTATTGAAACACCAAACATATATATATGTGGTTAGATGACCCCGTGTTAAAGGCACGTGTACACACAACGATTGTCTCACTGACGCGCTTCCAGAAAATTTATCTCCGCAGCAAGTAGTGTGACGGAGGGCTTCGCGACACATTCATCACCAGCTTTGTTGATCAGATAAGCTTCCTCAATTTCACGCGCTACCCTATCTTTGAACCTCGATTCCACCGTCGTCTCAGCGAACTGTGGTGCGCAGCCGCATTCTCTGCAATGCAATGCAATGCAATGCAATGCTCCGCGTGACATCACGTTATGTGACGCCATGATGACGTCATATTGACATCACCATGACGTCCCCGGTCTTGGCGATCTGTGACGTGGTGATGACGTCACTTGGTGACGTCCTCGCGGTATGCTACTTTGGATCACTCGTGTTGACGCCGCCGACGCGGGACGTCGACATCGCCTACGGTCAGTTCTAGCGTTCGATGAGGCATCTAAGGCTTTCCCAATAAAATTGCCCCAGAAGGCGTCCATCAATTATCGTTTATATATTTGGACAGCGTTGGTTGTTTCGTTAAGTGATTAAACGCACCAACCGTATTGCGCAAGTGCGTTAGAGTGATATCGCTGAATGAATGAGAAAGCGAATATAAAAACTAGCGTGTCGCCCCGCCACGGTGGTCTAGTGGTTATGGCGCTCGACTGCTGACCCGAAGGTCGCGGGATCGAATCCCGGCCGCGGCGGCTGCATTTTCGATGGAGGAGAAAATATTTGAGGCCCGTGTACTTAGATTTAGGTGCACGTTAAAGAACCCCAGGTGGTCGAAATTTCCGGAGCCCTCCACTACGGCGTCTCTCATAATCATATCGTGGTTTTGAGACGTTAAACCTCAGATATTATATTAAAAACTAGCGTGTCACCGTAAAAGTTTCCTTCGCGAGACTTCCACTCGCGGATATAGACCTTCACACGAAATAGCACATAAACCTAGGCGCGAAATGGCACGTGTTCGTGAGGTTCCTAAAGGGTAAACGCACACTACGACTCTGTTGGGGACGCACGCTTTGGATAGCTACCTTCGCATCGCAAGTCCACCGGCTGACCGGTCAACTTAAAAGAGCTAGAGAAAGCTATTTCCTCTTAAACGAGCACGCAACAAAAACAATCGGAGAGTATAAATCCTAATGCGAATTTTCGCACTCAAGCTTTGTTTATTCAAAAGAGCTGCGCCGAATCTCTGATGTTTCGCAATGAAATTGTCCATCAGTCCGCGTGCATGATGCCAGCTGCGCACAAACCAATACCGCGAACTCTAAAGTCGGCGCATCACGTCCAGCAGAAGTAACCACGTAAGGTTGACACAGAAAGAAAAACAAACTAAAAACCCCGCAGAAGCAGCACTGAAACGTGCGTGGGAGATGGCGACGTACTGCTGTGCGATTTCCGCTCTTCTATACGGCTTTAGAGCGGGCATCGCGCGAACCTCGACGCACACTTACAGTATGAGAGCCTCGCAACTTACCTTGCATAGTCGAGTGGAAAATGTCGGACTCAAGCCTTCCCTTCCGATTGTGTGCAACCGTCTTTTGTCGCAACTCGTTGTGCTTACCGGACGGTATCACGAGGAGCTTTTTGCCTTGGCTAGACTTGTTCTGACATCAGAAAGCGCAGCAGCCGCCCATGGCAGGCAACAGCGACGTCGGTCTTGTGCGAACAGTATTTCACAGCACAACGCGCACGGAATGACAAGTGCGTATCCATAAAATACATGCGCTGTGCACCAGCGAGACCATGCTTCACGAGCAAAGGTGGCAGTCGACAGCGACTGTACATAAACAAACCATCGCTGCGTGCGGTCCCACGTGGCGGCAGCGGGCCAATACCGACGCGACGTCAACCTCGGAGAGGGCAGAGGAGGGAGAAAAGAAGGAGGCGCGCTTCTAAGCACGTATGTCGCTACTCGACGCAATTGGTTGGAAACGAAAGGCGTGAATATGTCAGAAAACAAAAAAAAATGTAGTATTGGTTCTAATTAATGGTTGTATATGATAGATAAGATAGTGAGGAGTAAGTTGATTGAAGGAAAACATTAGTTAGGCCCGTAGATATATAATTAAACGTGTCAGACCCTGGAAGCTTAAGAAATGTCTGTCAGTGGACGTTGAAATATACCAGATTGTCAACGTTCCCGTACCCCTTCACTATACGGCGTGCCTCGAAATCATATCGTGGTTTGGCACGTAAAAGATTACATTGTTAAAAAAATCACAGGCGCTCATGACGTTGCTTCTAAGATGTACATCACAAGCTACGCTAGTGCTTGTTAATTTTGTTAACGAAACCTTAGGCTGACGAGTTGACAGAGTAATTCACGTTCCGATATATGTGGAAATTCTTACCTGGAACGAGGTGATAAATAACGAGCGTCTTTCGGAAAAGCGAATGAATGTCACAACAGGCGTGGTGTAAGATACTAAACTTTACTGTATCTTTGTATCAAATTGAGAAGTAGAAGGCAAACGGTTTTTAGGTTTCTAAAAGGGGATGTGTTTCCTCATTCCACAGCTTTGACTCCCATATACCGAGTGTTCCCATAGAAAAGAACGCCCGGGCTCAGGATGGGCCCGAGCATGGGCGTTGCTATATTGGCCCAGGCCACGGCTGGGCTTGGAAGAACTGGCCCGCGCCGGGCCTGTACTATGCTCGTCCATGTACGCCAGGCCCCGGCCCCCTTGTGAACACACGAACATGCGCAAGGTAGTTCGAAGAACGTGTGGTAAATAGGTCCCAACGGAGGGCATATACTCATGGTTTCACCGCAAGGCGCCGGCGACTCTACAGTGCGCAACGACAACATTCAAATATGTGTTCAAGATAGTGGCGTTTGTCTCAGAACACGAATGACTGAGTATCGGGCAGGCGCTACAGTCTGCAAGGCCATCATCATCTTCAGCTGAGACGTGAACCGAAGAAGACGAAGTGTCGGCGGCTGTGATGTCTCCTTCTGGATCGACTGTGCCGTAGGGTATATTCTAGCTTTAGTAATAACTAACTTAGCCATTAAGCAAGTCCTCTAGCCACGTCCGACACTTCTCTGCAGTGGGCGTACTTAGCATCTTCCGCCGCGTTAGAAGAATGGCCCCAGCTGCGAGACCATGCGACACGGTTAAGAGCGTCGACGGACTGCCGCAGCCAGACGCACGTCCACCGAGAAGTAAGCAATCATTTCTTGTTTACTTTATACTTCAGAGGTACTAAAGTATGCGGTGGAACCGTATAATTGAGCATTAAATTCACAGCATAAGCGTAAATTTCTTGCGTGCTTGTAGACAGCCCTAAGAGAGACAGATCTTTTAATATGAGCTCTCCTAAACTCCAACGACCTTTTAATCAGAGAGTCCCCATTATCATCCGGCATGCAGTCATATGGGCCACAGGTGTTTGGGTAACCCTTAACACCCTTACTCCTAAAGATTGTTTTAGATAAAATATTACCCCTGATACAAGCCAAAGGCATTTTGGGAAGGAAAACGCCCTTGCACCATCATTTTTGCACATTATCGCTCGGCAATAGTTTGTTCTGCCTGCTTGATATCGTTTTAATTGTGCAAAGTGCTTTACAGTGAACGAGCGGCTTTCTAGCGAGTTTTCCCGTCTAAGTCTGCTGCAAAACCTGGTACGAATATAGCCTCAATGCATGTGAATATAGGGCGAGCGTGGCTTCACTGAAAAACCTTTCCTCTGGGACTTCCGCAATTTGCCGGCGAAGTTTTTGCCTCGGCTACACCAGTTTGCGAACTGCATAGTTGTTATTCGGAAGCCTGGTTCTTTCCCGGCTGTCGAATTCTTTTTATGAAGCGATCAGAACTCACAACAGAAGTCAATGGAACACGGATATGCTCTCGAAAGACGCCATAAAGGTGAAGTGGAACATTAGACTTCGTATCGAAGGATACCAAACATAGGACTATGGATAATTTCGAAAGAATGCGACTCGTACACTTGTACAATTAATCATGATTTCAGTACGAATGTTGTTATACAAGGTTGCGAGACAAGCAGTGTTTCATTCCGTTAAAACGCAACGCAGCTCAACGCAGGACCCGGTTGACCATGGGGCAGCGAATATGCATGGTGGTGCCGCTCCTGTTCCTCTGCTTGTATGGCGTTCCGCTCTTTCTGCAATCTGGCAACCTCCGTAGAGCAATGGCGGTGGCAAAAGGTTCGTATTTTGTCCTGTCGAATGAATCGCGTGCTGTGACACTTTGAACCGACTCTGACGGGAAGCGTAAATGGAGACTTCCAGATATCGTGCCGTTTAATGTCATAGCGCTTTAAAGGCTGCCTTCTGCGCAATAGATTTGGCCCATGTGACCAGAGTGACTTAAATACGGATGCGTTTTGAGCAAATGCTTCTGCTACGTTTACCTAGCTGGTATTGCTGTTATTTCGCTTAAGGCAGATGTCCAAGATGTGGCCCCCAAACGAGTAGCACGAAAGATAGGTATTTTGCACCAAATACGGCCAGTGGAAGAGTGTCACTGTTTCATCGAAAACCAGAGGATGGCAACCTCGTCCCTTTGAAATCTCCAAATGATGAGTAATAATTGCGGTGTTGAGTATGCAAGACAAAGCTGCCGGCCTTGGAGATCAGATGTCATGTCACATATTTACAGTGAGCATAAAGACCGCACGGCAGTGCACAAAGGCGCCGAATGTACTAATCAGTTGTTACGATATACACTTGTATGCGAGACGCGCTTTTAAATATCGCTCACGCGAGTGTTATACAGAACCCTGCCTTGTAGCAACACATTAGCTCACTCTTGTACTACTGCCATTTCTCTGTGGAATGGCGCGACAGGTGCTTACAGATCATCAGTTTTTTTTTTTTTACCTTGCCGCATTTGCCCCGATTAAAAGTTAAATATTGTTGATATTGAAATATTGCGATATAGATAAATGTTCAATTTCGGGCAGGCTCACCTTATCGGGATGCTCAGGATGCTCGGAAAGCTCAAAGTCTGCTGAGGACGGGATTACATGGTACAAACCAAAGCGTCTTGAACACGAGTAAGTATGGCATGTGCATTGTGAAAGGTTTGTGAACATAAAAATTAATATGTCGGATAAGCGGGAGCGTTTCAGAGACAACTTTTCGGAACTACTGGCTATTATCCATCGCACATGGGGGCGTAGCAGAAATTTTTTTCGGGGGGGGGGGGGGTTGGGGCTCAACCCTACTTTATGTATCTTCGTGCGTGCGTTTGTATGTCTGCGTGTATGTATATGCAAGCAAAACTGAAATATCTGAAACTGAGAAACGCCACTAATCCCAAAGGTGCTTTGTGTAATGAATTCCGATAACCTACTTACATTAATTACATTATAGCAAAGTTGATAATAAGGTCATATTCCAGAGATTGTTGGCGGCACTGGCTTAACTACGCTTGTTCCGCTTGAGAAAATCGATCGTGCCTTTGTTATATTATAATGGACACAACATAGATAGAAACCGGTAGAAGCCCAACACATCTATATGACTGCTGTATATATGTTTGAAGGCACCAAAGATGTCTTGTACTGTAACATTTTATGATACGTCAGGGTTATTCTATGAACATATGCGTGTTAGCGCATCTGAGCGAGGTGTTTGCCTCTTACGTGTGCCAGTGGTGTAATGAGTTCAATAAAAACTGACGTTGAACAAATGGCAGGTATTTTTAGTTGATACTACATTAGCTTTTCAATTGAAGCGACCTAGTTATGGCGCAGAAGCTGGCAGGAGCTCACGAATGGTAATTGAGATACGTTATTAAAAGTTTATTGCGTTGCAGGAAGTCTCATAACTATGTTTTACAGTTCTAAATTTAACCATTGCAATTCCAGTTGTTGCTAACTAGATTTAAGAACAGGGTTTGAAAAATTACCAATTACAAACTGAGAGCAACCGCAAATTTATTGTAAGGATTTATGATCAAGTTCACAAAGCGATAACTGGAACCGAAAACTGTATATATTATTGATCTGTTGCCATGTGGACATTATAGTTGCCCTTGTTAACTTATTTGCTCGCTGAATCCTTCTTGGTTTCCCACATTGACAGCCTGCCCGAGCGAGAACGAAGTTCGGACTGAACGTCACTTCCGCTTGTGGGATGAAAAGCTAGAGCAAGCATTACGATCTCATGGTCAAGGGCCACCGAAAACGGAGGAAGAAGCCTGGCACGCTGTCACGGACCACGTTCACGTATTCTCCGCATTTGTGGCCACAACGACAGAGCACGCGATTCACATCACCGCCCTCGTGCGGAGTGAGAAGGCGAACGCAAAGCGCACTCTCGTACAACAGCCGCCCCTGGTGTGCATCATTCGCACATCCAACAAGACAGTAACGCACACAGCGCGTATCCGGCAACTGTGGGCCTGGTTTAATCCGGTTTTCTGGAATGCCTTTATTCTTTGCCCGCCACCGAACGAAACAAGCACAGCGAATGAAGAAATCCGAGTGGCAGTCGCTGTTGAAGGTGCGGCGCGCGATTCCTTCCGATGGCTCCAGCTGCACCGTCCACCAGAAACAGTCGAAGACAAATGTTGCGCCGTCTGTGTCCGGCCAATTTTCGGATATAACATAAGCCTGTGGAAGGTCGTAGAATTCGTAACACATTACAGGACCCTTGGAGCGAATAGGTTCTACTTTTATGACTTGGACATGTCTTCTGTCCTCAAGCTTCTTCTGGCATGGCTGCAGTCCGCGAGAGTCGACGTGGCGCTTATCCCGTTCAAGCTAATCGCCAAGACTGACGAGGTTCACGGTCACGGCCAGATGCCGGCGCTGTACGACTGCATATTTCGATCCATATCAAGGACGGAGTACTATGTCCACGTAGACCTCGACGAACTCATTGTTCCGGCTAGGCATATCAGTATCCCGGCATTGGTACGAGAAGTAGAACTTGAAAGCGACGACAGTTTGGGGAGTCTTGTTGTATCCAACCGCTACCTTTGTTATGAATACCCTCTGAACATCAAGTACTCCGATCACAAGTATTTACCCCTTCAATCGAAATTGTTTACCTTTCACAATGAGGACATGCCCTATCCAGGGTTCACCAAGTACATCGGACGCTCCAGGGCCATCTGCGAAGCAGCTGTTCATACTGTGGCTCGACACTGCGGACCATTTCGGGCAATCTATGTGAAGAGTACCGTGGCATTCATGAATCATTATAGGCGCTGCTGTGACATTCCCCCCGAACATGAAGCGCACACATTCATCCGTCTATGGGACGTTAGTAACATTGCTGTCAATCACTCTTTTACACAGCTGTCAGCGCGTATTGAGCGCGACCGTGTGGTGAGATCGTTGAGAAAAATATTGCATTAGGGTGACTTGCACCCATTAAGTGCGTAAATGTGGTGATATTGTGAGGGAATTAAAACTTGGCGCATGGCTCTTTTGCTCTTTCCAGAAAACATGGCTCCTTTAATTGCAGTGTATCGTGCATTTTCCGTTAGCCAGCGCAGATGAAAAAAAAAGTGGTGCCTCGGTCTGGAGTCCACGTTTTGCTGAGTGCGTGTGCTAACATTGTGAAAACAACTGAATATCGTGGCCACCCTTAGGCACATTGCTGGAAGTCCCTAAGCCGGTGTGACTATTATCTCGTATGGTTGCTAGAAGTCCCTAAGGCGGTGTGAATATTATCTCGTATGATTGCTAGAAGTCCCTAAGGCGGTGTGAATTGTATATCGTATGATTGCAAGAAGTCCCTAAGGCGGTGTGAATAGTATCTCGTATGATTGCTAGAAGTCCCTAAGGCGGTGCGAATATTATCTCGTATGATTAGTAGAAGTCCCTAAGGCGGTGTGAATATTATCTCGTACAATTGCTAGAAGTCCCTTAGGCGGTGCGAATATTATCTCGTATGATTGCCAGAAGTCCCTAAGGCGGTGTGAATAGTATCTCGTATGGCAGTCAAAGATGGGTGCTGGAATATTCGGAGGTATTCCGCGACCCTCATTACTTGTGCCACGGCGTAAGAGAAAAGGCTGCCTTCTAGATAAAAAGAAATATCCAGGTCCGCGTAAAGACCAGAGAAAAAGGCGTACTCGCAATTGAAGCACCCGTTACCAACCAAGTTAGTTTAACAGCTAATTTGTTTAAAGCCGAAATAAATCCCCGAGGATTGTCGTCTGAACTTTGTAGCCCAGCTACGAGAGGGAGAGCACTGGTAAAGCTAAGGGGGTAAGAGGGAAGCCTAGTGTAGCGAGTTGAGCCTTGTAGACAAAGGGTAGCGACGTGGAGCGCGTCAAGCTGGCTAGAGAGGAGATGAGTGAAGGTAAACTGTGGCGAGAGAGGGGCGGGTGTTATAGAGAGGAGGAGAGAGCAGGAGCGCGATTGGCTGTGTTAGCGAAAGGAGTCGGCTATTGGTAGCGCGCGCTCGGACACACTTTGTGCTAATGACAGAGGAGGAAGTGCGCGCCAGGCGTTGGCGAAAGCGGACGAATGGCGCGCCGTTGCCGCCAGCTCTGCTGTTTAATCATAATCAGCCTTTGCCACGTTAAAGGAGCCCTGCCACACTTCTTCAGCATGGTCAGAAAACGCTGCCCTTCGGTAGTCGAGGCTCCTGAGAACATGTGAGCCAAACACTTCAGCGCACCACGCGGCCTGGAATCTACAATTAATTCTCAAAGTCAGCGAGAAATCGCTCGCTCTTCTCCCGACAAATGATGTCATAAACGAAATGTCGACGGAGATTGGCTAATTTAAGCACGCTAAGCTGTATAGTTACCGCGGGATGCCGCGGCGTACCCGCGCTTTCTCCCGCGATCACACTGAAAGTACAAGCCGCTCTTTCGAACCAAAAAAGAAAACAAAATGCTCAAGGTCAAGAGCCGTGCGCGCGCTGGGCAACTGCGACAATTTTTAGGGGCGAAGCTCCTGAGGGTGTGGGTCGTTCCCTCCTTTGTAGTAGTAGTAGTAGTATGTATGTATGTATGTAGCCAGCTCTAGTTTAATGAATTGCTCACTAGATGGCGTTTCGTGTATTTCTTAGAGCTCTAGTTTAATGAATTGCTCACTAGATGGCGTTTCGTATATTTCTTAGAGTTGCTGTTTAAAGATGGCAGATGGCGCTTGCATAATGCAAATGGCGCATGTCATTGGATGCCTGCGATTGTAAAAGGCGCTCGCTCTTGGCGCGCTTTCTCTTTCGCTCGGAGTCGCCGGATGGAGGCAGACAAGGCGCTCCCTCTTGGCGCGCTTTCTCTTTCGCTCGGGAGCGGACACTTGCCCTGCATTTCACCGATCACAAAGCGGTGATAATGAAGGGACCACGTACACCAACAGTACAATAAAAGTTTGATGTTTAATATATACATGGTGTTTCACGCTCTTTATATGATGTACTGGGCGAATTTCACGGAAGAGTTTCACGGTTTACCGATGATTCCCTCTGGAGCTTCGCCCCACTCATCATCATTCACCACGTGGATATGCTGTCATTTTTTTCCGTGTTTTATTTCATGGTCGGTGTCCTGCTTTTATTCTATCATGTTACTTCCCGACCAGACGGCCTCGACTTCTTTCAATGAGTATAAACTTGTAAATCATTGGTCAACGACAACACCACATTACCTGTGATGGCGCCATTTGACGACAGTCCTTACGCCATCAAAAAACATGTCCTCATCATCATGCTACATCATAATATCCCCATCATCGATGTGTACATGACTGTGCGGCCATTTCAGAAAATAATTAATCCGACAGAATGCACCGACCCGTGATCCTTTCAGTGGCTTCACTGTATTAAAAGTATCAAAGTTATCCAGTAGCTGGGATTGTCGCGGCTCCTTGTTGGAGGATATTTCAACCACGCGCTTCTGTCTGCGTGGCCTCTGAGATCTGCTTCGGCAGCTCTACCAACCACAAAGCTAACCAAGGAATACACTAGGGCAACTGCCATGCGAGGGCCACTACCAAACACTTCGTCAAGGATTATTGTCGCTTCCAAGTTTTTTGTTAAAGTTAGTCTTCTTTTTTCTCGTTTTAGTTTTTAGTGAAGTCTCAGTTTCCCATCGAATAAGCTGTGGAATAATGACGGATAGAAAGAGGACACCTGAAAGCCAGAAACAATATCTCTTTCAAAGACCAATATGCAGGGGAAACGTAAAATATATTTTAAGAGGCAAGAGTAGTAGAAAATGGAGAGGACTTCAGAGTACGAAGTGAGCAACACTCGTCTGAGTTATTTTAGCAACATTTGCGGCTGACGCAAATTGGTATCGGAAAGTCTGTATATATAGAGCATGATCCATGTATCTAAATGGTTTCTTCGAGCCCAGGCTTCGATCACTCAAAACAGAAAGCAATGCCAGGGGCAATTTAGACACCGTGAATATGTTTTTTTTTGTATTTTCGTCAAGCGTCACGCAACTCAAGTCAGCTATATGTGTGCCAGAAGCAAGGACGCGGTTCGGGGTGCTTGCGTATGTTAAAAAAATGAAATCAAAAGTGCCAAGGCCCGCACCTGCTTTTATTTTAAAAACGAATGATTAGCAACCTAGAAAGTGTTGACTGCCTGCTTTGCGAGAAACCATAGTTCTGAATAACTGCTTTGCCAGGGACCGAATTTCCTTTTTTTCTAGTCGGATAGGTGCTCGCCCTGGCTTAAACTTTAAGAATTAGGTCATGTTGTTATGTCAAGGTAAGGCGCGTTCACACGTGGTCTGAAAGGGGGCGAGAACGGCAAAAATAATCCGAAATCCGCTCGCTTGGCAATCTGAGCGACCGGAAAACCTCGCAGTGGACTCGATGCGAAAAAAATCGGTCAGAGACTGATTTGTCGCCGCGCTAAAGCGGAAAGTCTTCCCGCTTCACGGAAAGCTGTACTTTGGCTGCACTGGCATATAAACCACGTGATCTAAACATCCCTGTGCAAATTCAAAATGGCGGCCAAGGAATCGGCGGTGGTTCGCATTGGTGTAATCGCAAACCACCCGTACTGCACAACAGGATCTCACAGCCTCTGCAAGGACACGTTCCCGTGTTCACTAGAAAGAAGCCTTGTCATCAAAATATTTAGGGAGAAATAGGCTCTCGTGACGGGATCATCATGCTGGCGCTACTATCGCATTCATTGCTTCGCCTTTGCGGTGAACCTGTGACTTTTTTTTTATATGCGAAGCATCTTACGGCGGAGTTCAAATCGGTGGTGTGCGCCGTGACCACCCTTACTGCACATGCGCAAACCCTCTCCACACACTTCCTCTCCATTCCCCTCCTCTACACTCCTCTCTCTCTCTCTCTTCACTCCCCCTTCCCCCTCTCCTTTCCCCCTCCCGCTACCCCTCTGAAACGCGGGCTCGACATGCCGAAACGCTGCTTCGCATCGCCTCATGGTTCCCTTTAGCGGAAGATGGTGTGATTTTTTCGCTGCGGTAGTCTGCTGGTCTCGTCCGTCGACTGGATGCCATTGGCAGCTGAACGGACGGCGGAATTACCGTTAGCGGAACGCATCTTCTCTAATCGGTGCTTCGCGTGGCTGCACTGGCGACTAAAAACACAACACACATCCAGGGCGCGCTGATGCCTTTTGGCCTATGATCTTCTCGTCTCTTGTAAGCGTGGCGGGTAGCATCTTGCTCAACGTTGTCGGTCAGACTATTGAGGAACAACGCCGTTTTCTTATAATGAACAGAATATTTGATTAAAGCTGGCATTGTTTCTTGGTCCCAACCTATTAATGCACACCAGTTCAGTTGAAAGTTTCTTTGTTTACAGGACCGCATTGCTCACGAACGACCCAACAGAACCGTAGCACAGCTTCTTATCATAGGATACTCTACGTGTCAGCAGTGTGATAATTACGGTAGCACAAACACTGTGTTTTGATCATTCAATCCTCTAAACTATCTTTAAGCTCATAGCAAGAAACACGTTATACAGCCATATTAGGTATTACCATCGTAAATCATTGGTCGCAGTTTGCGTCACGTTATCAGCCATGATGCTCTCTGGTGAGACCTGGGCCCTGCTCCTCTTAAATCTACATATAATCAGGGTTCACGTTATCCTTTTAGATGTATAATTTTGTCACTGAAACATTACATGAATTTAAGCTCATTCTGCCATGTTAGTCGAATTGAACTCAGTTATTCCTCGACGCACGTTGACACAGCGCTATTTTTCTAGAAGACCATCATTATGTTAAACAGATAATCCAGAGTTAACTTTACAGGCTGTACGGAATAAAAGTCGTGTATGACTAATCTTGGTGGCGTACCCTCCCCGCAGGGGCGTCTGTGGAAACAGGCGTTTGGTGTGTAGCGACACCACGGACCCGAGCTAACGGGGGGTTTCGACCCCTCCCACGCCTAGCCGTGCGTGGCTGTGCCGTGTCCGGGGAAAAGGGGATCCTGGGGGTTGAGCCGACGCCGGGTGTTTGGACCTTTAAGGCCCCTCGGAAGAGGCAACACACCCCTTTGGCCCCGGCTTCACGTAGACGGCACCCCTGGGCTGACCCACCCAGGGGAAATCGGCGGTCGCCTTTTCCTATCCCCCTCTCCGATCTTTCACTTTCCATCTTCTTTCCTCGCTGTCCTGTCTTCTAATCTCTTCGTTTACTTCACCATTTTCATAGGCGGCTCGGGTTAACCATGTATATGTGTCCTCGCTTGGACATAATATATTAGGTTATAGCGGCATTGTACGGCTGGCGTCTGCAGCCTTATATGTTAAGTGCTGCAGCGTCCCCTAGTTGGACTCCATGGTGGGTGGCCGCCACTGCTGCCGAAATACAAATACTTACTATGGAAACACCTGCATTTCCACGTCTACTCGATCGTTACCCTCAAAAGAGGGTACGCACCGACGAACTAACCTCCTTTTGCCGACCCTCGAACAACCTATCCGAAATTCCACGTCATACACAGTGAAAATTCAGAGAAGCAAGCCAGATCCATTTCCCCGTTTGTCGTAGCAAGGTCATTGACTGAAGTCTTTGGACCGGGCTATAAGGTGACCAAAATGGCCAGTGGAGACCTTCTGCTGGAGCTACCCGAAAGACAACAATATGAAAAGCTTGGCAGCCTTGTCACATTCGGCAACATTCCAATATCTGTCTCCCAACATAGATCAATGAACAGCTCACGTGGAGTCGTGTCAGAAACAGACCTCCTTGAATTGTCCGAAGAAGAACTGTTAGAAGGATGGAAAGATCAAAACGTGACCAGTGTAAAACGTATCACCATCAGACGTGATAACAAAGAAATTCCCACCAAACATCTAGTACTAACTTTTGCATCAAGCACTCTACCACAAGCCATTGAAACTGGGTACATCAAACTAGCCGTCCGTCCGTACATACCAAATCCAAGGCGATGTTTCAAATGCCAGCGATTCGGCCACGGTTCGCAGAACTGCCGTGGTCAGCAAACATGCGCAAGATGTGGAGGACAAGGCCACCCCTCTGACAACTGCACGAGCACACTTCACTGCGTCAATTGTGACGGCGACCATGCAGCCTACTCGCGGTCCTGTCCGAACTGGAAAAAAGAAAAGGACATTATCACTCTCAAAGTCAAGGAAAACATCTCATTTAAGGAAGCCCGTAAAAGGTGCTCGCCTTTTCACACTACACCCTACGCTGATGCGGCGCGCCGGGGGGCAACGTCGCACCGGCCTCCGCCACTCCTTCGGCCTGCGCAGGGCGCGCCGTTGGCTGTGGCGCCTGCCCCCAAGGCGGCAGTAGCTCCGACTACTCCGCCAACTCGCGAACAGGGACCGGCGACCTCAGGGTCGTCGGATCTCAAGGCCTCGTCTCACCAGGCGAGGCCCGCAACCCGAACTGCCAGCTCGCGCGTGCGGGCATCCAGTGCCTCGCAAGAGGCAATGGAGACGACGTCGGCACCCCTGGTGCCGAAAGACCGGCGTAGCTCCCTGGAGCGCGCTAAGAAAATAAAAAAACCGATAACGGGGCCGAACGACGGCCCTGCTACTTAAGTTCCAACTTTCCGCCTAAACATGAGCCACTTCATTTTCGTACACACAGCACTATCTTACTTCCAATATGGAAACACAAATCATACAATGGAACGTCAGAGGACTCCTTAGAAATCTCGACGATATCCAAGAACTATTACACAAACATACACCAAAAGTGCTGTGTGTACAAGAAACACACTTAAAATCAAAACACACCAACTTTCTACGCAGTCACATTATTTCAGAAAGGACCGGGATGACGCCGTGGCATCATCCGGTGGTGTAGCTGTTATAGTTAATCAGGGAGTAGCGTGTACACATTTACCACTCCAAACATCCCTGGAGGCAGTGGCTGTTCGAGCGGTTCTGTTGAACAAACTCGTCACCATTTGCTCTCTCTACATACCTCCACACTACCACCTTCAAAAACATGAATTTCAGTCCTTGATAGATGAACTTCCGGAACCGTATCTGGTACTTGGCGACTTTAATGCACATAGTGCCCTTTGGGGTGACTCTCGCTGCGACGCGCGAGGTCGTCTCATTGAACAGTTCCTTTTCTCTTCCGGAGCGTGTCTCTTCAATCAAAAAGAACCAACATATTATAGCCTCGCCAACAATACCTATTCGTCCATAGATCTCAGCATTACATCCCCCATCGCTTCTACCCTTACTCAATTGGAAAGTTATTATTAATCCTTACGGAAGTGACCACTTCCCGATAGTTCTGAGTGCACCAATAACTAATGAATGTCTTCCACAGGTTCCCAAATGGAACCTTGACAAAGCCGATTGGGAACAGTTTTGTAAATTGGCTCTCTTGAGCTGGACCGACATGTGTGCTTTAAGTATGGATGAAGCCGTAGAATACTTTACTGCTTTTTTGATTGATGCCGCAATTAAGTGTATCCCACAAACATCTGGACTGCCCGGCAAAAGGACGTGTGCCGTGGTGGAACACTGAGTGCAGAAATGCGCGCAAAAAACAAAATAAAGCATGGAGGCTGCTTCGGGACTCTCCCACAGCCGAGAATCTAGACAGTTTCAAGAACATAAAGTCCCAAGGCAGGAGAACGCGCCGACAGGCAAGAAGGGAAAGTTGGCAGAAGTTTTTATCGGGCATTAATTCATATACACAGGAGGCCAAGTCTGGAACATGGTTAGCAGGGTAGCAGGCCGACAAGCGCATTCACTTCCTCTAGTAAACCACACAAGGCGACAGCTTGGAAGATCAGGCGAACTTCCTAGGTGCACACTTCGAACAGGTGTCGAGCTCGTCACACTACACGGAAGTTTTCCAACGACACAAAACAAAATCGAAAAACAGAAAATAGAGCGCAAATCCACAAAACACGAGGAAGCATACAATGAACCCTTCGGCTTAGCTGAGCTACAGGCATCGCTGAACTCATGCAATAAATCCGCCCCAGTTCCGACCGTGTTGTATATGAAATGCTGAAACACCTGCCTTCTGAAACCCAAAAAACCCTCCTTTCCCTGTACAATGCTGTTTGGTTTTCCGGCGAGATCCCCTCGGCCTGGAAAGAAGCCATCATAATTCCGATTCTGAAGCAGGGTAAGGACCCATCCTCAGTTTCTAGTTACAGGCCAATAGCCCTAACAAGTTGTCTGTGCAAGGTTTTTGAGAAAATGATAAATCGGCGACTCCTACATTTCCTCGAAGCCAGCAACTCACTCGACCCATACCAGTGCGGTTTTCGAGAGGGTAGATCTACCTCTGACCATCTTGTACGTATCGAGGCCCAAATTCGCGACGCATTTGTCCACAAGCAATTCTTCCTTTCGGTGTTCCTCGATATGGAAAAGGCTTACGACACCACATGGCGCTTTGGAATATTAAGAGACCTATCCCACTTAGGTGTACGAGGTAGGATGCTGACTATAATTGAAAGCTACCTGTCCAATCGAACATTCCGTGTTAGAGTAGGCAACGTCCTGTCCCGAACATTTGTCCAAGAAACAGGAGTGCCGCAAGGTGGCGTACTGAGTTGTACACTTTTTATTATCAAAATGAACTCCTTGCGTCTGTGCATTCCGCGTAACATGTTTTATTGCACATATGTCGATGACGTGCAAATCGGATTTAAATCTTGCAATCTTACAATGTGCGAGCGGCAGGTTCAACTTGGTTTGAACAAGGTAACTAAATGGGCAGACGAGAACGGGTTCAGCCTCAATCCGCAAAAAAGCACTTGCGTCTTATTTTCAAGAAAGAGAGGCCTCCATCCTGACCCGGACATTGACCTGCATGGCGAGCGGCTACCTGTGAAAACGGAGCATAAATTCCTTGGTGTAATTTTAGACGCGAAACTTACCTTCACATCACACATAAAGTATATAAGAACAAGTGCATAAAAACCATGAACATTCTAAAGGTATTGTCACGCACTACGTGGGGTAGTGACAAGAAGTGCCTGTTGAATCTCTATAAAAGCCTCATACGCACGCCGTCTAGATTATGGGGCGATAATCTATCAGTCTGCGACACCAAGCGCGTTGAAGATGCTTGACTCTGTCCACCACTCGGGCATTCGTCTTTCTACGGGTGCTTTTCGCACCAGCCCCGTGGAAAGCCTCTACGTCGAATCAACGAGTGGTCGCTCCACCTGCAGCGATCTTACATGTCCTTTTTATATTATCTCAAGTGAACGCAGACAAGGAACACCCCTCACACCCCACAATTAATGATTTATCTAGTTCTGCCCTTTTTGACCACCGTCCTTCGGTGAGACAGCCCTACTCGCTTCGCGTGAGGGGCTCAGCTGAAGAAACGGGTGTGCCACTTTTCGAACACTGTCTAATGGCTCCCGCTCCACAACTACCGCCGTGGCGGTGGCAACTTATAGATTGCGATGTATCTTTTGTGGAAGTAACGAAACACGCTCCTATTGCCCATATCCGTACATACTTCCTCGAACTACAGCACAAATACACTTGTGCAGAATTCTTTACAGACGCCTCAAAGTCCGATACTTCTGTGTCTTACGCAGCCGTTGGGCCATCCTTTACGGATTCCGGTATTCTACACCCTGAATCAAGTATCTTCACGGCAGAAGCTTACGCGATACTTGCGGCCGTTAAACACATTCATCAATTAAAACTACAAAAGGCAGTTATTTACACAGATTCTCTAAGCGTGGTAAAAGCTTTAAAAACTCTGAAAAGACACAAAAACCCCATCTTTGTCTCGCTGTATTCTCTTTTAAGCACGATCTACGCACTTGAACAACATGTCGTAGTGTGCTGGGTGCCAGGGCACCGCGAGATTCAAGGCAACGTGTTAGCGGACCAGCTAGCAGCATCTGCCCACGAAACAGTCACAATACATCCTTAGCTATTCCCCCATTAGACCTAAAACACTTCCTGAAAAGAAAGCTCAGAGCCTTTTGGCAGACCACATGGGATACGCATACACGAAATAAGCTACACGTTGTCAAACCGCATCTGGGTAATTGGCCGCCAGTATCGAAATCACGCCACACAGAAGTTACACTCTGCAGACTTAGGATTGGACACACATACAGTACACACACACACACCTTCTGTCCGGTGGCGAGCCACCTTTGTGTGATAGATGTGGCCAGCCACTCACTGTCCTTCACATCCTTATCCAGTGCAAGGAACTCGACGCTATCAGAAAAAAGCACTTTTCATTTCCCTACCAACAGCAATTTCCACTTCATCCTTCAATGTTCATCGGTAGGGACCCGCTTTTTACATACCAGTCATTGTCTGCATTTTTAAACGATGTACAGAGTTTTCATGTCATATATCAAGGTGATCCGTAGCACGGCCTCTAAACAGAGGTCGCTGCTGCGGTGAATACGTTAAAGATAGCACTTGCCTCGCGGCCCTTGGACTCAAGGGCATTGACGAGGCAGTGGTGCTGATGTCATATCTTCATAGTTTTATTCTTGCGACCACTTGTCATTAATTCCACTGCACATATTCACGTCACTCTCATGATTTTAATATATATATATATGTTTTACCCGCCTTTAGAGCGAGGAATTTTAAGGCCCCTATACAGCTACTTACCGCAACCATTGTTCACATCCTTGTCTCATGAACTGGCGCTCTTTGGCCATCAATTGGCCCTTGCGCCATTAAACACCACATATCATCATTGGTGGCGTACCCTAAGGAACGCGAGAAATAAACTTATACTCCTTCCTTCAGGAGGCATGAAGAGCAAAAAAAAAAGAATAAATAAACCAGGAAACATGACGCCATCATCTGACGTGTAGCAGTTGTATGCGGTAGAAGAAGTGAAAAACTACTGGCCATCGACTCAACCACATCAAACATGAGCAAACGTAGCAAGTTTGTTGATTTGGAGAAGAATACCTACACAAAAAAATGTGTCATCAGACTCGGTGAGCAGAACACGGAGCGTGCTTGCAACGCGAATAGAAAAAAAAAAAAGACGGAAACCAGGACGTTGTCACTGCTGACGTGAATTCATGCTGCGAACTCGGCGAGCTAAAGAACGTGAAAATTTTGATATTTCGCTAAACGTACGCTTAGCATTTTTTAAGGGGTGCAGAAAGCTAGTAGAATCTCAGGAATACAGCGTCGATATTCGCCTTGGCCCTCAGCCAACGAAGAACTCCTCAGCATTTTCCGCGTGCGCTTATTGCGCGTACTTCGATGAGCATTCCTGTTTCAATTTCGAAGAGCTGAAATGGTCGGCAATATACCAGATGCTCGCTTAATACATTCCCACATGGGAAAGTCTCCATGCTGTTTCCGTACCCAGTGATAGGAAGCAGATGCACATAATCTAACGTGGATATTATGTCAAGGCTTACAATGCGAATGCACCCGACTTCTACTGCAAACCGGCCTTCGCTACACTGTCACGACGAGCTATGACCGCTGGGTACATTAGAACAGATTCCCCCCAAAAATTACACCATCTCCCGCTCAAGGGGACCATGAGGCGATGAGAAGCCGGAGCACTTGCGCGATCGCGTTCCGTTGCGTTCGTTGGGCATGCTACCGACCTCGCGTCGTGGAACGCGAAGAGGGACGCTACGCGCGTCGTATCTTCCATCTAGCCTAGCCGTTAATTCTTACAGAGCGAGCGGGGAACGCGGTCCACAGGCGGGCGAGAGGGAGGCAGCGTGGGAGAGGAGAGAGAAGCGGAGGGGACGCGCATGCGCTCGAGCTCATCGCGGCGTTGCGCAGGAGAGAATTTCGGCATGTCTAGCCCGCGTTTCAGAGGAAGAGGGGAAAGGGGAGGGGAGAGGGGGTGGGGAGAGGGAAAGTGGAGATGGGGAGGGGAGAGGGGAGGGGAGAGGGTGAGTGGGAGGAGGTGTGTGGAGAGGGTATGCGCCATGCGCAGTAAGGGTGGTCACGCCGCACACCACCACCGCCGGATTGAGCTCCGCCTTAAGATAATTCGCATCTAATACTGCTTCAAATCATACAGAACGCAGCCCTCACAGCGCACATTTAATTAAATATATTGGCACGTGCGTTTGTTATTATCACTTTTTCTGCATTCGTTTTCACCCACAAAGACTGTCAGCAACGCTCAGCGCAAAGCGCGCCTCGTTGTTCGAGAAGCTTCGCGATATTTGTAGATCGCTTTGTTAACATTGCGTGCAAGACGCGAACACTCGAGCTTATTCTAGAGCTTGCGCGACAACCAGCGATAACGCTGAAATGTTCGACGGCACGTGTATAAATGCCGACGCGCCTCACCGCTTGTCACTTCATCGGACGGCCGACGCCCTGTTCACCGCTGTCACTGTACAGCGTGTATTGCTGTAGTTTGAGTTTTCATTTCCCGGCCACAAGTTCGGCCACATAAACAGTTTCATCTTGCACACGTCGGCTGCTGTCTTTGTCGACGTCACGATCACGTGACAATATACGCAAAGTATTCTGCCTTCACGGCAAGCGTTATGGCTCTTCACACTGGGGAATCCGCCGGCCACAGCGACCGGAATTCGCGTGCCGCCGAAATTCCACATTGTTCGCACCACTTAGCAACCGCACCGCCGAAACTAGGGCGCCTAGTTGTCATTCTCTCTTTGCGCGAACGAACGCTGGCATCGACGCGCTCTGCGTGTGTACGCGTTTCGTTACGGCGAAGCTCATAAACAGGAGCAGGGTCGTCGAACTGCGGGCCTGCTGGAAAGAAACTTTCTGGCGATGTCTGACGAGGATAAACATGCATTCGCCGAACAAGAAACGACGCAAGCAGTTGCGGTTGGTTCGTTCTGATTTGCAAGACGCGAGAAGCTTGGTCGAGCCGAGATAATGCTACCCGTTTTGCAAGATCGCGATGATGTATTGCAAATATGCTAATCGCGACAACACTTGGCAGTTATCGAGAGCTGCAGGATGATTACGAAAGACTTTGCTGCTGCTGCGGGCTTCGACGACTGCGATATCACAAGCGCGCCGCCATTTTTCGAATGTTCGACTCGCGTTCCGATTGGTTCGCGGTGAGGGAATCCGGCGGCAGCTTCCGCAAAAATCGGTCCAGGGACCGATCGGCGCGGAATGGGCTTTTCCGGCGGATCTCGTTGCCGCCGAAGCGGATTCCGCGCGCTCTCGCCGCCGAATGTCTCACTGTGAACGCGCCATTAGAGCCTTAGAAAAAGCTTCCGATGTTAAATTTTCGTGCGAAGCGTCTATATAGATGCGCCGACTTGGACACCAATAATGTTCTGTTGCAGCGATTTCAGTGAGGAAACTCTAATGTATCTATGCTACTATCGATATGCAGCATGCGGGCTTTTTTTTTTTTGCGCACACACCAATGCGCCTGTCTATTAAGGGGGCCAGAGTTGTCCCTGGTCATGTCCCCTGGAAACTTAAGGTGCTCCACTAGCGACATAAGGCGAGGGAGAGCGTTCAGCTCGTATGACAACTCCAATTATACACGGCAGATTTGAAAAATGTTGGCTGCCTCAGACTTGAGAGACCACACACGTTAGCGGTAAAACCCCTCATGAAAACACTGACTTGCAGAGCGGGGCCCATGTAACATGCATCTTTGGTTGACCAAGAAGAAAACGCATTTTGGGTAGCTAGCGATCCTGTTCGGTAGGGTCGTAGCCAGGAAGATTCTTTTTTTTTTTTTGAAAAGGGGATGGCAAGTCCTCGATCGCAAATCTGGCTCACCAAACGCGGGTGTTTTTAAATGTAGTCTTCGGTCATATGTATTCTGTGGCAGCCCGAATTTTAGGGATGGGTACGTGTCCGATGTACCACCCCCTGCTCTGCCCCTGCATCAAACCTCAAAACGGTTCGTATTCCCAAACAAACTGCGTCAACGGGCAGTAGACCTAGCTTCCTGGCGTAAAAAACAACTGAGCGCTGGCTGTGTTAGAAGGATGCAGCTTGTGGAGTATTTCTGGCTCATTTTTGTAACAAACCCACGGGATTTCTTTCTGTAGCTAGGACATCAGTGAACATTGAACCGACACGGACAATCACCCTGTGCTACGTTTAGCATTTATTAACAACGTGCTGGACAAATATCCACGCAGAAATCGCTTAGTGTAATCGAAGTTCTTTCTCGTAATCAGTGTGTGAGTTCTAAAAGTGCAGATATTTGAGCTATTTGGTTAGATCCAGATTAAAGGGCCATGACGCTAGACGACATGAACAGTGAAGACAAGCGACACGATCGCTCGTGTCGTTTCGCTTCCTTCTCTGTGTCTATGACCCCTTAAGCTCTATGATCCCTTCAAACACTATGTGAATGTCGATTAATAGCTTATATGAGAGATAATACCTCAACCCGTGAGACGGAGAAGCAGTAAGAGGCCTAATAAATTTTCGCTAAGGAGCGCAGGATGGTTGAAGGCACAGTATGGCAAGAAGAAAAGAACACACGAGGCAAGGGTCGCCGGAAGCTGTCCGTAAGGCTCCTCATAAAGCGTCCATTCTAACAAGGAAGGAAAGGTTGTCAAACTTGCTTCCTTGTCAGGCGGCATGTCAGCATGCTTCATGGGCGTGCTTAAAAGCGAATGCTGCCTTGCACACGGAGGCGCTTCAACTTGTCTGACTGGCGGAGACAATGCTGACCATCACACTCTTTGGCGTACTCACCGTCCTGCACTTCACTGCTGGCCAAGTCCAGAGACCGAACTTGACAAGATGCAATTGTAAGATTTCTAGCGTCGCAGCAATATCAACCTCATCGCAACCTCAGCCGCGCTAGGTCAGCTGGGCAATCGCCCTCTGGCGGAAAGCAAAATTCTGGGGCACCAGCTTACACGGACATCAACGCGAGCTGCTATGAGGGCGCTGAGGCGATTTCTTAGAGAAACAGATCTGGACGATACGTTGTGAGAGTTCAGTGAACGCGTTCATGTGTTGCTTTTGGACAGTGCTATTAGCATACATGACTTGTTGTGTAGTTACAGACTCTCTTCTTCTCTTTCATTTTTCCCACACCCTTTCCCTTCTCAGTACAGGGTCGACACAGATCTTTCCTGGTTAACTCCCCATCTTTCCTCTACTTTTCTCGCTCTCTCTTTTGCTCGCTTTCAAAGGCTCTTGGTACTTGAGTTTGCTCAGCTTGGTAGTGTACAAAGCAATTTATATGCATATGAAACGGCAAGCGACCGCGATGCAGCAAGAGTTAGGAGCAAATATACCAGCAAATAATGGGCGTCACCATCTGAAAATACCGCATAGGGAGTTCTGCTACAGTTTTCTTGCATGCTCGAATTAACCTTGTGCATATATTTCAAAACACCGTGTACTTGCACAACCATACACAAGTCATCATCAGATTGAAAGTATCAAGTCACAAGCGCCACTTTGGGGCAGACGCTGCGTGCTGACTTGCAACTTCGTGTTTACATACCTTCGGATCATCCCGCCTTGGGAGCTTGCTGTCAGCACTGCCTCGGCCTCCACACATCGATCGGAAAGCCACTTTCTTGCGCGTACCGCGTGATTCCTAAGTAAGTTCATGAGTAGGGAGAAGAGACATCGATGACCTAAAATATTTCCTAATAAAACTAGTCAATTGTTAGTTGAACGTACGATATATTTTTTTTTTCAAAAATCTTGTCCCTTCGTGGTGTGGTTTCTTGCAGGCAGCTTCTGTTTTGCGGTGGTAGCACGCCGACAGAAAAGCAATTTAGCGCAGGGTGGAACACACCTGTCCCATTAGAGCTGGCACATATTCGACGAGCCTTCGGTCAAGCTGCCTGACGGCGAAGCAGCTCGTTCTGCGTCAATTGGTTTTTCGCATTCATTCTACACGGACACTCATCCACCCACGCACGCACGCACTCGTGGGCGCACACCAGAAACAATGCAGTCCATACGTGGTTTCCGTACCCTTATTTTTTTACAGTCGAAGCAAGTAGTGTCGTTCCGTGATGTGTTTTTTATAAATTCCCCTGTAAGCTTCTAGAAATCTTATTCCGGCACTATACCCTACTGCCTTGTTTTAGAGATCAGTGACAAGAATGGGAATTCAGGAAAACGGGATCGGTAACGGCTTTTCATTCATTCTTTTTTCACTGTTGCACTTAAAAAACGAAAGTAATAGTACTTGTTGTGGTTCTACGCCCCAAAACTACTATATGATATGAGGGGCGATGTCGGGGAAAGCTCCGTAAATTCGACCCCGGATTTTTAACGTACGCCTAAATCTAAGTACACGGGCCTCTAGCATTTCGAAATGCAGCCGCCGCGACCGGGATTCGATCGCGCGACCTTCGGTCGCAGTCGAGCCGTAAACTGCTAGACTACCATGGCGAATCTACTTAAACAAGAACAGGATCGAGAGACGAGTACAATGAATTTGATCAAACATAATTGTTTTACGAAAATTTACGTTCATCTCTGCTGAGACAAAAAAAATTAAGCTCTGAGTGGGAGTACAATACGGCGTAATAACACAGCGGCGAACTCTTCACAAGACGAAAAAATGTTCAGGCGAAGATTAAAGAAGTCTCGCTTTGCTGAGTGTCGTAATACATGGTAGCGATCACTCATAATATTCGCCTCCTATTCCTGCTCATGCAACATCACCGTCATTGTTTTATCGTTTCACGATGAGTATAAGTTCTCGAACTCATATTTATCATCATCATAATTATTGCCACGCGTGCTTAGTTTCTCTGTTTTATGTAAACCGACCCGTTACACCTATAACCACTGCCTGGGGAAAACCGCGCCCGAAGATCTGAGAACATTCCCGCTCATTTTAGAATCTTCGGTAACATTGTGCGCCCAACGCGCGCAATAGAGTTGATTCTGGAACTAACTCGGGCACTAGCGATAACGCTGGATGCCAAAAGTACAAATGCCGACGCTTTTACTGATGATCTGTTTTTCGAATACCCATGACTGCGCGCACCGCTATCGTTGCACTTTGAGTGTCATCTTTCCTGGCACAAGTGCGCCCAATAAAGATTTGATCATTACCGGCTTCAATTGCTTTCTTAACCGGTCACAACCACGTGACACTATTCTGATGAAAAAAGTTGATGTATTTGAGAGGATTCGTCAAACGAGAAGGTAAGGGGTGGGCAGTATACGGACACCCAAGAAGCGAATAACCAAGCTCTATTGTGCACCCTTGACCGCCCCGGATGCATCCTATCTGTATTTTAAGCGCGATGAAATTCTCCAGCACTTATTGCCTCCTAATTTCCAAATGGCATCACATCCTATTGTTAACAGAAATTAATGTCTCCTACTTGATCGGGTCCATGTCCTAAGAACATAACCTGCGCTTCAAAACTACACCGAAATATTTCACAGTAATTTGTAGCTTGAATTGGAACCAATCCTGTGAATTGTGACTTCAAAGGATCGCTTATGGTCATGGCTGCTTTTGTCAGTTTATTAAATCACTCTTAATATCGGATTGCCACGCAAAAATCTATGCCACCTCCAGACCCGCTCCCCTCAAACACGTTCCTCTTTACGCATTTGTAAATGTCACGAATTTTTTTACAGATGGAAAGCTGGTTGTCACTCTCGATATAAAGGACGAAAGCTACGTACTGGACTGCGTCTCGTTTCCAGTGACAATCGGGCTCAACTGAAGACCTGCAGATATGTACAATAACGTGGAAGCTGAATCTGCGTAAAAAACGTCCCGCACTGCTTATTGGCTTCTAAACCACAAAAGTTAATTGGAATTCACTGAGGTAGTTTCTTCATTCAGCCCCTGCAAAAGAGCAACGGTGATTCGTTTATGATGCTTTTGTGATTTAAATAAACTCGTAATTCTGAAATGTGGCATGTACATATCAATGCCTCACTCGTTTTCTGGAGAAAAATGCACACCTTACAACAACAAAGCCCGAACGAAACTATTGCTTGTACCGAACGCAGTTCATCATGTAGGACGCCTGCGGGTCAAGTTCTCGTTTTCTGCTTGCGCTTGATTTGATTTTTTATTGATTTATCACAACACTTGGGATTGGAGGCGGAGGAAAAAGCCATTCAAGAATGGCTTGAGGGGGTCCTTCGCCCCCGTACAGGCAAAGACAGCAGCTGAAGCGCAGACATTTTGTTCACACTGTTGATACATACAATTTGTGATGAACCATTTTAAGCACAACATGCAATTTGAATAAACCACCAAAATGCATATCAATTGCTTGCTGCCCTACACAGAACGTCGTTTATTTGCGTACATCATATTCACATCAGCGTGATGCACCAGCAACACTTCATCACAATATAGCAGTGCATTTGTGTCTTTTAAGTACACAACTTTGTAAAAACTGACACTTTTAAAAAATGCTTAGGCTAGGAAAACCCGTACAGGCCAGACATGTTTACATCACGGATGTCAATTTGTTTACTGTTATAATAATTTAGTAACGTGGAAGTTTGTTCAAACATTTGCCGATCATAATCGGTTCGACAATGCGGAACATTCATTGTCTGTGTCGTTCGTATGTTATATGACGCTTCTTTCGGGTGCAACTTTCCTAACACCATGACGAGAAATTATGGTGCTCGCTGTAGGAGATAATCAAGGAGCAATTAGTACACATATATGTCTTGTCTTTTAATTATTTTAAATTCTCTGTACAGTTCTTCAGAAGGATGCACAGTTGGCACATCCGCAATTATTCTCGAAAATCTTTTCTTTTAAACAATAGCCCCAAGAATTTCAATTCGGTGGTAGTGCCCCAGACCAAATTACAATAGTACAGGTACGAGGACAAAAGGGCTTTTTAAATCAACAATGTTACTGCCTTCGGGATTCGACTTCGGTTTCAATTCACAATACCAGTTATTGCACTTAAATTTGCAATACTTCACTGACGTGCTCATCCCACTGCAGTGATCTTGAGAAATGCACACCAAGTTCCTTAATACAATTAACAAGCAAAATCTCTGAGCAGTAATAAACAAGGTTACCTCTTGCAGAAACCTGCCTGGCAATAGAAAAGAACTACGGCCTTCGTCTTTTTTGTATTTATCTCAAACTGATTATTAGCTGCCCATGTATTTAATTCCTCTAACACATTAGCTTCGTGAAAGAGAGGCATCTCATGGAGAGGAAATAAATATGCTGGTGGTGTCGTCAGCGTAAATTACAAATCTGATTTATGAAGAAATGTTGTCTGTATCATTTATATATAAATTAAAAATCAAAGGCCCCAGAATGCTGCCCTGTGACACACCCGAGATCATTTTCTTTCTGTCTGACACCATTTCGTTCATCGAAACAAACTGACGTCTTTATGAAAGGTAACTTTCAGTAGCGTTAGGGGAAGCCCACCAATGCCATGGTGATCTAGTTACCAAAAAATTTATTATTTTTCCGTCGAAGGCTTTTGTAAACTCGACGAGAATTTCAAAGGCAAATTCTTAGGAACCTCAAACTCCATGAGTGAATCTGAAACCAAACGAATTTTTTTTATTTTTGCCATCAAAGCTTGTGTAACCTCGACAAAATTTCAAAGGCAAATTCTTAGGAACCTCAAACTCCATGGGTGAATCTGAAACCAAACGAATTTTTTTTTTATTTTTGCCGTCAAAGGCTTGTGTAACCTCAACGAAAATTTCAAAGGCAAATTCTTAGGAACCTTAAACTCTATGACTGATCTGAGACCATCTAATTCGGTTGAGATTTCAACCAAATCACATGGTTTCAGAGGTTGCAATCAAAGCATTTCGCAGCTCAACAAAAATTGTCTCGGCAATCAGTATTACGTTCTTAAAAACTTATCGGCTACTGCAAAATCACCGACTGCCAGAGCGCAAACGTTTTCAGTTTTCGTTTCAGAACTTGGGAAGTTTCTGGTCACTTTCCTGGCATACGTACAAAAAATGTGTGGCGAATTACAGTTGCATTAAGCTAAGATTCCTTTGTATATTCAAAGAAACACTGAGCAAATATTAATGTACATCTTTTAAGTGCATATGCTCCGAAGTTACAACAAGTTCCTGCAAATGTTTCTCAGTTCCCTTCCACATTTGAAAGCCTGTCGTCATGATGGCATCCATTATCTTTAACTCCCAACAGTAACACAATCAGCAGCAGGTTCTAAGAAATAGAAACAATGGTGTATTTATATATCTTGAATTTTTCGGGCACTGTATACATCGCTTTCAATTATTCGCTTCCAGTTACTGAGTACTGCCATCACTGCTTCTGGGCGCTTCTGAAAAGAATAACTTCTTTTTGCTTCTATACTCGCAGCAGTATTGATATTTGGGTTTGCGGTGAGTTATGCGCGCTTGCCAAAGTTGTTTCCCGGCATTTGTAGTGCTTGCATAACGGACGTGTTATGGTAATGAACTTAGGTTTCTCACCACTTCACATGCTTCGAAGTCTACCTTGATACCATGCAGATCAAGCCGCACGATAATTTACCATGCAATAGTTACTTGATATAGATGAAATCACACAAAAAACTAGTCCAACTTGAAATTGTAGGCTTGAAATTTACGGCGACATAATGTGAGTTAGGGCGTGACCGAATGTTTAATGCCACTTTACTCGCTCTGAGTAATGTTACCAGCCAATGAAATTTTGAAGGCTACAAAGCTACACAGCAATTTTATATTGTTTCTTGAATGCTACATAGTAGGCACGCGTAATTTATTGACCTTAGTTTTTCTCCTTCCATCAGCAATTACTGTTCCTGGACGCTGGAGTTATAGCTTTTAGTGCGATATCAATTATTTGGACACTCTCGGCTGGATTTGCCGTGGGCGTCCCCGTCATGTCCCGTATATGTATATGTATATCTATATAAAGCCACAAATAAATAATTCAGAAAATACTTTCGACGCGTGGATTCGAACGGGTGGACCCTCACTCCAAAGTGCGCGGCGTTAGACGGCTATAGGTTACGAAACGTAGGTCGCTATAATACTAACGGCGAGCTATTTGCACGCACCCCTTATCGCTGGCGGTACGCAGATCTCGGGGGCATTTCAGCGTGTTCTCTGCATTACCAGCGAGATGGAACGAAGGGCGCGCTTGACAGGTCGTCGCCTGCTTGTGCGATGCGCGCGGTCAGCGAACACCTGCGTAGTCTCCGGGCACGCGCACATCTCGTGATGGGTGGGTTGTTCCTTTGCGCCTTTCACCGGAAAGCTTGCGGTGAAGTTACAGAGTGCACGAAGTCACTCCACTGGCTGCAGCGGCAGCGTTTGCGAAACGAGAACACCCAAGCACAACTGTGGCAGTTGTTCGCGCTCTTCCTGTGTATACCTGTGGGTTCGTTTCGTGCGTCCTTCTTTGTGTTTGAGCATCGCGCTTGCCGTGCTGTGAACCTTGTTAGTTCGCGCTCATTCTGTTGTGTTATTTTCGTGCGTCCTTTGTCCTTGATTAGCGCACTGCACATTTCGAGCTACTTGCCGTCCATCGCGTGACATTTCATTGCTTCGCCCATGCGGCGAAACTGTGACTTTTTTAAGTACGCAAGAACCCTTGTGATAAATTGTGGAAGGATTTCAAACACCCACATCACAACTGCCTCCTACCGCTATATCTCTTTCGAATTGCACATGTCTTCAGAGCACTGAATATTTCGAAGCACTGTGCTATAAACACCCAAGCTGATTACCCGAGGCAAACCGACGAGAAGCTATTTCTACCAAGGGTGTGTGTTTTCCTGCTGCATCCAAAGTTAATGACTTAGCACATTGCAACAAATTGGAAGGATATGCAAAATAAAATAGGGACCCATACATCATTTGTTAACTGTTAAGGGCGATACTTTAACGACGAAGGAGGATATAAAACTGGGGTCTGCAAACAGTGAGATTCTAGGAGACGTAGCATAACCTAATTAGCATAAGAAGGTTATGCGAATATTTATTTGTCCACCGTTTGAAAAAGGATAAGCGAAGAAAAATAATACAGTCGAGGAGGAGGAACACTTTTATTCAAAAACCATAGAAGATGGTTTCCTCGACTGCGGGAGGCGACGACGGTTAGTCGGCCAGGAGCCTGCTCCTTGGCGGCTGCCTCTGCCCTCCTCGTGATCCAAAGCTGCTCGTGAGGGTGGGAGCTGAACAGTGTGGTCTCCCACTGCTGCGTCCCCGGATGTCACTAGTCACTTCAGTTTCAACATTTCATTGCTGCCTGGATATGAACGCATGACTGTCATTGCTGCCTGTAGCAAATGAACCGTTCCTCTGTTAAGCACGTGGAGGAAGGTCCAGTTCCCGACATGACGATAGGAAAAGTTTGGAGAGAGCATTGCGCATGCGACAGAAAGAAGGAAAGAAGGAAACAGAAAAGGAGAAGGCAGAGAGGTTAATCAGAAAAATTCGGCAGACCCCGCGCGTTGTGGGAATCGGTTTCATGCGAAGCAGTCAGCGAGTACTTCTATGCTGTATTTTATGGCTTTGAGTCAAGCACTACGAGAAGGATCGACGTGTTTTTGTAAGTGCAGTAGTCGTGCATACATCGTGGGCTTACCAGGCACGTCGACAACACTGGCGTTTAAAAGGTAACTTATAGTGCGACGTAATGTAAGCTCTCACGTTAGAGTACATGCGTCAGTTTTATCGAAACTAAGTGCCCTTTAGGGTGCAATCATGTGAATATCACACGTAACTTTCGTTAATATATTCCTGCGGGGTCGGGCAATGCTTCAATATAGCGTGCTGAATCAGGAATACAAATGTAATCTTCATTATACTGCTATAAAAGCGGATCCAACACTGGAACCACAGACGTTAATCTGATATGACGCCTGTCTCGTAGGAGTATATGCAGTGTTTATTGCTTTCTTGTAAAATTAGATGTCCAGCACCACAGCCAAACTGACATTGCACCGTCATTACGCCTGCATAGGCTGTTTTTCCAAACCAGTTTATAGACCTGGCGTGGTTCTTTGGTAGAATACCTGATTGCCACGCAGAAATCCTCGGTTCGATTCCTGCTGAGATCCTAATTTTTATTATTTCTATTCGGTCGGGTCAACGCTGCCGATGTCAGTTTTTCTTAACGCTCTCGCCTTTAAATTACCATTGTTTGCTTTCGTACAGACTTTCGTAATGACCAGTCCTCATGGGACTCAGCGCTTCGAAGCACACAGCTCATAACTCAGCTCAAGGCAGTCCGGAGGGCCCGGGCCGTCGCCGAAGGACTCTGTCTACCGGCCCCGACCTGGGTGGAGCCGCCGGATTGATTGGCGGGGCCTTCAGCACCGCTTTCTTTCTCCTCAGGACCTGAATAAAGTTCGCACTCACTCACTCGCCGTTCCTGGTTGATATAAACTGTGAATCACCTGTGATACATACCCGTACACCGCGGCCCGCGGTAAACGGGTATGTGTCACACGTGTCTGGAGGAAAGGGTTTGGCAACGAAAGCGACAGGATTTTCACATTATTCATGCCATGACCCGACAGTCATATTCGTCAAATCCTCTTGCCTTTCCATGCCAATTTTGGTCTACACCAAGTTAAGGAGGCGATCATGAGAGCACCGAGACATAGGCGGCTAGATAGATAGATAGATAGATAGATAGATAGATAGATAGATAGATAGATAGATAGATAGATAGATAGATAGATAGATAGATAGATAGATAGATAGATAGATATAGGCTAGATAGATAGATAGATAGATATAGATAGATAGATAGATAGATAGATAGATAGATAGATAGAAGATAGATAGATAGATATAGATAGATAGATAGATATATAGTAGATAGATGATAGATAGATAGATAGATAGATATATAGATAGATAGATAGAATATAGATAGATAGATAGATAGATAGATGATAGATAGAAACCTCAAAGTGCCAAAGGTTCGCTAAGAAATGCTTCGCATTTAAAACTTCCCGTTGGTTACCCTACACTTGGGTCTTGAGGAAAGGGGATAGAAAGATGAGAGAGAGAGGAGAGACAGAAAGTAAAATAAGAGGCAGTGAAGACAGTGGAGGCCCCAATATTGCTATATAGTGGAAAAACAGGTAAAAATCTGGATTGTGGGTTTTCTTTGAAAAGATGAGTAATTACATTTATTTCGCGAAGCTTTGAAAATTAGCTATCAATAGGATTTGTCTTTGCTATCATGCGCAACCTCAAAGACCAAGCTGCGTCGTATGTGTGGGGGCGACTTTTGAAAACTTTTATGAACTGACAAACGTAAAAAGAAATTACAGGCTTTATGGTAGTTCCCCCGTGTGATAGAACTTATGATCTGCAGTCTAGCGCCCTTTGAGACCTAGGATTGATACACGACCTGCCGGTTCTGTGCAGCAGTAAATCAAGAGAGCTTCCTGAATATGTTGAACTCACTGTGACGGGTTAATACAACTCTATTGCTGACACGTGCGTGGAAAAGAACTGCTTGTTCGCGGCTACTCGAACCCTTCTAACGATAAATGCGTTCGAAAATCCATGAGAGCAGTTACTAGTTTGTTCTTATTTAGCATTGGAGCCCACCAAAGAGCTGGTTATCCAACAGAGCCTGCATGATGTATTGCTAAATGCGAAGTTTTACTCTGGAGAACTTAGACGATTGCTCTACTCAGATTTTTGGCAATGATTAGTCATTTCCCAAATACGAAGTGGTTATATAAAATGCAATCAGATATCACTTCATTATTTCTTACACTTACCCAACACCCCGACATCGGACATTGCTTGTGGGCTGTGACTACAGAAAAAAAAAAGGCGCAGAAATATAAATCGATGTACAAAGGGCCGAAGATTGCCCATTCATATAAGAAAAGAAAGGCGGCTTCACAATAGCGGTGCCAAGCCTGACGCAAGAGCGCAGTTGGGTGGCCCTCCTTGTTTCTCTTTATTTTTCTTCCTTTCTTCCCTTTATCTTTATGTAGTTCGTTGTATCTTTTTCCTTGTATCCGTTTGTTTTTTCTTTGTTTCTTTCTTTCTGTCTTTCTTTCTTCCTTCTTCTATTCTTTCATTCTTTCTTCCTTTCTTTATTCTTTCTTTCTTCTGTTCTTTCATTCTTTCTTTCGTACTTTCTTTCATTCTTCTCTCGTGCTTTCTTTCTTCTCTTTCATTCTTCCTTTCTTCCTTAATTCTGTCTCTCTTTCTTTCGTTCGTTCTCTCTATCTTTATTTCATTCGTTCTTACTTTATTCTTTCTTTCATTCTTACTTTCTTTCTTTTTCCTTCCATTCATTCATCCTTTCTTTCTATTTTCTTTCTTCCTCACTCTATTTCTTTCTCTCTTTTTGTATATTATTTCTCTTTATTGCCCTTCTATCTCTCTCTCGCTCTTTCTGCTTCGTTTACTATTTTCTTTTTTCTCTTTATTTCTCTCTTTCTATCTCTTTGTTTCGGTCTCTCTCCCTTTCTGTCTTTTTTTGTCTTTATTCCCTTTATTTCTCTCTATATTTCCTTTCTCTTTTTTTCTATCGCTTTCTTTCTGTCTCTCCCTTTATCTTTTCTCTCTATATTCTCCGTTTCATTCTATCTCTTTCCTTCTCTCTTTCGCGTTCACGTGTTGCACGTGCTCCACTTCGCTGAGCAGAGTTTTCGTTTGACGCTCGCACCTGCTCTAATCGGTATGGGGCTTGCTGAACTCTGTGATGCATACCCCCCCGTGGAGTTTTTGCAAGACCGCACAAATTACGGCGAGCTAGAATACCTTCGCAGTTAAAAAGAAACAATATAAATTCACCGATGTGGCGTACAGTTTATGTGCTCCGTGGCCTACAGAAAGTACCTCTGAGGGCTGCTGTGCAGGAAGTCGCAAGTGCGATTCTTCGCCTGACATTGACTCATAATGTTGGAAGCGAAAAAAATGGCGGACGCTTAACTTCGCCTTTAAGATTAGATGCGATAAAATAATTGTGCCTGGTTCACATCCCATTCTCATTCGCTTGTCATGCTGTGGTTCCCCGTGGACAGCTCAGCCGTGCCACGAGGAGCTGGTTGTCTGTGCCGGAACCTGACAGTTTTAAACTCTCGTACGCTGCCTACTGTATGTGCAGTTGCGAAGTGTTTACTACGCCATAGTTCATCATTTTGGGAAGTAGTGCAGTAGCCGCTACGCGTCCGCAAGGCAGTACGCGCACCTCCGCAGCTGCACACTTTGATGATGCGGCTGGTGAGATGATCGATTACGTCTGAACGTATTATAAAGAGAGGGCCTTTCAACCCCCAATCTATGCGCAATTCACATGGTGTGGGCCTGGTACGATACAACGCTTCTCTCACGCAATATTACATTTGCTAACGCGACTCCTCGCTCTGCACGTAACGGCTCTGTGCAGTTTTTTACCGAGCAATTGCAAGTGTTGGCATGTTTCTTTGATTGAACACAGACTGCCACGCAGATCCCTGTTTTCGATTCCGATGCGAACCCCTTATTCTTGTTATTTGCATCCATCGCGATTTCATTGTTCACAGGTAACGACGATTTTTCGCTCGCAACCAACGCCGCCGACGCCGACACTGAACTTCTGCGACACGGGCTCTTTAACGCTATTGCGGTAAAACTCTACTCTGCACCGAAAACGACGTGCTCTAAAGAAAACCAAGGCGGCTGCATCTATTCCGGCGATCGCTACAGCGTCCGTCAAGATTAGCTACTCAATTTTGGGACGGTAAAGCACACACTCTGCTGTTTATAGCAAACGACGAAGTTTGTCCCGCGTTGCTGCTCTTCAGGTCATCTGTCGTGTCCTCTGCAGGTCGCTAGGTTTCCACCTCATCTGATAGCAAGAACTGGTCTGCTGTGGTGGTGAGCAAGTTGAAGTATTAGTAGAAAATAAAGCACATGGACGGGGCCACAAAGGCGTGAAAATAATTGGCCGCGTATCTGCGTGCTTCGCTGCAAATGTCGTGTAAAGACGATAGAAGAGGCGCTGTGTGAGATATGGACGCCATCTGGCAATACGTCGGGAAACTTGAGTGCTGTGTTGCGTGCTGGTAGTCCCGGCGCAGCAGCAGGCGAAGACCGGCGGTGACCAACGCGACCGGCGGGGACGCCAGCCAGCCCGAAAACGCGGTTTGGCGCGAAGCGCTGAAGCAGAGAAACGTCCGCACTCAACGAGTACTCTCCACACACTCTTTTATTACACGTCGCCTGGGTACAAAACAGGAACGCCAGAGCGGCGCCCACAACCGGCAGCCTGAAGGCCGCCCACAACGCTGCTTTTTCATTTTTTTAAATATTTTTTTTTCACCTTCTTGGCCTTCTCAAAACTAAAGTTTTCAACACCAACCCATGCCATTCGTACAGTGCAATACAGAACCGAAACCGAAACACAACAATGAGCTCGTGCGAAGGGCACGGAGGAAGGCAAATGTCAGCGCAGTCGCATTTTCAGCTTTGTTGAAACAGCGCTCACTAGACGACGACGAAGTAAAAGAAGGCACAGGAGCGCTGTTTCAACAAAGATGAACGCATACCAACTCGCTCAAGCTTCCATTCTTATGCATTTCGGCGCAGCTAAGAAACTAGGGTCCTTAAAATTACGTATGTATGCATTTTCTATTAAAGCAACACGCCACCTAATACTTACCTAGTGATGTTGCACCTCAGATATGCATGATATTTACTTTTGATCGACACGTTCACAAGTATGAACAGCCGTACCAGTTCAAGACGGCTGGCCCTTGGGCAAGGGTTCAACTTTGGCCGAGTGGCTGAATCGAGGGACGTGCCGACAAACAGAAAGACAGAAAGACAGACCAAAATTTCTCCGTTTAAGTTCCCCAAGAAAGACTATCGTCTTTAATACAGATAGCGACAGCGAAAACCAGCACGCTTATGTAACCCAGGTGATTGCTTTCCTCAGATTAAAAATGATCGAATTGGCCCGTGATAAAAAAAGATTCACGGTCCTTATGCATTTGCGTTAGACGACTGGGAGGCGACAGCCGTCCTCTTTTTTTTTTCACTGTATTTAACCCCCTCGCCTCCCGAAAGCTTTCTGGCCCAACGTGGTTTTGCACTGCCTCCGCGATCGGAGGCAATGTAAGCTTTCTGCACGCCACGTGGTTTTGCAGTGATTCCGGGATCGGCCTCCTTTGACCAAGCGATGATGTAATCTCATCATGTAATGTCATCATAACGTGGCGTCGTCATCTGACGCCTTAGCTACGTCACGATGACGTCACACATTTTGGCGACATGTGAATTCGTGATGACACCATAGGGCGACGAAATCAGGCGATGATTTTTTCGTATCAGTCGTATTCGCGCGGCCGACGGTCAGATGGTCACACTTCGCGTTTGACGAGGCATCTAAGGCTTTCGCCCTAATAATCGTTATCATCGTGACCGAATCCTAGCGGCTCGCTGGCTCAATAAATTTACAAGCGAGTGACCGGACCAGCAAACGGGATGCAATAGGAATCGGAGATGACTGGGAACCTGACAAGAACTGCTGCCGCCATGTGGACCGATGCCCTCGTAACTGTCACGCCGACGTGTCGCAAACGTGTGCTGAAAGGGAGAAACCCAGGTCTTCGAACTTCCTCCGGAATCGGCACCGTTCGGCATGCGTTTAAAAGCCGAAGGCAATGCCGTCCAACAGGCAATTTGCGTCGCAGCTCACAATGACCGCACTGACCGTAGCTAGTTTTACCTTGCTGGTTGTCCTGCACTTCGGCTCGGCATCTGAGCAGCAGCCGGAGTTAAACAAGTGCTCTGGTGAGTCGTGCACCCTATACCGGTGCTGCATACTGATGCTAACGTGTATGCATGCACGTTAGCAACTCGTCAACTCTATGCTACGTCTAAATGTACTGTGTTGTACGTTTTCACATGTAACACGGGCACACTTTGCTGTACAGTATTAAATATCAGCTATACGTTTTTGTAAGTAATAGAATCGACAATACCTTGTCTTCTTCATATCTGCTTTCTCACATCCAGATCTGTTAACGAGGCGCATCATGTTTCATGAGGCAGTGCCGTTTTACATGTGTTTGTATCTTCCGTGACTACAATGCTGAGGCATAACAGTGGGATGTGTACACAGAATGCTATACTTAGGGCTTGAGCTACTTAGTTTCTTTCTTCGCACAGTCGAGTTTGCGGCGAAAACATTCTTCTTGGATCGGGGGCACGAAGACTTCGCCAAGCTTTGCGAGAGTGAGCGCTAATGAAGTGGCTATTCTCAGGAAACGAAAGGTGCGGCTACTATATGTGACCCAAAAGGGAGCACGGCTAAGCGCCACAGAAGGGAGAGTGACGCAGTAAAAGAATCGAAAGAAGGGACGATAGTGCAGAGAAAAGAAAATTCTTAACAGTGAACATATGTTCAATTCTATGCTAGCTAGTTTCAACGGCACAGACAAAAGATTGCTATCGCCGGACAAGATCATGGAACATCGGTTAAACCACTCTTGCATATGCTACAGGTATACACAAACCGTACTAAGGTTTACTAAACCGTACTAAGCGAACCTT
Source organism: Rhipicephalus sanguineus (assembly GCF_013339695.2). NCBI lineage: Eukaryota > Metazoa > Arthropoda > Arachnida > Ixodida > Ixodidae > Rhipicephalus > Rhipicephalus sanguineus. Next base: position 33,066,534 of record NC_051183.1, on the reverse strand, counting down.
TGGCACTTTGAGCGTTTCTATCTACGTATCTATCTATCTATCTATCTATCTAGCCTACGTCTGGGTGCTCTCATGATCGCCTCCTTAACCTAGAGTAGACCAAGATTAGCATGGGAGGGTAAGAGGATTTGACGAATATGATTGTCGAGTCATGACATCAATAATGTGAAAATCCTGTCGTGTACGTCGTCAAACCCTTTCCACTAGACACGTGTGGCACACACCCGTTTGCCACGTGCCGCGGTGTACGGGTATGCGCCACAGGTGATTGACAATTTATATCTACCCAGGAATGGCGAGAACAGGACATTGGTTACTTAATGCGAGAGCGTTAAGAAAACCAACATCGGCAGCGGTGACTTGACGAATGGAAAGAATGAAAATTAAGATCCCAGCAGGAATCGAACCCAAGCATTCTGCCTGGCAATCAGGTATTCTACCACTGAGCCACGCCAGGTCTATAAACTGGTTTGGAAAAACAGCCTACGCAGGCGTTATATCGGTGTAACATCAACTGTGGTTGTCGTGTTTGCCATCTAATTTTACAATAAAGCAATGATCACTACATATGTACTCCTACGATACAAGCGTCATATCAGGTTAACGTCTGTGGTTCGAGTGTTGTCTCTGCTTTTATAGCAGTCTAAAAAACATTACATTTGTACTCGTATGATTCAGCAAGCTATATTAGAGCATTGCTCGACCCCGGAGGAATACATTAACGAAAGTTATATATGATATCCACATCACCGCACCGTAAAGTGCACTTCGTCCGCCAGAATGACGCAGTGTCCTCTTCATTTCTTACGAGGCTGGGCGCATGGTCTTATGCTGACCGAGTATGATGCCAGATTGATTGGCATCGCTTTGTTGACAAGGCAACGCACAGGAAGTCTACCAATACTACAAGCGCCATTCATTGATGTTGGTCTACGTAGTACTATCCAGGCCTACCAGCCTCGACGACCTATAACTCACCAATGCGAATGGTGGATTCAGGTTCCGACATGTCGCCGGCTCTATCGACTCACAATTTGTCGACGAAATGACCGAGGCATTCGCGAATTCCAACAGCTCTACTATACCACATACTTCACTACACATGGACCCCTCGATACTGCGATCACGACCGGATCCTATAACAAGTCATGACCAGATGCTGGTGCTCACTGATCACGGTGATGATGACCTTGTTCAAGAACTGTCAAGAACTTCTCCCACACATGTACACGGGATGGTGAAACGTGCGTGCGTTCTACATCATAAGGGACAAGTATAAGCACTACATATCAGCTTACCGCTTCTGGTGTTGGTGATACCCACGTTGCCGTTGGCAGCGTTACCCAACCGTAAACAACTGGTTATATAACACAAATGCAGCTCTTCAACATATATGTGTGCGTATAAAATTGATACAAATCTTTAGAGTCATTTTGTGACGTGTCGCTTGATAAAAAAATTACGCCACAGTCACCTTCCCGCCGCATGCTTCGCATAACATCGACTCCCACGGTACGTGGGATCTGCCAAATTTTTAAAGGTTACTGTACTGCACCACCACGTGCAAGATCAAAGGGACCCTGAAATGGTTTTTGCATTTTGCACAAACGCGTTGAGCCCGTAGAGTAGGTACTTTGGACCATCACTAGAACCATTTAAGCTCTCTCAGCAAAATATTTAATTTAAAAAAGGCTTTAAATCTTCGAATCGCTACAGATAGCATCGCCGACGACGTTTTCATCCATGTTTGCCCATGGCACGTTGCCTGGTTGAGCAGTGCCACACAGGCGAGCAATCCGATTCTATGTTCGACGTACGTCACTGGTAATTTTTCCAGTTTAACTACCAACAAATATTGTTCATAACTGATAGAGTATACTGTGATTCTAATTAGTAAAAGAGAGATTGCACAATTACAATTGACTGTTACCCTTCAGGTGGGCAGTGTTCATCGTCTGACTGCGTTACAACGTGCTGCATGCTGACGTGAGCTGCGCGACCATTGTTATTTCGAGGATTTGCTTCTCTAGCACCATAAATCGCCCTTGCTGCGTTGCGAGTTGCAAGTCTAGCGATGTCTGGCATGTAAAGCAGACGCATCGTTTGCCCGTGCAAGGAAACTGGCGAGCAGAATCGCAGCAGCGCGTCGGTGCAGGGGTCATCGGGCTTTCCTTATGCGATCAATGCCAGCATCCATTCGTCTGCGGCCCTAACTCAGTCCCAAGTGTGCCACCTCAATTCCCATATTTGCACTTATGGTTGATCATTCTCACATAGGTTAAACTTGTCCGCATACTTATAAGCGTTTGCAGATTATGGGCATACTGGAGAAGATCATGTAAGCCGGCAGCGGCGGAGGAGCTTTAAAAAGGCCGGTATCATTGCAGCACCTGGCGGCGTAGGGATGCGGCTGCGGGAGGCCGCGGGAGGCGCTGTCGTCGCCAGCGAGGGCGGCGCGCTCGGCGAGTTGAGAAGGAAAAGCAGTGCTAAGCAGGAGGGTAAGAGCCGATAGCCCGCGGCGGCCTTCATGCAGGGTGTATCAAGGCCGCTACACCGCTTCATTTTTGGTGTGAATGATTTGATAATCTTGTATCTTTAACGCTACCACAATTAAAAAAAAAAACCGTTTCAGGGACCCTTTCGAGTTAACTTTGCTCTACGAGTGCGTCGTCATTCAATGGATAATTGTTACTCGTTTTATCTGCTACCTGTTTCTTTTTTCTCAATCATTTTCATTGTTCTGTTTCTTTTTGTTTTTTTTTTTAGTGTTTCTCTATCTTTCGAGTTAGTTATATGAATCTGGCTGTAGCCCGTCTAGGAGCCAAGCACATATGCCACTTCGTTCTTTGATCTCTCTCCCAGTGGGCATCAACTCATTATCGAAATCGCCAACGTCACTGTCAAGTACGCAAGAGTATCGAAGAAAGTGGAGGTTAATGCCGTGATCAGGGTGAACAAAACCTTCGGTTCCAGTCCGGCTTTGGAAATCTACGTCAGTGCTGTGGACGAGAACTCACGCTCGTGCAACCTCAGCGCTTCGCCGGAGTAAGTACTCAGCTTTCTTTAGAAAAAAAATGGTTCTCTTGCCGTTCGCGGACTCCTTCCAATATTGCCAAGCTTTGCAGTGATGTATTTGGTGGCGTTACACTGTATTTATCCATTTCGCTGTGCACCTTATACACCGTTGTTGCTTAGCGGCTGTGCTTTTGCGCTGCTCAGCCCGAGGACGTGGGTTCAGTTACTGGACACAGCGGGCGCATTTCGATGAGGGCGATACGCAAAAGACACCTGTGGATCGCGCTCTTTACGACAGATGACCAGTGTCGAAGGCGGAAAAAAAATGCGCCAGCGATTGTTCATTCCCGGTGAAATATATAAGTACAAATCTCTTGCGTAGCGATGGTCTGGAAACGCTAAAAGAAATATATTATTCTCTCCTACGCTATCAATCACAGATTTCCGGCGCTGCAACTCCATATTTATGTTTCAACCTTCTGAATGTCGTCTTGTAATGTGAAACATGATCCATGTTACATGGTGGATAACAGCTGTGTGTGTGTTTTTCTTTATGTGTGCTGACGACAGAGAGCTGAATCTCTGCGATGGAACAACGCGTACAGAAAAAAAGCTGACCTCTGAATGGAACAACGAGTGCCCCATAGAAGCAGGTACCTACAACGGTGAGCTGTCATTCAAGGTTCGACCCTCCAGAACGGCCAAGTCTTGCCTAAAGGTGGGTAAATGGTTCAAGTGGGCATTTAACGTTACGTGCTGTGCATCTCATACCTACAAGCTATATAGTGCCCTTTGGAAGTAAAAGGCACACTGAAGTGAAACAATGAATTAGTTTAGATTGGTAAATTGTAGTCTGAGAACTCTAATGTCCGTAATTTCAGCATCACAGGTTTATTAACAAAAAAGAGAAAACCGAGGTGAAAGTTTCATTTTTAAATTTCGCGCCGAATTATTCGCGCGTGACGTCACGAATTTCAAAGTGTCTTTTGGTGACATTGACTCAACAAAATTTCTTGAGACTTAGTATGTTAATTCTATGACCCTCTCTGAGGACAATGTAATTCATTGTTTTTTTCATTAGGAGTTATGTAGGATCTACTAGACGTCGTCAAAGTCTATGACGTCAGGGCCTTTGGTGCGGGAATCTCAATGTGGCGTCGCCACCCGCACTTTCTTTTTTCGCGTTTTTTTTTTTCGCTGATCAAGCGTCTTCTAGCACCAAGCATGCTGGTTTTGGAATTGTAAAAGGGATTTACTAACATTTGAAAAATCATTTTTCTCTTTAGTGTACCTTTAACGTGGGGTTCAACTGCCGCCATCTTGCGCGTAGTTCCAATTCGGCCACCAGAAGGTGCCGCTTAGTCAGGACGACGAGGACTACGCTTGGGAGATGAGACTCCCAAACTTTTGACGGCGTGCGACACTGGGTGAAGAGGGCACGTGAAGCTTGCTGTCGCGGTTCGCAGAAATGAGGCACTGAGCACTGGCTTTTTTTCTTCCCTCAAAGACGTCGCTCCCTCCTTCTCTGAAGACTTTCGCGCACTAGTCCCTGCCCCCGGCGGTGCGGTGCTTTTGAAGCACCATTGGAGGTACAATTGCGCTGCAAGCGCAATTGTACCTTCAATGATAGAAAGATAGGAAGAGCAGGCTGTCGGCCGGCAGCGCCGCTCCGTCATTATCATGTACACGAAGAAAATTCTATGGTCGAAACGCGCCCCCTATTTTCTTTATTATTAGTAAATTACTCTTTCACAATACCAAAGCCACCACGCTTACAGTGAGAAGGCGCTTGGTTAGCGAGAAAATGTGCAAAAAGAAAATGCCGGTCTCGACGTTACGCCGTTTGATGCAGGAATGACAAGGTGGCGTCGCGATCGGCATTTTCTTTTTGCACATTTTCACACCATCTGGTCATTTTTTTGCACGCCACCTTGTGATTCGTGCAACAAACCCCGTGACGTCATGAATTTTGATGGCGTCTTCTAGGTCCTACGTCACTCCTAATCAATAAACATGAAGTAGATTGTTCCCTGAAGATGCCATAGAGTTAACACACGATGTGTCAGAAAGTTTCGTTGAGCGAATGTCGCCAAAATACAAACAAAAGTTTCGAAATTCGTGACGACACGCGCAGAGACTTCGCCGTGCAGTTTAAAAATGAAACTTGGACTTCGAGACTTTGACCTCGGTCACTAGTACATTGCGCATAATGAAACGACAAATAGATATTGCAGATTACATTCTATTCGCGACGACGCGTTTGAAAAGGTCACATATGTATTAAGCGCGATAAGGTATTCGTACAATATACTCATCAATACTAGTGCCGAAGTACATAAACATGCGAATAAAGCATGGTATATACAAACAAAAAGGTTAATCACAAGTGTTGAGGCACATGGCTGAGAAGAACATGAAATGTTGAGCTCCAAATAAGCTGTACATATTCTGAAAAATTCACATCAATAAAAAAATTAGGCATTTTGAAAGCTGCGGCGAATAAGATGGTAAAGACTGTTCTTATTGCGTCTCCTCGGGTGAAATTGTAAGCAAGAATTTTTAGCGCGAAATATTTCATGAGTTTTTTCATTTGTTCACGAAATCTGTTAACAGACGAAATATTAGCAGCAATTATACCGCTTATCCATATCTTTCTAGGCTCCTATAAATGAATATATGTGGGATATATGTTAATTTAACGCTATACTAAATTGAAATGTGGTGGACGTGGGAGATGTTTTATGTGTAATTTTCATTTTCACTGCATATGCATTTCTCAAGTCTGCGTGAAGAAATGTTCACTTCAACCTATCTTATTCATTTTTCAGGACAACCCTCTACTTGTCACGTTGAAAATTAGGGACGAAGGCACCATTCTGGATTGCGTGTCTTTCCATGTCACCACTCATCGCTAGTGAAGAAACCTTTTGAAATATGGAAATGGCTATTACTTCAATCCAAAAAGAGTGCTCAAGACTATTCAAGTATGCTGACGTAGATGTTTTCACACTTCGGCTCCACACTGATAAACGATTTCTGAGAAGGTCGGATGATTGATTTTGTTCAAACCTACTGAAAGATGCGAATAAAGAAAAGCTGAGACTATAAGACATCGATGTGACTTTGGTTTCCGATTGGTGCTCATTGTTATTACAAAGCCATTGCAAGGCTTTGCGCCAACTGTCTGCAGAAGTACTTCAGGCTTTTTGGACACTGGGAGCACCCCCCCCCTCCTCCACGGTAAGCGTTGTTGTCACCCACATCTGCCGTCCTCCTCTGGACGGAGCGCTTCTTTCTACGTGCAGGTGCAGCTGTTATTATTACTGCGGAATTTATTGATGTGGGCAGTTTACCAAGGGCCAAGACTATCGCTAAAAATTCTGCAATAAAGATGGGCGTGTAATTTGGAATTCGGAGCGAAAAGGACCAGTCGATAGCATGGCAGTATGTACCGATGCCACTGTTTTTATCTCTCTGCGCAATGACATTTGCTTGCATTCTGAACAGGTAGTCCTGTAGGGTAGCTCTTAACATGTTACTCGGTAGGTGTTCTGCACTATTAAGGAAAATGTCATCAAAGTAGATTTGAAGAGAATTTGTTGCATTACAAATCGGTATAACCTCCCTTATTTGGACGGACAGTGGATCGAGAAGAGATTGTACAAATTTTACATGAGGTGTGTGAAATCTAGGCCAATGACAATAAAAAAAAATAAACCAGGTTTCGCAATGAGAACTGTTTGGTTACGCCTTAAAGGGGATTCAAATGCCCTTAAATATGTTTGTACAGCCAATATTCTGAATATAGTGACAAGTGAGGGAATTCTAGCTTCCATATGCAAAACATTATTCGCTACAAATTTAGGTAGCCCTAAGCACATGCGCAGTGCTTGCTTCTCCTAAAGAACAAGGGGACGAAGCTTAAAGGCAGCTGCTCCGGAGTATAAAACACTCCCAAATTCTAGAACCGGTCTTACATACATGCGAGTGCGGATCACTTCGTTTGTATGTCCTTCTACACCATGGCACATATCCACTAGGGGGGATTGGCCAAGAATTAGTTATATAAAATTTGGAAGATAACTTGAAAAATGAATAAGAAAATAAATACAACGAAAAATGAAATAGTAGATACCGTATAAAACAAATACTGTAATGACAGTGCGATTACGCTGGTAGACCAGACTCCCGTATTAACCTGATCGGAATAACTTCGAATAGGTTTGTTAGATTTTAACGGGGTTTTTTTAATTACTTAACGAATATTTATTGGATTCAGAATTAAAATGGTGTACGCTTTGTAGCTTGAATGAAATTACACACCGCATCAAAGGCTGTGGCTATAACCTAGCCTGAGGCACCGAAGCTGAGTACAGTTTCTGCCGTTAAGTTTGAGCCTAACTCTGAAAGCGGAGTGATGAGAAGACGTTTTCTGATAAGTGAATATCTGCGACACCACAGCCTGCAGAGCGTCGTCTTCTTCGGTTAGCGCTTGACGATGATAGCTTTGCAAACAGTAGCGCATGCCCTATTCTGAGTCATTTAGTGGCAGAAGTAAATAGTTGGTATTTTGAATATATTACAGCAGAGCTTTTTGGTCGTCGTTTTCCGTGTGTCCTAGATGAAAAATTGTCATCATCGTGAACTGGCACGGGCTGAATCACCGCCCAAGCAATCTCTTCAGATGGTTAAGAAAAAAGGTCGAAACGTGCGGCCCCTAATCGGCTTTTGGCGCCCCTGTGTTTCCTTGTTAATTTTTATTGCACCAGTGGTGAGTGGTGGAATTTTCCCAAATTCTGTGACGCATAAAAATTTTACAGCAGAGCTGTTATGGAGGAGTGAAAAAGGCAGAAGCGAGAGAACGACTACAGAGATAGAGAGAGAAGACATAAAAAGAAAGAGAAAGAGATTGAAAAGTCAGGCTAAAAATATAAAAAAGAGAGCGAGCATAGCCGTGTATAGTATAGTACAGAAAGGGGTGGCAAAGAACAAGTGAGAGGGTTTTTGCCTAGCCAAGCCAGGGCGAGCTAGGTGCCCACGAGCTCTGACATGACCCAGCCTTGCGCGACTTAGTGCAAGTTTCAATAATGTTTCTTTAAATGTAGTCGCTTTGCGCTGTCGATGAGCTAATGACTCGCGACGATACCGTGAGCGTGTGCCCGCCAATGAGACCATATTAAGGGACACTAAAGGCAAATGTTAATTCGACGTTGATTGTTGAAATAGCGCTCCAGAAACATCGTAGTGCTTGTTTCGTGCCAAGGAAATGCTTATTTTTAATGAACGTCACGTTTTAGTTGTCCGCACAGTGCTAGCTCACTTCAAAACGCGCGCCTGAAAAGGTCTCCTGACGTAGCATTTGCTTTGTCCAACATTGCCCACCTTTATTGCCCGGTAGCCGACGTTGTGGTTTCTGCTCTGAAGGGCACATTACACAATGTCACACGGGCATGGCATTTTGTCGAACATTTGGTTAGAGTGACTTTCATGAGCGTGCAAGGCACGCGCAACGGTACGCGATAACGAAACTACTACTGAGACGTGACCGCGCGACCGGTGCGCAGCCCTGCGAAAACGGAACTTTTGCGCAACCCACGTTGTTATCCACTGTAACGTCAAGTTATTTTTTCCATGAATCAAACAGGAACGCACAAGCAGAATTTCATACGTCTTGCAATGCTCGGAATGTTATTTCTTTATCATAAGTACCTTGAATACTAGTGATAATTTGTACTCTGGACTCTTGACGTCATCTGACTCGTCCCAAAGCGTCCCACTGGTGGTGCACATAGTGTTATGCATTTACCTTTATTTATCGATTACTAAAACACTGCTATTGATAATATTGATGTTTTAGACGTTCTCAAAAAATTGATCCCTCACTCTGACAAATTTTTATTTGCCTTTAGTGTCCCTTTAAGAGCTACTCTAGGCGTATGCATGCTGGCAGGCGTATACACTAATTAATTGAGCGCATGCCAGATAGGCGATTTGCCTATCTCATTACAATCAGTCACTGCATTGTGTATTATGTCAACTACTGAATGTACTTTATTGTACTACATAAATTTCCCATTGACGTATCGTTCACCGAAGAAGGCAGGGCACCCATTTACTCAACTCGATACGTTGCTCTGGTTCAGCTGCCATGGCTGCGACAAATCGCTTTCGGTCTGCATCAGTATTATTGCGTAGGTTATCACCGCACCAGCCATCTGCAAAGAAGTAAGATAAATCTGCTTGAGAACATGACATGTTAATCACTATTACTGCTACTGCATGTTCGATTGGAGCGCATGTTTACGAATTGTCCGAAGAGTGAGAATGTATTACTCAATATAAACTTTAGCAGCGAATTAATGAGGTTCACGTTTTTTTTTGTTAGTCGGAACCAAATACCCAGTGACAATGAGGCCTTGGAAAGCGTAAGGGATATTGTTTCCAGTTTTCATACTATAGTGTGCTAATTGTGACATAAGGGGAAAGTGAATTAAGTCCACGAAAAAAAACGTCCCGTTGGCAGGACCGAACCCACCAGCTTCGAATTACGGGTATAAAGTTGTTTTTAGGCTTATTTCAGGGCTGACAGAGCAGAGCCATTATGGCGCATTCATACTTGGCCTGGAAGGGGCCGAAGACGTTAAAGAACGTTAAAGGACGTTAAAGAACCCCAGGTGGTCGAAATTTCCGGAGCCCTCCACTACGGCGTCTCTCATAATCATATGGCGGTTTTGGGACGTTAAACCCCAGATATTATTACCGAAGAAGGCAAAACTCACTAGACATGTGCTGTCTTCTTTCCGGCCTAAGCGGCCGGAAAGCCACGCGGCGAGGCTGATGCGAAAAAATCGGTCCGAGAAAAAATCGGTTCCGCCACGCAATGGCGGAACGCCTTTCCGCTTGAGGAGAATCTGTACTTTGGCTCCACTAGCTTATAAACCACGTCATGTAAACATCTGGCCGCAAATTCAAAATGACAGCCAAGAATTCGGCGGTGGTTACCCGTGCTGCACAATACTGACAGCATGCACGAAGACGCGTTCCTCAAGAGCGTGATTTGGATTAAGATTGCTGAGAAGACTGGAGTTAGCAGAAAATGCAGCAGCACCGAGATGCCGTTCCCCAACGTATCTTGATTTGGCACAGACAGACGGGCGAATCTGCCGCCGCCGCTGTCGCCTTGTCCGCTCATGTAGTTTCTGCTGGTGTATCTCCTGAACAACGATTTGAAAAGGTGAAACCTATTTTATTTCCGTCTCTTGCATTCATACCTTGAATTCGGTACCAAATTCAATGGTCAGGAAACGAGAAAAATGTATTTCCTTAAAGAAGTGGCGAAGGCGGCGGCGGCATGCAGGAGGGGCACAACAAATGCGAGCGTTTTCGACGCCCGCTAAAGTTTCGCTTTTTATTTTCGCTTCTCAAGTGTGAAGGTGCCTTTAGGGTGAAAGATGCGAATATACGAGATATTTTTTGTTGTTAAACTTGCGTTATACTAGCAAAGCAAAGCGAGAAGGCACTACTCGCAATTACCGTAAGGAGCAGTGCTCTGTCGAGGCGAAAGAAGCTGGCACCGGTAAAGCACATTTCTTCAGGTTCGATGGAGTCGTACAGGTACCGCACCTAAGGGCACACAAAATGGTCTTTTATAGGTTTTTCTTCAATTACCACCTGTTCCGATTGATTAATAACAATAATGGTGGTTCTGTACCTGCATTAGATATTCACTGGTCGGATTTACTATGGCCATTGCCTCGGCAGCATGCTTCAATTTTCTCGCCTGAATGGACAGAATAAATCCAAACACCATTACATCACTGTACTTCGGTCTTCGTTTTAAATCGCTGACCAACCCACATATTACCGAAGCAGACGAATTCACTGCCATCATGGTTGGCGTTTGTGCAACTGAGGTGCTGATACCTGAGGGCCGCTCAATACGTTACCAATCCAAAATTCTGAGTATACGCAAATTCACGCATTCTCGAGAGGTTTTTACAATTATTTCATGGTTCCTTATGTCTCTTGGATAGCATACGAAGTATGCTATCCAATACACATCAAGAATAAATCACCAGTCGATGCCTTCTAGCCAAAAGGCAAATTGTTCTTGGGAATAAAAATCTGTGAATAGGTACTTGACAGTTCGAAAGCGCTGACCATCTTAATGTACTAATGAAAGAATGAAACGCACGAAGTCCACTCCTCCATGCTACAACAGAGCAGGCTTCCTTACTTCAGCAAATATTATGGTACTGAATTGCTTCTTACTTCTTTTTCAAGGTCCTCACTCACGAAGACCATGTCGATCAAGCAGCATGCACAGTAGGCCATATATCCAACGGACAGCCAGAAGAGCACCTCGTCTGGTTTCAGTATGAACAATCTCTGCAAGTTCACGCACATGAAAATCAACAAACACGCTGTCGACGTCACAATCGCTGGGCTGCACGTGTCGTTGAGGCAAGTCTTCATGGTTTTTATCTTGCACACGTTCACTCGCACCGTGGCGACAATCGCCACAGAGTTCCATTGCTCCGTGGCTGCCGACATGTCACCCAATTGGTGAGCTTCCAACCTGGCTACCTCAAATTTTAAGTACTGCACCAGGACTTCAGAACAACGGGTCACAGTAGCGTACACGATAGAGTCGTAGAGAAAGAACGCTATGTCGCTGCACAAGGCCACGGCTTCGCGTCCGACTGGCAGATACTTGAGGGTTACATTAGGATTCGCTGACGAAAGCATCCGACTTGTTACGAAGACGGAAACTAGAGATACCCCCATGGTGGTTCTCAAGGCAACGTTGAAAAGTGTGCGGCTCCAATCTCTCTTTACTACGATGGGCACAGGTGAGATGGACTTTTCAAACAGCGTCGCACACTTCATAAAGCTCAGCAAGTTCCCCGATCCCAAGCACAAGCATGCGTAGTTTACGAGCGCCTTCAACAAGGAAAGAGTACGGATCAAAAACCCCACGTTCTCGATGAAACTATGGTAGGGGTCAGCCGTTCCCGTCGGTATGGAAAGCATAATGCGACCCCGGTGTACTAACAAGATACAGAGCCACATGGTTGCGTAGATAGTGTACGGACTCTTCCACGTTGCAGCGGACTTGTGTGAACTTCCACCGCCAAGGTTGCTAATGAAGAAGCATCCGAAGAAGCGCGAAATCCTAGCTAACCATAGCATGTTACCAACCATTAAAGAGCATATCTTTGTGTCGATGTTCTTTGACTGTTCGTTAACAGTGAAGTAAGCGTTTGGCTTGCTTCGAAAACCCGCTGTCCAGAGGCGTTCTCTTTTAAGCTTGTCGCTTCCCCAGGAAAAAGCGAATCTTGACCGCAAAGTCCCGACAAACCTGCAATAAAAAGAAATGAGAGATTTTACCCGTAGGACACTAGCCCCCGACAAGCAATAATCATTCGATTTGAAAGGCATTCAAAGATTCTTTTTCCGCACCATGAGATGTTTACGCGCTCCGAAAGCCTTCCCATGTTCCCTGTCCTACAGTAAGGTCTTTTGTGAGGACACATCAGCGTCATTCAGAGGCGCTTACAACGGTATGCATACGTTTGAGGAGTTCTAATATTGCCTTAGCCGTATCACTACGTGCTTTCTCTAAATTCACGGAAATCGACGTCGCCTCATCATTCCTTGGGCCGTCAATCGCACGAACACAAATAAATGATAGATACGTAAGTGATAAACAGTGTTTATTGATATCGATGAAAAATCTTTATCGCCACTGCTTTCACAAATCTTCCTTCATCAAAAAACACTGTATTCGGATTTTCCTTTAACGACTAAAAAATTTTAGGTTGTAAATAAATGCCTCTTCCGTCCACAACAGTTTCTTCCGTTACTTTCTTTACCCCAACAAGGCTACGCCATGCCAGCTTATAAGTCGCACAAATAAGCCTCGGTGCTTTCCTGAAATCACTACCACCCCGCCTTCCGCAATCAATCGCCAGTTCGCGGGAGATCACCGAGGGCATGCTCCCTGTTTATTTCTTTCATCTTTACGCCACAAGGTGCCACCGAACATCCGGACACATTGTTTGTTTTTTGCTTATCCGCTAAAAAGCGGTTCGGTCACACGAGTGACGTCGTAAAACATGCCACATATTAAACACAGCATCCACAATACAAACTGGCGTGATGGTACAACGGCAAACTGAAACTATGCTCTTGTTCAAAACACCATAGTATATTACACACTTATCACATATGTATGCACCTCAGCTGGCTCATTTAATGACTAAGAAGACTCATATAGCAGCACCTTGGTATGGGCGTCGTCTCTCAAAACCGTTGCAAGGCCCATTGGGTTACACAAAACGGATGTACTGTGTGAATAACGCACAGCCCTCGGCAATAAAGAGGCGATAGTCAGCTTTTACGGCTGTTGAAATTTCTTTACGATGATAGCAAGGGAAACCGGGCTGGCTGTTTATGGTATCCAAATGAAATCCGTAGCGCTGCTCCGGGATGGTGGCAACCTTTAACCTCCAGAGAAATAAGCAGCGCTCACCGGTGGCTCAAGAAACAAACGCCATTCTTCAAGGAGGACGACTATGGGGTTTCACCCGCTAAGCACTGTACAGGCATGTCCACTCTTAGGGTGAACAGGGTATAGCGTAGCAGCGCTGCGTGGGGCGCCAGTCCATCCGGTGCGGCCGCTCTTGTCATGTGTCTCAGCAAAGCAAGAGGGGTGAACACCAGCCCGGTAGCTAACGACGCAAAGTGCGCGTCGCTCTTGCGACGAGATGTTTGCGTCATTTGTGCGCCAAGATGCGCCAAAAGGCTTCGATGTGCCAAGAGGCGCACCCTTGTGAGCCTGTTTGCTTCGATGCGCTGCCGCGACGTATACACTGGCGCTCCGCGGAGCGCTGCAATGCTGCACCGTATTTACCCTAAGAGTAGATGAGCCTGTATGCACATATAAAGAACATCTCCGTCACGAATTGTCACCTGCTGTGCAGACCAACCAAATCGTTTCTCATTCCTATTTTATGCTCAATTCATGCTTACCGCTGCATTCCAATGGCCTATTCTTCCTGGCTTTGTTCTCGCTTAAGATGGACGACTGCTGCGACGATCTCTTAAGGAAAACCTTATTTCCCTCGAATGGGCTGTGTACAAGGTTCACAGATGACGACACAGCCGGTACATCGCGTGAGTAATATTCAACGTCGGATTTAATATTAGGCCATTTAGCCTTTCTTTTTTTTTCAAATTGCCATCTACAAAGGAACATTAAAATCGATATCTCAACCAATTTGCGCGTTCTGGCGACGTGCGTGCTTCCCTGCAATAAAGCAGCGATATAAATTCGATGCGTTCGGGGCAAATGCAAGTTTGAAACGTGGAGCACGTCAAAAGGCTGTTCTTTTCTAAAATGTCCTTTCCCACGCCTTGCAAAGCGGCAGCGGGCTCTCATAAGCAAGCTAATAACAAGTCGGTCACGACAAATGTGTAGATCGCACGTGGTGTAGATGTTGGCGATCAATGGAAAAAAGTCACAGTTTCGCCGCAATGCCGAAGCAATGAATGCGATAGCAATAAATTGGAATGAAACGCGAAGAACGGAAAGCAGCTCGAAATTGCCAGCGCGTAGCTCGAGCCGAAAGGACGCACGGAAAGAACGCACACAGGACGAGCGCGAACTATCATGCGTCACAGCTTGACACTGGAAGCGCACTGCTCAAACATAAAGCAGGACGCACGAAACGAACGAACACGTACACACATGACGAGCGCGAACTAACTGTCACAATTGTTACATATTTCTGTTTGAACAGCGCGCTCCTTTCGCAAACGTGGCCGCTGCAGCGAGCGAAGTGAGCTTCGTACGCTCTGTGACTTCAGCGCGCGGACGTCGCGGGGAAAGCACAAGACATACAACACCTCCCCCACCCCCCGGCCGCCCCCTTCTTTCCCGGAGTAAGCGCACGAAGGCGAACACGCCCTGTAGGGCGAATACCAACGGCGTTCGTAGGAGCGGGGCGATGATCTTTGTCGCGCCACCTGTGTGATAACTAAGAAAGCATGCTGAAGTAAATGGTGTATGTAAATAGATCGCCGTTAGCAGGCTGAAAGACGGTACTGTTGGTGGCCTAAGTGCTGACGCCGCGCGCTGCAAAGCGAGAGGTCGCCCGTTCGATTCCGTGCATAGGAAAGTTTTTCTGAATTATTTTTCTTTCTTATATATATATAAGCGTGCTCTCAGAGAAGAGAACGACCCACTGGAAGGCGCTCGACAGGACGACCCATTACTGAGTAGGAATGCTTCGCTACAATTTCCCCGGCTACGAAAAGGGAGCCGCCTGGCGACCCAGCAACTTGTCACTATGAGCGGGTCATGGTAGGGCTTCAGGCGCGCCACGTTGACAATGTCGCGCCCTCGACGGCGCATGTCCAAAGATGGGTCGGTGGGTTCGATGAGGTAGTTCACCGGGGATGTGCGTTCGACGACACGGTAGGGGCCTTCGTATTTGGGCAGTAGTTTGGAAGAGAGGCCAGGTGCAGTGGTAGGGACGGAGAGCCATACGAGCGCTCCAGGAAGGAACGTGGACGCAGAACTGGTGGTGTCACCGCGAATACCTTTCTGCCGCTCTTGGCTATTCGTAGTAAAGGTCTTGGAGAGCTCGCGACACTCCTCAGCAAGTCTGGCTGTGGCAGAAATAGGCGCACATTCAGATCGATCCGGCTTGTAGGGAAGGATTGTGTCAATGGTGTGCGACGGGTGCCTGCCATACAATAAGAAAAATGGTGAGAAACCAGTAGTGCTCTGAGGAGCGGTATTGTAGGCGTACGTGACGAAGGGCAGAATGACATCCCAATTCGTGTGGTCGGCGGCGACGTACATCGAGAGCATGTCGCCTAGCTTGCGGTTGAAGCGTTCGGTGAGGCCATTCGTCTGCGGGTGGTAAGCAGTAGTTTTACGGTGAACAACGTTGCACTCTTTGAGAATGGCTTCGACGACTTCCGACAAGAAGACACGGCCTCGATCACTGAGCAGCTCCTGGGGTGGACCGTGACGCAGCATGAATCGGTGGAGCAGGAAGGAGGCCACATCGCTCGCTGTAGCCGCAGGGAGGGCAGCAGTTTCAGCGTATCGCGTGAGGTGGTCTACAGCGACGATGGCCCAGCGGTTACCAGCGGACGTCAAGGGAAGTGGCCCATATAAATCGATGCCAACGCGCCCAAACGGTCGGTCAGGGCAAGGTAGAGGTTGCAGACCTGCTGGCGACAGGTGCGTTGAAGTTTTGCGGCGCTGACAATCGATGCAGGAGCGAACGAACTTCTCCACGTAGCGGTACATCCCTCGCAAAAAGTAACGTTGGCGAATGCGGTGGTAGGTTTTCGATACCCCAGGGTGTGCACACTGCGGATCAGAGTGGAACGACTCGCATATGTCAAAACGCAGACTGCGGGGTATTACTAGTAGCCACTGGCGGCCGTCGCCGTTGTAATTGCGTCGGTGGAGCAGGTCGTCGCGAACGGCGAAATGGTGGGCTTGACGACGCAACAAGCGAGTGGATGGTGTGGCCGATGGATCAGTCAGCAAGTCTATCAGTGAGGCAATCCATTGATCCTTGCGCTGCTCGGTAGCGATGGTGTGAATATCGATGGAAGAAACGACAAAGTGAGACGCTGAGTTGTGGGCACTGTCGTCAGGCAAGGGAGAGCGCGACAGGGCGTCGGCGTCAGCATGCTGACGTCCGTTGCGGTACAGCACGCGGATGTCGTAGTCTTGCAGGCGCTACAATATATATATATATATATATATATATATATATATATATATATATATATATATATATATATATATATATATATATATACATATATATATATATATATATATATATATATATATACGGTGCATCACGGCGGCGACGGCGACGGTGAAAATCAACCGAGACTGTCCATATAATTACTATTGCAATAAAAACGCGTAGACACGCATCTGCGTGCTTGCGTGTGTCTCAACCTAGTTTCTATGGAAATAGCTGTAAGCATAGCTCGGCAAAAAAAGTGGACCTCACTGACTCAACAAGTATATCTTGCACTTAGGGCTCACTCGGACTAAGACTAACCAAAATTTTTACACCGAGGCTGTTATTGGTCGAGCCTTTCCTTTCCAGGATCCCTGGTAACGCTTGAGGGCATCATAAACGGGAATGCACCACTAACATTGGGTAAATCCCAGTACCCACCATTGGTCCACTAATAGTGAAGGCAACAGGTAGCCCAAACAAACGGGCATGCGCCCCAGAAATATGTGCGGCCTATCACAAAACTATCATCATCATAAACGCGTATGTGCCACATAAATTGGTTAAATACCACTACACACAACCTCCCCAAATGGTGCGCGAGTTAGCGCAGCCACACCACTGTCGCGTGATACTTTTAAATGCGAAGCATTTCTTAGCGAACCTCTGGCACTTTGAGCGTTTCTATCTACGTATCTATCTATCTATCTATCTAGCCGCCTACGTCTGGGTGCTGTCATGATGGCCTCCTTAACTTGGTGTAGACCAAAATTTGCATGGGAGGGTAAGAAGATTTGACGAATATGATTGCCGGGTCATGACATCAATAACGTTAAAATCCTGTCGCGTACGTCGTCAAACCCTTTCCACTAGACACGTGTGGCACATACCCGTTTACCACGGGCCGCGGTGTACGGGTATGCGCCACAGGTTATTGACAGTTTATATCTACCCAGGAACGGCGAGAACAGACATTGGTAACTTAAATGCTAGAGAGTTAAGTAAAACCAACATCAGCAGCGTTGACTCAACGAATGGAAAGAATGAAAATTAGGATCCTAGCAGGAATCGAACCCAAGCATTCTGCGTGGCAATCAGGTATTCTACCACTGAGCCACGCCAGGTCTATAATTTGGTTTGGAAAAGCAGCCTACGCAGGCGTAATACCGGTGCACCGTCAATTGTGGTTGTGGTGCTGGCTATCTAATTTGACAAGAAAGCAATAAACATTACATGATACTCCTACGATGTGTACTCCTACGATACAGGCGCTATATCTGATTAATATCTGTAGTTCCAGTGTTGGCTCCGCTTTCATAGCAGTCTAATAAGCATTACGTTTGTATTCCTATAATTCAGCAAGCTATATTGAAGCATTGCTCGACCCCGAAGGAATACAATAACGAAAGTTACATATGATATCCACATCACCGCATGGTAAAGTGCACTTCGTCCACCAGAACAACGCAGTGTCCTCTTCATTTCTTACGAGGCTGGGCGATGGCCTCATGCTGACCGAGGATGATGCCAGATTGATTGACAGACGCTTTGTAGACTCGGCCACATAGGCCACATACGCCCAGGTAGTCTACGAATACGACAAACACCACCCACTGATGTTGGTTTACGTAGCACTATCCAGGCCTACAAGCCTCGACGGCCTATACCTCACCAACGCGAAGGGTGGCTTCAGGTTCCGACATGTCGCCGGCTCTGTCGACAGACAATGTGTCGACGAAATGACAGAGGCATCAACGAATTCCAACAGCTCTACTATACCACATACTTCACTACACATGGACCCCTCGTCACCACGATCACGACCGGATCCTATAACAAGTCATGACCAGCTGCTGGTGCTCACTGATCACGGTGACGATGCCCTTGTTCAAGAACTGTCAAGAACTTCTTGCACGCATGCACACAGGTTCGTGAAACGTGCATGCGTTCTCGGGCCACGTATAAGCACTACATATCAGCTTACCGCTTCTGGTGTTGGTAATACCCACGTTGCCATTGGCAGCGTTACCCAACCGTAAACAACTGGGTATATACACACATGCGGCTCTTCAACCTATATATGTGTGCGTACAAAATTTATACAAATCTTTAGCGTCATTTTGTAACGTGTCGCTCAGTAAAAAAAGTTACGCCACTGTCAACTACCCGCCGCATGCTTCGCATAACATCGACTCCCACGGTACGTGGGATCTGCCGAACTTTTTTTGTTATAAATGGTGGTGGCTATACTACCGCTTGAATGCTTAACAAAGAGTGTTTAAGAAAGAGCAGAGATACAACTTATCTGAATGACTTGCAAAAGATAAAAAAGTCACAGTTTCGCCGCAAGGCCGAAGCAATGAACGCGATAGCAAGAACTAATTCTATACGAAGTGAGGCTCGCCAATGGATACTCTCAGTTTGAACAGCGCTCCTGTTGCAAAGGCGGCCGAAGCAGCGAAGGAAACTAGCGTGCTTCAAGTGTCGAGCTGTGACACTTGATAGTTCGCGCTCATCTTCTGTTTGTTCGTTTAGCGGCGTCTCTTGAACTCGAGTGACTTTCGCACGCTCCGTAACATGAGCGCGGACATCACGGTGAAAGCTTGAAACATCCCTCTTCCCCTCACCACGAGAAAACCGCGCGAGCAGACAGCGGAAGGGCAAGGTTCTCCCTCCGCAAATACAAGAAGAAGCGAGCGAGCTCGCCGACGACTTTTAAATGCGCCCGTCGCGCTCCTAGCGCCATCTCGCTGGTAATGAAGAAATGCTTATAAGCGCCGGCCGTCTCTGAGTCCGTCCAGCGGTATAGGGTGTGTATATAACGCTCGCCATTAGCTACGTGGAGGATCTGCGTTTCGTGGCGTAGTGGTTAGCGCCACTCGCTGCGGAGCAAGAGGTCCCTGGTTTGATTTCGCGCTTCGGAAGCATTTTTCTGAATTGTTTTGTGTCCGCGAAGCGGAGCTGGTTGAATTTTTCTCAGCCGGACTCACTCGGACTCATAGTCACAAAAAAAATTACACACCCGGCCTCACTCATACTCACGGCTCTATTTGAGTCTGAGTGAGTCGACTCGAAAGTGAGCTTGCCGCTGAGATTGTAAGCGAATGTTCCCGGAGCTGTAAAGGCGAGAAAGATGGCGAAGATCCTCAACCGTCATGATGACATGGTGGCTGCCAAGCCAACGTGCCTGGTATTTTGACTGCACGCCTCCGGGTGCCTCGAGTGCTGCAGTGGATTCCCTTGATTCTACCCCGGAAAAGATTTGACGGGAAATGCCACGCCTCGCACAAGACAACCATCGATGAAGCGAGCGTAGAAAGCATGGCCTCCGAGATTAGCCAGCGGCGCGCGCCGCCGGCTAATCTCGGAGGTCACGAGTAGAGCCTTGTACCGTGGCGCACACCCACGCTGTGGGGTGGCGCTGCTAGTGAGCACGTAACAAAAAAGGAAGAGGTGTTCGGTCAGGAGCGAGCACCAAATTTCATATAAAATTTGTTATGTTTCTATTCTGTAACCTCCCTTATTCTAAAGTACTCTAAAATTTTATATAATCACTGAATTCTTGGCCAATCCCCCGCAGTGGGTGTGAGCCACACTTCAAGGGCAACAAGAACAAGCAGCAAGGGTGTCGACCTCTTTTCTGTGCCTACGACGAAGGACAATTGGAAAGGAGCCTCAGCCCGCGGTCACTAGGCGTCATGGGTAAGTCGACTATCTCAGGCTTAAAGGGGTACTGACACCTTTTTTCGAAGGAGAGTTTACTCTGCCATACAAATCTCCTGTATGCAGAGACGGCTCTGAGTAAGTGTGAAGCTCAGCAAATGCTGATAAGATATTTTAATCTGATATTAAAGTCAATTTTTCCATGGCGCACCTACTGACATCGACACTAGCTTGACGTCAGGCTACAGTACAAATTCTGGTGACTTCACGCAGCAGTCTGGCTAGTTGTGATGACGTTAGGTACCAAAACTTCCAAGATGGCCGCTTGTGCGTCACCAAAACATTCAAAATGGCCGCTTCTACGTCACCAACGGAGCCACGTTGCGGAGCGGCCGTGGAAACGTCACTGTATATTGTGCGAGCACGTGACGAGAAGCTCATACAGTGTTGTGACGTCAGGGTACAGTAGGAACCGAAACTAGCTTTTAAAAACATATTGTAATTACTTTTTCAGGGCACACTCACGCTTAGCACTACCTTTTCTAGGCTCTTGAGGGCTTGACCTTTCATTTGACGCAAAAAAAACGACAATTGAAAATATTCGTGTCAGTACCCCTTTAAGGGCAGTGCCGCAAATGCTAGGCCGTACAGTACGCTCTATTCGGTTTGTCAAAGTTGGTCACAATAACGACGTCACACAGAGATTATGGCCAGTTCAATAGCTTGTAATGTTGCGCGGACTGGGACGTAGCTGTAAAATTCGGCGGCACAAACATTAAGAAAGACGGCAAAACAAAGCCAAGGAAGAGAATATCACTTTTGACACTTAGAGATTGCATTTCGTTTCGGTATTTTCCAATGGCGCCTCACCCGACAGTCCACAACGCTTATTATGATTTGAATATAACGTCCCTCAGTTGAATATAATGTTCCGACACTGATAAGATAACTTCCGAGTAATGGATGGCAGTACATCTGTATGAACTGGACTACTTTGGAATTTCTTCGCGTAAAATAAGATGTCATCCAAGGTTAGTTTTTGGTGTCTACCGGTTCTTAAAGGGTGTTCCATTGCATGTTTGATATCAGATTTGCATTTTTAACAGCTGATCTGTTTAGGCCCCGCCACGGTGGTCTAGTGGTTATGGCGCTCGACTGCTGACCCGAAGGTCGCGGGATCGAATACCGGCCGCGGCGGCTGCATTTTCGATGGAGGCGAAAATGTTTGAGGCCCGTGTACTTAGATTTAGGTGCACGGTAAAGAACCCCAGGGGGTCGAAATTTCTGGAGCCCTCCACTACGGCGTCTCTTATAATCATATCTTGGTTTTGGGACGTTAAGCCCCAGATATTATTATTATTAACGGATCTGCTTAAAGAAACAATGCAATAAAATTTCAAGTTCGAGATGGGGCCTGCACTTGATAGCGTGGTATGCATTGTTTTGTTTATTGCGTATTATGAATTGCGTTCGTTATGTGGAGTTTATTTTATTTCGACGGCGAACAGCGTACCAAGGCCTAAAGAGGCGTTCAGCACTCTGTGACATCGACAGTACTGTGACGCGTTCAGCGGGTCTCCTTAGCGCTGAGTGACGACGCGCTAGTAATGATTAGGTTGACGATTTCTTTGTTGTCATCGTGGTGCCGACTGGCGGCGACGCCTTGCAACGGCTTTACTACGATTGTCTGGGCTGGTGCGTCTCAAATCCTGTATCTTCGCCACGCCGCTTCAAATGATTTGTCGTGTACTCGCAATCGTGTGACAATTCGGAGCGACGACCTCAACTGCATTATGTGCCAACATGTCGTGAAAAAAAAAACTTGGACCATCTCCCCGAAGGGAACCCTGATGGGATGCGAAGCAGCAGCGGTGCGCACGGCGTTGACCCGGTTGAAACGGGCGTCGACGCGTTTGCTGGAAGAACGGTTTGTAGCTAAACTCGTTGTAGCGTTTACTCGAGTAAACGTTTGTTTCAAACGCAAAGACACGGGAGGCGGGTTGGGTTTCGTTTAAGTTTCATTAAAGCGTTTGGCAAGACTTCGTAGTCGTTGTTTCTTCAGAGTCGAGACACGGGCGCTGGACCGGAGCAGGCGCGCGTTTCGCCTTGACTACCACGGGTGAAGCGAGAGAGAAGTGACACGTTCAGAGGTGTTGCGAGCGGGCGGAGCAGCCGGCAGCTGCGGGCGCTACGGCGAGCATGCTGCGGGTGAGGGAGAGAGTGACGTCAGCGCGCACCTGCGAGGGGAGCGTGCGAGGGGAGCGTGCGAGGGGAGCGTGACGTCAATGCAAAGCTGTGGCGTGATCCCACTTGGCAACGCTCCAACACCTACGGCGAGGGGAACGCGTTGCGTCGCATTCGTACGGACACACGTAACGTACGGCGTTACACACGTGAGTCAAAGAGCTGCTTCGCATCTAAAAAGAGCAGATCCACTAACGTGAAACCTCGGGAGGTGCGAAGCGCCGGTGTTTTGCCATATAGGCGAAACACCCCATGGGAAACAACATATTACTGAGCCAACGCGCCATCGTATTTGTCACTCGAAGAAGCGCACGTGGCGTTCTCTCGCGGGCGAGCGCGCGTTCTCGCGAGCTTTTCCTGAGCGAACGCGCCGTCTTATTTGCCACTTGCTTTACCGTGACGGGCCACGATGACAAGAGACGCTGACAGCCCGAGCGCATAAGGTGCTTCACACCTAAATGTTGTACGTTGCTAAAGCCAGTGGTGTTTCAGTTACCGTAACAAAGAATGTCTTTGCAACGGCCGCGGTCTTTGTCGTGGGCAGCTCCGAAGGTCGTTTATAAAAGCTTCCAGGTTGCACTCAACAGACAGAACGTGCCATCTCCGCGATACATTGAACGTTTGCCAAACCAGCGCCTCGAGGCGTTGGTCTTAGGCAATCACAGATCGTGCTGCTCTTCGGAGGTTATGACATGTGCGAGACGCACCGACACGGAGGTCTGGCTTGGGACGGGACGCGCCTAGCGTTGACAGCTTGTGCGTGTTTCTACGTATGTGTGTGCAGTTGGGTGGTGAAAGAAAGCGAGCCCGGCTAGGGCGCATCAATGTCAGCGGAACGAAGGAACGCTGCCATTGAGGCCCCAAAGCCCGGCGGAATGCAAGTATTGGAGACGCAAACAGAATTATGGGCAGTGCGGATGGACTTCGAAGACGATCATTTGCGTTGAATATATCGTTTCTTAGCCGCCGTACTGCTTACTTTTGACGTTGGCTTCGCTTCCTAAATTCTTAGTAGGTACTTTTGTTTTCTAAGAAGGGAAACTCTTAACGGTATAAAGGGTGCTTGGCAGGCGGTTGTATCACCGAAATTTCACCAGGAAAACGTGCCTGCTGCGTCACACCTTAACTGATACTGCACACCCATCGTTACATTGCACGCCCACGCGGGCAACCGATCCAAAAGGCGCGCTCGCAACGTCACCAAAACTTGGGCGCACGTGATCTTCCCCGCTATGCGGCGCGAGTTTCTTACGATATTAAGCGGGCGTTTTGAGGCATTTTAAAAGGCGCCAGCATTGGTCGTAATCAATGACTCTAGCATTGTTACACGATATGTTAGGGCATTTGTAATTCACTTTCTGTTCATAAAATTCGCTTTCTGTTCTGTTCAGAAAGCTACTAAAAGAAGCATAAAAGACACAAACAAGAATTGGGCAAAAATAGAGGCAAGATCTTGCTAATTGATATGATGCTAATTAGAAAACATTGCTTATTAAGACCATGCTAATTAGGGGTTTGCTCATTACTACCGTGCTAGGACTCTGTTAATCGACACCACGTTAATTAGTATCATACTAATGAAGGTCTTGTTAATTAACACCACGCAAATTCAGATTTTGCTAATGTAGGTCGGCCACAGGCCCCGCTATTAATCCAGCCTTGCGCCACTAATTCAAGCGGCCCACATTTTTTTCGCGACGATTGCGCACTCTAGCGATCTGTCGCTAACATGTAGTAATGATTGCTTTTTACTACAGAATCATGAGAACGGCTTTGAAAGGGCGCTGTGATCACTGAATTGCCCTGAAACGTGAGAAATGTACATAAATGCCATTTCCAGCGGTCATATCCCTTCTAAATGTTTCTAATTAATAATATTCTGGGGCACAGCGCTGTCTTAGTTTCGCACATAGTCATTATCAGTCACACATGAGTTAAGCTGTCGGGTGTGTCCAGATAAGATCGAACACGAGGTCCCGGTCATTATTCCCGATTGTGATGAAATTTACTGTAGGCCTAGGCATTACACCCAGAACAATGGTTTCGCAGTTAGTTTTGCGAAAAAAATTTTGTTCGCCTTGAAAAAAAAAATATACAAATTTCGCCCGCAAAAAACGCTTTTCTGCCAATTTCGCGATTTCTGAATTTTGAGCGCACCTAGGGAAAAAACGGTGCACTCCTTCGTCACAATATTTATTCCCTTTAAAGAGCAAGTGAAATACAATCTCATTAGTCTATTATTTCCCTTGCTTGTCGAAGCATTTTTGAAGAAAAGAATCACAAACATGGCAAATCGCACAAAATACCTGTATTTCAGGAATTTGTTTCTGCAAGCAAGTTAAAGTGAGGATAATAAAAATCGGTACGTATTAACTTTGATACCTTCGCTCTCGTTTAAAATAATTTTTGTGCTTTTATCGCGCTCCGTTTTACTTCATAATTGGGCTGAAACGTAAGTGATTTAACAAAAACGCCGAAATTTGAAAATGATTTTCTCAAAAAGGCCATTTTTAATTTTTTTTTTAAATCCCTCTGATTGAAGTCCAGGACGTCATCTACCATTGTGCAGAAAAAAACGTTGCATTATTTTTGTTGGTACCAAGTTATAGTGCGTCAAATGTGACCATGCCAGCCTAGCGGCCGCGTCGTTCGTTATGGGCTGAAACTCGGATATAAGTTGCTAAAAATACTTGTACGTGTCATAAGCACAAATCAGCAGCTCCACACCAACAAATGCGTACCCCGGTGTCATGGTTCAGCAAGCTTTGTCTTGCGATCAGCAGCTTGAAAGCCCGCCGCAGCGGCCGCTTGATGCTGCGGGCACTCACATTACATGCGTGCCGCTTCGACTGCGGATGAGCTCCGCTTGAGCGCCAAACTACGCTCAGAGGACAAACGAGAGACTGAATGCATCACTGTGAAAGTTAAAGGCCGTTAAGTGCCAACAAATGACATAATATGCAACGAAAACTCTGCCGTCAATTTCCCAGTGAGCGCCTTCAATATAGCACGGATGTATTTTTTCCCTTGCTGTTATGCCCGAAGCCGCATAATATCGTGATAAACGCTCGACTTGCGTTGAATATTCTATCTGCGGAGGCACAACAATACAGTATTGTAAAAGCGGTTCTTTAATGAAGCAAAGGACTTGGACACACTTCTTTTCAGAGCCGGCTGACACAAGTGTTCTGGCACGAGATGAACAACTGCAGTTCGAGTTGCTCAACCATCGGAAGCACGTGTGACAGCTTTATTTAGATATCAATGGCTTTCTTTTGTTTCATATGTTTCTCATAGAATGAACCTAATTATCTTTAGGCCATCAGAAGAGAGAACGCAACACATGAGCGCACTACTGAAGGCGCTCACTGGGAAATTGCCGGCAGAGTTTTCGTTGCATACTATGACATTTGTTGGCACTTAACGGCCTTTAACTTTCACAGTGATGCATTCCTTCTTTCGTTTGTCCTCTGAGCGTAGATTGGCGCGCAAGAGGAGCTTATCCGCAGTCGAAGCGGCACTCATGTAATGTGAGTGCCCGCAGCATCGAGCGGCCGCTGCTGCGGGTTTGTCAAGCTGCTGATCGCAAGACAAAGCTTGCTGAACCATGACACCGGGCTGCGCATTTGTTGGTGTGGAGCTGCTGATTTGTGCTTATGACACGTACAAGTATTTTTAGCAACTTATATCCGAGTTTCAGCCCATAACGAACGACGCGGCCGCTAGGCTGGCATGGTCACATTTGACGCACTATAACTTGTTAGCAACAAAAATAATGCAACGTTTTTTTTCTGCACAATGGTAGATGACGTCCTTGACTTCAATCAGAGGGATTTTAAAAAAATAAAAATAGCCTTTTTGAGAAAATCACTTTCAAAGTTCGGCGTTTTTGGTAAATCACTTACGTTTCAGCTCAATTATCAAGTAAAACGGAGTGCGATAAAAGCACGAAAATTATTTTAAACGAGAGCGAAAGTATTAAAGTTAATATGTACCGATTTTTATTATCCTCACTTTTACTTGCTTTCAGCAATAAATTCCTGAAATACAGGTATTTTGTGCGATTTGCCAAGTTTGTGATTTTTTTCTTCAAAAGTGCTTCGACAAGCAAAGAAAATAATAGACCAATAAGATTGTATTTCACTTGTTCTTTAAGGGGAATAAATATTGTGACGAAGGAGTGCACCGTTTTTTCCCTAGGTGCGCTCAAAATTCAGAAATCGCGAAATTGGCGGAAAAGCGTTTTTTTGCGGCCAAAATTTGTATATTTCTTTTTCAGGCGAACAAAATTTTTTTTCGCCAAACTAACTGCGAAACCATTGTTCTGGGTGTAATGCCTAGGCCTACAGTAAATTTCATCACAATCGGGAATGGTGACCGGGACCTCGTGTTCGATCTTATCTGGACACACCCTGTCCTTGCATGGGTCTGTCGTCACGCATTATTTGAAACGTAACCTACGCAGTGCTTCTAAACACGTAACGCTACAAATATATAAAACATCGCTTAGCTTGAAACTCTAATACGCACAGCCAGCACGTAATGCTTTTCAGGCTTATTTCAGCGTCGCGCTAGGATCAATACAGGATCGTGCAATAGGGTACGTTCACTCGGCATACTTACATGAGTTAAGCTCTAGGACGCTGTGCGATTTCCGGCCGCGGCCGCCGTATTTCGATGACGGCAAAATGCAAGAACACTCGCTTTCTTAGATTTAGAAGCCCCTACTTTACACCGCAGTCCTCTACACTGCACGTCTCATCATCAGATCGGGGTTTTCGCGCGCAAAACACTATAAGTACAATAAATATGACGTTATAGGATTTCATAATTGAAGCATATTCTGCTTTGGACCCTTTATTACATCGCTATCTTGAGAGCTTATAATTAATCTGTAATAAATACTACCAGCTCGCTTCGCAACGCGCCTCACATTGTTCTACCTTCTTGCATAACACTCTGCACAGGCCATTAAAAAAAAATCTTCCTCCGCCAAATGCACGTATTGTCGCCATCTCAAAACATTTTTTTTTTCTCGTTAAACCCCGAGATTTGAGCGGCCTTCCCTACTACATGGCTGCCATCACCACTTTACCTGCGTTCCTGGAAGTGATAACAAGTGTTCTGTTAACTAATATCATGCACAACATATTGAAGTATTAGCTTTATGGCCTCGACATGCGAGTGGCTGGGGACCTTATATCGTAAGCTAAAACTGAGGACAATCCTTCGGAGAATAAGAATACTATTAGCATACCTTCATGCTAAATGTAATTCATATAGGAGTTTCTACAGATTTCGCTTTTCGCAGTTAATTGCCTAAAAACGTGACTCATTGCAACCTATTGAACGCAGTTCACCACCCGCCACGTTTTCCACTGGCGAAAGGAAATCGGACGATGCAGCTGGCTTTATCGTCACTGTTCCTGTGCTGCTGTGGTGCTATTGCCTTCCTGAGCAGTCACGAAACCTATATCACATGGGCGGCGAGAGGCGTGCCCATTTTCGGACCACCGAAAGGATCAGCTTCACCGCAAGCTCTAAGCGCCATCAATGGAACCGATATGAATTGTACGTAGAGGGTGCCACCAGCCGTATTTTTATGTTTAGAGATCAGTTTCGGGGATACTTTCGTATCTGCGTAGCCGTATGAAATATTGGGGCTGATGAGAAAGTAAACATTATTTGGGCCCTTAGCGATTCTATTAATTATAGTGCTGGTTTTGGTATACAGCCTACTGCAATGTGAACAAGAACGACAGTGAGAAAACTAGATGCCAGACGATTAGCTACTGTGCAGCGGAAATCAGAAGGAAATACGACCAGATTTCCCGCTGCGTAGATAAAGGGTTATTGACATGGTTTTCCACTTCGTGTATGTACAAGTTATTTACAGTTCATTTATGTTTGCTTGGAATGTGCCTTAATGTTTTCATTCTATTATAAAATCCAAGAGTGCCGCATATTGGTACAAACTCTGCCACGCAGTACTTCTTGCTTTAAAAATTCGCAGTACCATAACGTAGTACATGTACAGAAGGTTTCCTTACGTCAGGACGATATCCGCCATCTAACAATAATGAGCAAAATATTACTTTGAGCCTAGCCGAAACAATCAGATATTTATTTGAAAGCGAATGTTGCAAGAAATAATCACATTCTTAACAGATATCTAATGTTATAAACTTCAAGACAGGGGAGTGTTTGTGGGGCACACGAAAATCACTTCGAACAACACTTGCTTCTAGCTTCTTTTTAAGGGCAAGGGTAGCACCATAGCTTAAACATAACGACTTTTCATTCCTACATACATTTACGGCAATTTTTCAAAACTGGTTCTCAAATAAGTATTCAAATCGTGATAGCTAAATCGGAGTGCGCGCAGCCAGAAGGGTAAAAACAGGGAAGTTGGTAGCATCTCATCATGGAGTTAAAACTGCATGGCAATGGTTGTTTTCGGGGCGAAAGGTAAAGAGGAAAACAAACACTGTTTTCACTTTACCTTCTCTATAATAAAACAACCATTCGCGTGCTTTGCTAAGCAGGGTCGTTTATAGACAAGTAATGGTATTAATAAATTAAGTTACCTCCATAGCCCATCGGCGATTTGTACTAACATGCGTCCCACAAACCTTTTTCTTATAAATTGTTACTGACACAAAGCTTTATGGTTACCCACAGGGACATCCTGTCCAACCAAGAACGATCTTCGGTCGGAGAACCTCTTCAGCTTGTGGGATGAAAGGCTCTCCCAAGCACTGCGGCGTTCCGGTCTAGGCGCGCCGAAGACGGAGCAGGAGTCATGGCACGTTGTCACAGACAACATCCACTCATTCACGGCCTTCCTCACATCCACGCCAGAGCACGTTATCTTTATCGTAAGCCTCGTGCGCAGCCATGAGTCGGACTCAAACAAAACAAAGATACAACACCCGCCTCTGGTGTGCCTCACTCGGACTTCTTCCAACGAGACAATACAGCGTGAAGCCCGCATTCGAGAAGTGTGGACTTGGCTCAATCCAGACTTTGTGACCGCCCTGATCGTTTGCCCACCGCCAAACGACGAAATTGCAGCGGATGAAGATATTAAAGTGGCCGTCGCGGTTGCAGGCTCTGCCGAGCAATCTTTGCGATGGCTCCAGCTGCATCGTGTGCCAGAAAGAGCCCCAGAGATGTGTTGCGCCGTGTGCATCAGACCAATTTACGGATCTTCCATGAGCCTCTGGAAGGTCGTCGAATTTATCGTCCACTACAAGATTATGGGAGCGACCAAGTTCTACTTCTACGACCTGAGCATGTCCCTTGATCTGAAGCTTCTGCTGGCTTGGCTGCAGCACAACGGAGTAGATGTTACCCTTGTCCCGTTCAAGCTCATAGCTGACATTCCCCAAGTACACGCTCACGGTCAGATTCCAGGTCTCTACGACTGCATATTTCGATCTATGTCCAAGACGGAATATTACATCCACGTCGATGTCGACGAGCTGATTATTCCACGACAGTATTCAAGCATCCCTTTCATGGTCGAGAAGGTGAAGCGTAAACGTTACAGCTTGGGAAGTCTAATGATACGGGCTAGGTACTACTGTGCGGAGTACCCCCTAAACATGCAGTACTTTGATGTAAACCAACTGCCCCTTCAGACGAGGTTGTTCACCTACCACTCCATGGAGTTCCAGAATGGAGGCTTCTCGAAGTACATCGCTCGCTCCAGGACGGTTTCTGTGGCAGGTGTTCACAATGTCAGGGTTCACCACAAGGGTTACAGCATGGTCGATGCGGAGAGTTCATTGGTCTTTATGAACCATTACAGGCGCTGTTGCAAATTCCCTCCAGACCACGCTGTGGTGCAGTTGAAGCTTGACCTGCGGAACTTCAGCCGCGTTCCCGATGACTACTCATTTGTTGAGCTTTCTGCGCGTATAGAAAATGACGGGTTAGTGCGGGCACTAAAGAATCTATTAAAGTAGGTATTCAGTGCGCCAGTATAATTTCATCTACATGCGGATACGCTGGTAATAAGGGAGCATTATTACGCGAAACTTTTCTTGCAGAGAGCGCTACTAATAACAAAATTACTCTTTATTACATGAGCGATGGCAAGTGAATAAATGATGCTGCAGAGTGGGAATCAACACAAGCAACTTGTGGGTTCTGGTAATATACGTTAACCCCACTCTCCTATAAGGTTTTTGTTCAAGTAGGGCAGCGCTGCTTTGCGTTACACGGCAAAATGTGAAAAAAAAAAAGCCAGGCATGCGAATAACGCCCAGCACAGTCGCAGCGTAAGCTGGAGGCCTGGTCTTCGTTGAGGCCGTTGTAAGCTCTCTTAGGTCGCCTGCAAGCTCAGTTGCGAGGTACCCACTACAGAAAAAAAACACAGGATCCCTTGCGCATTCACCTAAGACGACTCGAAGGTGAAAGCCAAGTCCTCTTTAAATGCGAAGCACTTCCTAGCGAAACGCACGCACTTTCACCGTTTCTGTGTACTTATCTATCTAGTGGCCCACATCTGGGCGCTCTCGTGGTCGTCTCCTTAGCTTGGCACATATGCATATTTGCATGTAAGGGAATTAATGCATGACGAACGCGATGAACAGGTCATTACATCAATGGCGTGAGATACTAGTCGCTTACGTCATGAAACCCTTTCCGTCAGTCACGTGTGGCACATTCCCGTATACAACGGCCCATGAAATGCGGGTATGAGCCACAGGTGACTCAGTTTGTATCAACCCAGGAACGGGGATAACAAACTTTCAAAAATCTACGCGACCACGTTATAGAGCTTATGTCGCAGAAAATGCGGCACAGGCTTGAGTAGCGTTCTCGGTGGGGAAAATATTAGAGGGACGGAAAAAAATTGGCAGATCCCACGCCTTGTGGGAATCGGTTTCATGCGAAGTAATCAGCGAGTAGTTGTCTATGCTGCATTTTCTTCGCTATGAGCCAAGCGTTACGAGATGGATCGACGTGTTTTTGTAAGCGTAGTAATTGTGTGCACATCGTGGCCTTACCGGGCACGTCGACTACACTGGCGTTTAAAGGGTAACTTATGGTCTGGCGTCAGCACTCACTTTGGAGTAGAGACGTGAGTATTATCGAAACGAAGTGTACTTTACGGCTCGTTAAACGGAGGGCATACGTAACTTTCGTTAGCGTATTCCTCCGGGGTCGGGCAACGTTTGAATATAGCTTGCTGAATCATAGGAATATAAATGTAATGTCTGTAAGGCTTCTATGAAAGCGGAGCCATCACCGGAACCACAAATGACGTAGACCCGGCATGACGCATGTATCATGTATACATGCGCATCATGTGTCGTGTAGCATGTATCATAGGAGTACATATGTAATGTTTATTGCTTGGTAAGAAAATCAGATAGACAGCACTGCAACCACAATTGACGCTGCACCGACCTTACGCCTGCATACGGTCTTTTTCTAATGCAATTTTAGGGCGTGGCGTGGCTCTGTGGTAGAATACCTGACTGCCGCGCAGAATGCTTGGGTTCTTTTCCTGCTCGGATCCTGATTTTTATTCTTTGCATTCGTCGGGTCAACGCTGCCGATAGCGGTTTTTATTTACGCTCTCTTATTTAAATTACTAGTGTCTTGTTCTTGCCGTTCCTGGGAAGATATGAACTGTCAATCACCTGTGGCGCATACCCGCTTACCGTGGCCCGTGGTATACGGGTATGTGCCATGCGTGTCTGGAGAATATGGTTTGACGACGTACGCCGCAGGCTTTTCGCGTTATTCATGTCATGACCAGACAGTCAAATTCATCAAAACTTCTTGCCCTCCCATGCCAATTTCGGTCTACACCAAGCTAAGGAGGCTATCACGAGAGCACCGAGACGTAGTCGGATAGATAGATAGATAGATAGATAGATAGATAGATAGATAGATAGATAGATAGATAGATAGATAGATAGATAGATAGATAGATAGATAGATAGATAGATAGATAGATAGATAGATAGATAGATAGATAGATAGATAGATAGATAGATAGATAGATAGATAGATAGATAGAAACCCTCAAAGTGCCTTAGGTTCGCTAAGAAATGCTTCGCATTTAAATTAACAAAGTAGCTGACTGGGCTAGTTGGTTGTGCACACTTGAAATGAACAACGCAAAAACCGTTCGGCCACGGGAAGGAAACACACAGGACAAGCGCTTGTCCTGTGTGTTTCCTTTCCGTGGCCGTCCGGTTTTTGCGCTGTTTATTTTGAGCCGCATTTAAAATCGCAGCGATAGCCGCAATCTAACCTAGGCATTCTGCATGGTAGCCAAATATTTATCCACAGAGCTGCGCCAGTGCTTGAAACTGGTTACGATAAAGACCCTATAATGGCTTCATATTGCGGAAACGTCAACTGTGGTTGCAGTGTTCGTTATCGCCATTTGTAAAAAATACAATAAACACTACATATGAACTCCTATGACATCGCCAAGCTATGGTCAACCATTGCTCAATCCGGAGGAATACGGCATAAACCGTTTCTTATCATAAGCTCATGATCGCACCGTAGCGTGCAGTTCATTTCAATTAAACTGAAATCTGTGCTTTAAGGTCAGTAGCGACTTCACGTCGGACCATAGGATACCCTTTAGGCGTCGGTGTGCCTGGTAAGACCACGCCCCTGGTAAGACCACGGTCAATGCCGTAGCCAGGAAAGGGGGTGGGGAGGGCCTTAGGAGGCCCCTCCCGCCTTGCTTCGTCATATAGGTTTTTTTTTTTTTTTCAAAATTGGTGCTTTCCTCTAGGTCTTCAGCAAGTGCTCCCCTACCCACTGCCCCGAAAAAAATTCCTCTCTACGGGCCTGCCCATAACTATTCATAACCACTCAAAATGCACAAAAAATTCGGTCCAACTCGCAACGCTTGACTGAAAGCAATAAAAAAAAAATTACAGCATATCCACGGGTGAATGATGAAGAGCTTGGGCGAACCTCCTGAAGCAATCATGGTTACACCGTGAAATGCTCAGTCGTTTCGCCCAGCAGTAATCAAAGCCATACGCCGCTTTGATTATTTCCCCCTTTTCCTTTTTTCTTCGCTTTTCTATTTTTGTTGTTTTTTATTCTTTGTCTTTTTTATTTATTTATTTTTTTTTTCATTTTTCATTTTTTATTTTCTTATTTCATTTTTTCATTATTTTTTCGTTTTTTAAATTTAATTTAATTTTTTTCTATCTCTATGGGACAGCGCCATCTAGTATATCGTCACCCAACTGCAGTTTGCATGCATCTCTATGGGACAGCGCCATTTGTTGAATGATATTGGAGACGCAACAGCGGGGACACGCCTCATGGAGCGACGACCGACCAGGTGATGCTATAAGGAGCTTCGCCCCTAAAAAATTCGGCATAAGCCACTACTCGGCTACTGCTTCGCCTGACATCGATTCCCAGAATGAGTGGGATCTGCCGAATTTTTCTTCTTAGTCGATGTATTGGTCGATCCCCGCCACCCACCGAAAGCTTTCCGCGCTTGACGTGGTTTTGCACTGCCTTCAGGATCGAAGGCGCCTCACCTGGTTGCATTACCTCTGTGATCGGCCCACATTTGACCAAGCGATGATGTCATGTGACGACGGTCACAGTGGCGTCATGATGACGTCAAAAATTTTGGTGTTCTGTGACGTCATCATGAAGTCATATGGTGACGTCATCACGTGATGATGATTTTTGCCTCACTCGTGTTGGCGCTGACGCCGCCGACTGGGACGCCGGTCAATTTTCGCGTTTGATGACGCACCTAAGGCTTTCCCTTTATTAAACCACATTTTGCCAAATTGTGCAGCATGCACTACGCGTTTTTAAGGAAATATGCGCACCTACGTAGCTCTACGCTTGTTCGATGCTCTCGTGAATGACGATTAGGATGATTGTAAAAGTTCTGCGCCGCTCGAGCAGCAGCTGCGGACTTTCATCATAAGGACGCAGTCGCGAGCGCTATCTCAACAGTCATCGGTAGACGGCTCGTGTACGTGCTGTTCTCTCAACGCGTATTTCGCGTTGAGTTGACAGGCAGCATGAAAACCCCTTCGCTCCCTGGAGCGGTCGTATTCGCTTAAACCGGCGTTTTTTAGAGTTGTGTGAGATCGGATCCAAAGGTGTTTCGCTGCTAGCTTTACTTCGTATAACATGCCAAGTTCTTGCTATCGCATTAATTGCTTCGCCCTTGCGGCGAAACTCATTCTTTAGTAAACCAGTGGTTAGTAGTGAGGTTTTCCCAGTTTACGTGGCACATGTGCGGACGTCTTCTTTTTTAGTGAACCAGGGGTAAGTTGTGGGGTTTGCGCACTTTCTGTGGAATAAACGTTATTGTTCGCGGACTACAGACATGCCCTAAACATACACAACTTTGCTGCAAAGACGTATTTATTCTAATAATAAGTATGGCATTGAGTTATGAGCCATCCATGGCTTGGATGGTCCTTGCAACGATGGTTATGAAGATTTGGTACCCGCACTCACCAAAACGATGACAGCCTCATGTTAGTCATTGAGCGCTCATCCTTGGTGCATGCCATGCGCTTGCTTTGAGGTTTCAAACGCAGCGCACATAAAATAAAAGGACACAACTGTTAGAGACATTTTCAGGGAAGTTGTTCATGCGGATCCTGTGTCGTCGGCATCGTTGACGGGGTGACGTTAAGAAAGGCCACGTACGTGATCAAGGCGCAGAGAAGTGGATCTGATGGTACGAGGAGAGGAAATGGTAGTCTCCTGAATCGAGTTTATATGAGGGAGGCGATTAAAAGAGTGAACTGAAAAGGGGGTCACGTGATGAAGCTTACTTAAGGTGCGCGATTCCAACAGTGGTCTCAAATGGTGGTCACGTGATGATGAAGACGTTAGGCGGGTGTTTCAAACAGCGGATTGAGAGTGTAGCTGTTGCCCCTGAAATGTCAGAAGGTAGACTGGCGGTGACATGAAAAGACATAGCCCATTGAGACAAGAGTCTAGGGTAACCCACGGCGCCCAGATCCGTTGACTGGAAATAAAGACCTGGCTTAGCTTAAATTAAAAAACAGCAACAAATCAATGAATTAGAAGTAACAGGGCAAAACAATAGGAGAGGCTTCAAGGGACCGAATGAAAGGGGCAACAACATAGTTTTCCGAAGGTTTCGCAGCGTCGAACTGGCTGGACATTTAACAAACACGCACATATCCTTGTGATTTGGGCTCATTGCGTTTGAAGCAAGAATAGCGACCAACTCGCCAAGCTTTAGGTTCGATTTCTTTTACATTATAAGAGCAATCATTGGTTGGATCAGTAGAAGTGCATACGACAAATGTATTGGGACAGGACTTATAAACGTCGATTACATGTTGTTTTTAAAACACGAGCCAATATGTTTATTCACGAGTGAAGGCATCCATGTGAATGAAACAACATGCAGTGTTGTCTACAGTTACAATTCAGTCTCCATTTACAATTCAAGCTCGCGTACGAATTAGGCAGTGAATCGGTCGTGGCAGTTGGTCCATCTAAGATGACCAAACTGGGCGGGCTCTATTGCCGCCGAACATGTCGTAATAGATATCTTTAACCTTAGGAACAGCAGAATACCGTAACCGAGGAGACGATTAAACCAAAGGCCACCAAGGTCGTCGATATCCGCACCGCAATTGCCATCATCGGGTATCCTTGAGCTCCAAGGCGGTGAATTGAAATACTCTGCCTTTGTGTTTTTATATTTCCAAACACATCCAGCAGGAAGTTATCTGCTGCGACTATCTAATTGTGCGAATAGAATCCCTATGAGTTTAGAAATAGTTCACTGCTTCCGGTTGCTCTGTAGAGAGTTCAACAACCTTTTTTTTTTTCTTTATCGCACCGTGGTTCAACAAAAAGAAAAGAAATCCGCCAAATTCCACACATTGCCGGAATCAATTTCATGCGAAGCATTCGCGTAGCCGTAGCCTATGCTAGATTTTTCGGTTTCACCCAAGCGTTACGAGGTTGCTCGACGTCTTCGTGTAAATTGAGTAGTGCGCATATCGTGTGCTCACCAGGCACACCGAGTACACTGGCATGTAAAGCGTCCTCCTCATGGTCCTACGTAACGCCGGCACTAATGTTAGAGCGGAGATGTCAGTTTAATCACCACGAAGTACACGCAATAAATATTTAATATTCGAAATAGTTTTAACATTTCGTATGAACAATTCCCGTTCACTTTACTTTTGCTTGTGTTTAATTACTTTTTTAATATTCTAGACATTCTTTATGTTTCAGGTGAATTTTTCGCAAGTCGCCCATTGTGGGTTCGAGCCATATGAGAACCAAAGAGTCATGATGATGATAATAATCAGCTTCGCTGCTTGTGAACATGCAATAAAGAAGAAGAAATATTCGATCAGGGCACACTACTTGGACAATACCCTGCATTGGGAATTCTCCCTTTTTTTCACAAGTTCTACTGTCGCACGTTTCGTGGCCGATCCGCCATGGTGGGATGTGCCATTCTTCCGGGAACCAACGAACCAACCAACCACTAGGGTGTGTGCCATGTTCAGAGAAGAAGAAGAAGAACTATAACAACAACACGGGTGTCGATCTCTGTTCTGCGGCTGCGACGAAGGACAATTTTAAGGGAGGCCCAGCCAGCGACCATCAGGCGTCATGGGTAAGTCGACTATCTTAGTCTTAGGGGCAGCGCCGCAAATCCACGACCTTACAGTACGCGCTAT
Source organism: Rhipicephalus sanguineus (assembly GCF_013339695.2). Classification (NCBI taxonomy): domain Eukaryota; kingdom Metazoa; phylum Arthropoda; class Arachnida; order Ixodida; family Ixodidae; genus Rhipicephalus; species Rhipicephalus sanguineus. Next base: position 33,029,114 of record NC_051183.1, on the reverse strand, counting down.
CCGTTTTGTCAAACGCTGGTCACAATTACGATGTCAAAGGCCGATTGTGGCTATTCAATAACATGTAATATTGCACTGACTGGGACGTAGCTATAGACTTCGGCAGCACAAACGTTAAGATCATAAAACAAAGCCAAGGAAGGGAACATCATTTTTCACATAGATATATCTCATTTCTCCTCCCCAGGATTTCGGGACATGTACATGTCGCGCCATCTGTCGGCGGCGCCTGGGCGCCCTGTCGTAACTGAATGGGAAGCACACACAAAATATCTCATTGAAAACGACTCTCGGGGTCAGATACTGGGGAACCACTACATTTTAGGCGCAATTTTAATGACGTGGCACAATTCACCTACCTTTCCCGGCCATTTGAAAGTATTACCACGCAGCCTATTGAGATCTGCCTCAATTTAGATCCATTATGGCATCTTTAAACTTATATTGCAAAGATCAAAGAAGATGTTTAAAAAACCGGTTTTAGATTGGCTGAGAAGCACATCTAAAATTATATGACACTACAGAGGCTAATATTGTTCAAGGCAGGGAGACACGATCTCCCCAATGCTATTCACCGCGTGCGTAAAGGAGGTGTTCAAAGCCCTAGGCTGGGAAGAGTTAGGGATACGAGTTAAGTTACCTGCGATTCGGTGATGACATTACATCGATGAGTAAACCACAGGACAAATTGCAACTCATGGTTACTAAATTGGACAAGAAAAGCAGAAGGGTAGGTCTGAAAATTAATATGCAGAAAACTAAAGTAATCTGCAATAGTCTCGGAGGAGAACAGCGCTTTGCGATATGTAGCAAGGCACTGGAAGTTGCGAGGGAATACAGGAAGGGTAGTAACCATGGAGCTGAACATAGGCATGCGCACGGGAGGGGGGGGGGGGCAGGGGGGCAGACGTTTCCCTTATCCACCTAAGAGGGCCGCAAAGTCATCCCCACACATTGACATAATAGGGAAGGGCGGGCGCTGCGACTCGGGGGAGAGGGGGCGCAATGTCAGCGCCATAGATTGATATCATTGGGAGGCAGGGGGGCCGCTGCGACGAACCTTCACCCCCTCCCCCCTGAAGGGGAACCCTGCGCACGCCTATGGAGCTGAACCATGAGACTGAAGTAGCTAGAAGAATAAGGATGGGATGGAACACATTCGGCAAGCATTCCCAAATCCTAATTGGTAGTTTACCTCTATTCGCCAAAAGGAGAGTATATAACAGCTGCATCTCACCGGTACTTAGTACTTACCTACGGAGCAGAAGACTGGAAATTTACAAAGATGGTTCTACTTAAATCGAGGACGACGCAGCGAGCAATGGAAAGCAAAATGACAGGTGTAACCTTAAGGGGCAAGAAGAGAGCAGAGTGGGTCAGGGAACAAACGGGTTTTAAGGACATCATAGTCGAAATCAAGAAGAAATGGACATGGCAGGGCACGCAGCGCGTAGGTATACGATAGCGGCTGGTCATTAAGGGTAACTGAGTGGATTCCAAGATAAGGCATATGCGCGACAGGGAGACAGAAAGTTAGGCGGGCAGATCAGATTAAGTTTGCGGGTATAACGGGGAAGCAGCAAACACAGGACCGGGTTGATTGGCGGAACATGGGAGAGGCCTTTTGCCCTGCAGTGGGCGTAGTCAGGCTGATGATGATGATAACAGAAGCTAAAGTGGTGCGCCGCACCAATGGCGGGGCGGAGTCATTGATGCATTGAAGCACCCCCTTCCTCTCGCTCTCCCGCACACGCTCCTGAGCACTGCATTAAAACCTTTTTGTCAGCTGTTCTGACAAAACCCGACACAACGCAGGAGCAGATGTGGGCGTTGGAAACAACAATAAGACCGACAAAAATAACCGAGGAAGTTACATGGGTTTAGCTACACAAAAAAGTAACATCTCAATTAAAACAGTCCTTCTCACCCAATCTAAAATCGGGAGTCATTTTCGAAACCTATTCTCTGAGCTTTTACAAAATCCAAAAAGGCCAAGATGGCTCTAAATGAAGGCATCTCTCATAGGCTGTGTGGTAAAATCTTCATATGGCCTTCATATGGCCTTCATATGGCCTTCACATGGCCTTCATATGGCCTTCCATATGGCCTTCATATGGAAGGCAGACGCTTTGTGGCAAGTTATTAGAAATATTCCTAAAATGTTCGAGTGGTGCCCTAGTATCTGAAACAGAGTAGTTTTCAATATCATATTTCGACCATGAGATGAGATTTTCTTTGTGAGCTTCCCGTTCAGTTACGTCGGGGCACCCGGCGGCCGCCGAGAGATGGCGCGACATGTACATGTCCCGAAACCCTGATTATTTCGGAGTGTTACAATAAATTACCGGAGGTCGCCGGTTCGGTCCCTGTCAGCGGCAAGTTGTCTTTTCGTCCACTTTGCTTTCTTCACATACATCACAATTGTTACAATGCACTTAAAACGGTGCAATGAACGTCCGCTATACCTTCCTTGGCTTAATTATCAGCTGGTTGTCAGTAAGGTTGGGTCAAACAAAGACGCGAGCTCTTAAAAATTCTCTTCCTTCATTCACTAAATTACATTGTATCTTGCACTAAAATTACACCCATCAGTTATCTGCTGGCGGCGAGAATTCCTACAAAGGTAAAAAATATTGCTACGTGAATGACGACTCAGTAGACTGTAGTCTGTAGACTATTTACACTATATATTTACAGTAGCGGTTGCAGCGCTGACCGTTTCAGCTCAGAGCCCGAGCGGAGAGAGAGATCCTTCTTCTCTTCGTCCAGCGCAAACGCGCATGGTTCTCGCATAAGGCTGTACAGAGGCTAATAAATAAATTCTCCGCTGCCAAATGGATGTACTCTTGCCATAATTTTTTTACCGCAACGCCCAAAGACTTTAACGGCCTCTCCTCTCATTGCTGTCATCACCACTTCACCTGCAATGCATGCATGAAAGATATAAGTGTTCTGTAAAGTAATATCATACCGTGTGCTCAGGTATAAGTGCGCGTTAAACAACCTCACGTGGTCGAAATATCCGGGGCCCTGCTGTGCGGCGTCTCTCATAATCAAATCATGGTTTTGGAAAGTAAAACCCTGACAATTATTATTGTAGAGAATATTATCCTAAGCAAAAGTTTGGAGTATTTGCTTCGAAATACGCGTAGGTCGGAATATTATGTCGTAGGATAAAACTGAGGACAACCCTCTGCGGAATCAAAATACTGTTAGCATATTTTCATGATAAATAGCATTAATCATCCATGAGTTTCTACGGATTTCTCTTTACGCTGTTAAATGCGTAAAAACATGACTCGTTGCAAATTATTGCATGCAGTACGCTGCCTGTCACGATTGCCATTGGCGAAAGGCAAATGGACGATGCGGTTGGCTTTCAAGTCACTGTTCCTGTGCTGCTGTGGTACTACCGTGTTCCTGATCTGTTACGGATCCTATACGACATGGCCGGCGTCAGGGGTGCGCATTTCAGGACGGCTGAAAGGATCTGCTCCACCGAATGTTCCACCCGCTAACAATGGAACCGATTTGAATTGTACGTACAGGGTACCAGTGACTGTGCTTTTCTATTTACAGATCAGTTTCGCGAATGCTTTCATATCTGCGCAGCCGTATTGACTGTTGGGGCCGACAAACGTGAAAATAAATGTAATGGACACTTTGGAATTCTAATGTTTACGGTGTTGGTTTAAATATACAGCGCGCTGAAACATAAACAAGTGAGATATTAGCAAAGTTAGGCACCGAACGATGAGCTGCTAGGTAGTGTAAATAAGAAGGAAATACGACCAGCTTTTCCATTCCGTGGATGAAGAATCATTCGTAGGGTTGTCCACACTTTATGCGTAGTAGCTATTTACAGTTAATTTATATATGCTTCGAAGATCCCTTTATATCTTCACTTTATTCTTACATCCAAGATTGCCGCGTACAGGTAAAAATTTTGTCCCGTAGCACATTGTGCTATCAGAATTTGCAACACTATAACGTACGTAGAGAAATACTAAGGCTAGGACGAACTGCCCCCATCAATCATCAGCAAAATATTAAATCATGGCTTTTTTCGATTTCTTATGTAACCAGCCCCCTCTTGCACAAACCGCGCCCGAATTGCTGGGAACCTTCCACATTATTTTAGAACTTTTAGATAATATTACGTGCACAACGTGAATATACAAGTTTATTGCGGAACTGGCGCAGCCACTATCAGTGTGCAGCGTTTCTTGTACTTTGACGTTTTGTTTCCTGAGCAAAGGTTCGCCGAAATAAAGAGTTTCGTCTTTAATTGCTCTAGTGCCGTCTTTATCACATTCACGACCACGTGACATCTGGTGGAGGTGGCCCTTCGTTTATGTTCCGGACGTCCATGGAAAGCCGGTAACCACGGCCACAGCATGAACAAGAAGACACCGAAGCCCTCCTGCGGCGACGAGCTAGCCGCAGGCTGCTAGCTTTGCAACTGGTGTAAGGACCCCTATCCAATAAGACAGTCACGGTGTCAAAGGCAAGTGCCACGATGCCGACCACGGTGTCCCTGACTACAGTGTGATACAGCAACCCAGGAGAGCCACCAGCCTTCGGCGAATCGTTCCTTGAAGACTCGGAAAGCTGGCTAGAAACACACGACCGCGTCGCAACCTTCAACAACTGGAAAAGTGAACAGAAACTGCATCACGTCTACTTATACCTAGAAGACACCGCGAGGACGCGGCTCGAGAATCTGGAGCCTGCACTTCGAACCTGTGATCTCTTCTGAATCGCATTCCCGAGCACCTTCACGGGCGTAATACGTAAGGAAAGCGCTGCGGCTTTGCTGGAGACGCGGGTACTGCTCCCAAACGAAAACGTCATGATGTACATGGAAGAAATAGAAATTGCCAGACTTTTCCCTCACGCCGACACATACGTGCCTGAGAAGAAGAAAGTTGGTTTCCTCATGCGAGGGGTAAAGCAGGAGCTCTTCGCGGGACTCTCGCGGAAACCGCCCAAGACCGTCGAGAAATTCCTCTCGGAGGCAGCAACGATTCAGAAGTCCATAGAAATGTGCACCCGACGGTAAAATCGTCGTTTGATTCCAGAGAGTGCAGCTGTTCAAGCCCTCGGCTCCGAAACTTAGAAATACGAGCGCGTAACTTATACAGGGACTTGTCCTTGTCTGCCTAAGTCCCTGAGCTTGTTCTTGTCTTCCTAAGTCCTGTATAAGTTACGCGCTCGTATTTCTAAGTATCATGAATCACCAACTCGCCCAATCAGCCTTCTTAACAAATCCGAAAACCTACGCGAAACCATCCTAGCCATCGTGCGAGAGGAGCTGTAGAAGCTCTCTTTTCCGTAGCCTGGGGTGACGTCTACGGAAGTAGTGTGCGAGGAAATCTCGCAGTCACTTGGTGTTCCTCAGCCAGCACAGCTGCAGCCGCAAGGTATTAGCTATGCTGCTAAACTGCGTCGTCGTGATCACCTCCACGCCCACGTCAAGACGCCGCACCGCTGCAGTTCCGTTGCTAGATACCGACGACACCACCACCACCATCCCGCCCACCTGTCGACCGGCGCTCCGCAGCTAGAAAGACTACCGTTTGGCGTGCCCCCGGCCACCGGCCACTCTGCTACCACTGCGGAGAAGCCGGCCACACGTGCCACCACGGCCAGTACCGTGAGGTGGGACTGCGTGGTTTGCCAGTGCACGCGCCTCGTTCGCATCCAGGTTAATGATTTCGTGACATCGCCAACTGCATCGCCGGAGCACAGTGCCATTGACGTCTACCATCCCGTTCACCGTCGCTCGGCCGCTAAATCTCACCGCATCGCCGGTAGTACACCGTCCCAACCCCGGATCTACCAGTACTTACTCGGAAAACTAAGGGCAGCAACCGATGGAGGTGCGGTCGCTTTACGACGAAATCCGGAAGATCATATGCTGCCGACGACGATGATCACGGAATTAACATACATGAGCTCCCGCGTAGCAGACGGAGCCTTCAGGAGGGGAGACGACACGACGCAGCAGCATCGGAGCAAGTCGACGCAGCCGTGAACCGACGCCACGACCTAACCGTAACGCAAGACGATGAACCACCGACCTCGACGTGCTTATTGATGACCACAACATCACCACTCTGGTCAACACCGGAGCCGACTTCTCCGTCGTGAGTCGTAGGTTCACCACTAAGCGGATTAAAGTAAACAGCGCTTGGGAAGGAACCGAAATCCGGACAGCTGCAGGCCACCTAATAACGCCGACGAGAATCTACATGGCGGTAATTGCGATTGCCGAACGGATTTATTCGGCGAGATTTGTGGTCTTACATCATCGTTTCATGAACGTCATTGTAGGCATGGATCGAGGGTCAGCAAAGCTTTCACGCTGTTCTATGCCATCGAACCTGATTCGACGAATTGATGTTCCCAACCAGATTTCGACGTCTATCCGAGCCTTCCGAAGCACAAGCAAGAGCAGATGAAAGTCCTGTTCCTGCAATTCAATGGGTGCTTATCGTTGTCATGAAGAATCCGACACGCCGCAGTCTCAAAATATCGATTCACATAACGGAAGAAAGTGCCCGACCAATACGTCAGAGTTTGTAAGCCAGAACGCGCGGTCGTAAAGAAACAAGTCGACGAAATGCTACGCGACGACGTCATCCAGCCGTCCAATAGTTCGTGGGCGTCTGCCGTGGTGCTAATGAAGAATGATGGGGCCCTACGTTTCTGCGTCGATATTCGTCGCCTGAACAATATCACAATGAAGGACGTCTATCCACACCCACGGATAGACGATGGCCTGGGTCGAATCCAGAACGCGAAGTATTTGCGTCGATGGACCTCAAGACCGGCTACTGGCATATCGAAGTCAACGAGACAGACCGAGAGGAGACAGCCTTTATAACGAACGGACGCCTTGTTTGATTTGAAAGTCATGCCCTATAGCCTTTGCTCGGCACCTGCGCCTTTCCAACGCGTTACGGAGACAGTATACTTGCAGGCTTGAAGTTCCAAACTTGCCTCGTGTACTTGGACGACGTCGTCGTGTATTCCTCAAACTTCGACGAGCACTTCTGCCGTCTTGAAGCAGTACTTAAAGTAATAAAGATCTCCGGACTCATCATGAAGTCATAAAAGTAGTGCTTCTCTTATGAGGAGGAGCTCTTGTTTTGGGCTTCATATCGCTTCCTTTCCGCCACCCACCAACACGAACGTCGTCCGCAGATTTCTCGGCTTCGTCAAAACATTTTCACGGCTCGCCGAGCCATTATTGCCACTCAGTGAGACCGACGTCGAATTCAAGTGGGAAACGGCGCAAGTTGAAGCATTTCACAAACTCAAAAAGGCGCCTGCAGACGCCTCAGATACTAGCGCATTTCGACGAATACGCCAATATGAAAATCCACACCGACGCAAGCAGCGTAGAACTCGGCGCCATCCTTGTGCATAGAACGGACGGACTAGAAAGGGTTATCAGTTATGCTAGCTGGTCGCTATCGAAGGCGAAAGCCAACTATTGCACTGAAGAAAAGGAGTAAGTTGCCATTATCCGGGCTACATCAAAGTTTCGCCCATACCTTTACAATTGTGAACAACAACCACGCCCTGTGTTGCCTAGATAACTTGAAGGACCCTTCAGGTCGCCTCGCAGGATGGAGTCTCAGACTTCAAGAATTCGACATCAACGTTGTTTACAAGTCCGGACGAAAGCACCCTAACGCCGACTGCCTGTATCGCGCCCCCGTCGACCCGCCTCCGCAGGTCGACCGTGACGATGTCCGCTTCTTGAGAACCATGACAGCCGACGACTTCGCTGAAAGATAGCAGTCTGACCCGGGGCTCAATGGCCTTGCGGAATACCTCGAAGGCGAGACTGACGTTGTTCAGAAATTATTCCACATTTGGTAAAACCTTCCACATTATGTTAAAATATTCCGATAGATTAGGCGCACAACGTGAGCATTACAATTTATTCTGGAACTTACGCGGTCACCAGTGATTACGCTGGAATCTTCGATGACACATGTTTAAGTTCCTACGCTTGGCAGATTACCGACGCTGTGATCACCGCTATCAGTGGCCGGCGCGCATTGCTTGCACTCTGATTTTCGTTTCCTGGGCACAAGGTCACCGAAAAAGAGTTTCGTCTTCAAAGGCGCGAGTGCCGTATTCTTCACAGTCACGACCACGTGAGAATATACAGGGCAGGTGTGTGGGTCACGCGAAAATTACTTAAAACAAGGCCTGCTCCTCAATCTTAAGCTTCATTGCGTGGGGAAATACAGTACAGTACAACAAAAATTACGATTTTTGATTGATATGTAGATTTTCCACGAAACATCAACAGTGTTGTTCAAATATTTTTTTCAAGTGGTGATAGCTAAATGAGAATGTACACAGCCGCAACGGTAGAAGGCAGGGCAGCTGCTAGCATTTCATCTCCGAGTTTAAAACTGAGCGGCAATGGTTGTTCTAGGGGCAAACTTTCGAGAGGAGAAAAAGCATTATTGTTTTTTCCTTACGTTTTTCATAAATTAACAACCATTCGCGTGTCCTACTAAGCAACGTACTTTGTAGATAGGTAATTGTAACAAAATATTACGCTACCTTCATAGCCAATCGGCAATCTGTACTAAAATACGTCCCATAAACCTTTCTCTTGTAAACTGTTGCTGACTCAAAGCTCTATCGTCACCCACAGGGACATCCTGTCCAACCTTGAACGAGCTTCGGACGCAGAGACTCTACAGCTTGTGGGATGAAAAGCTCGCCCAAGCCCTGAGCCGTTCTCCTCTAGGCGCACCGAAAACAGAGCAAGAGTCTTGGCACGCCGTCACAAACAACATCCACGCCTTCACGGCGTTCCTCACATCCAAGCCAAAGCACGCTATCTACATCGTAAGCCTCGTGCGTAGAAACGAGTCGAGCGCAGACGAAACAGAGATACAACGCCCACCTCTGGTGTGCCTCATTCGGACATCCAACGGGACAATACAGCGTAAAGCCCGTATCCGAGAAGTGTGGACTTGGCTGAATCCAGACTTTAAGAACGCCCTGATTGTTTGCCCACCGCCAAGCAAGAAAGGTACAGCGGCTGAAGATATGAAAGTGGCAGCTGCGGTGCGAGGTTCAGCCGGCGACTCTGTGCAGTGGCTCCAGCTGCATCGTGTGCCAGTAAGAGCGGACGAGAAGTGCTGCGCCGTATGCGTCAGGCCAACTTACGGATCTTCCGTGAGCCTCTGGAAGATCGTAGAATTCATCATTCATTACAAGCTTATGGGAGTGACCAAGTTCTACTTTTACGACCTTGACATGCCCCTTGATATGAAGCTTCTGTTGGCTTGGCTGCAGTACAACGGAGTAGAGGTTACCCTTGTCCCGTTCAAGCTCATAGCTGACATTCCCCAAGTACACGCTCACGGTCAGATGCCAGGTCTCTACGACTGCATCTTTCGATCTATGGCAAAAACGGAATACTACATCCACGTTGACGTCGACGAGCTGATTATTCCACGAAAACATTCAACGATCGGAATCCTTGTCGAGAAGATGGAGCGCAAACGTCACGGTTTGGGAAGTGTACTGATACCGGCTAGGTACTTTTGCGTGGAGTACCCCCTAAACATGCGATACTTTGATGTAGACCGTCTGCCCCTTCAGACGAGATTGTTTACTTACCACTTTGAAGAAATGCTCGGCGTAGGCTTCTCGAAATACATCGCTCGCTCCAGGACGGTCTCTGAGCCAGGTGTTCACATCATCCGAATTCACCGCAAAGGATACCGTATGGAGCCTGCTAAGAGCTCATTGGTCTTCATCAACCATTACAGACGCTGTTGTGAATTTCCTCGAGGCAGCGCTGTGCTGGTAAATAAGCTCGACCTGAGGAACTTTGTTGGCGTTCCCCATAACTACTACTTCGTAGAGATTGCAGCGCGTATAGAAAATGATTGGTTAGTCAGGGCGCTAAAGAAACTGGTACATTATACACCGGCAGCGCGCCAATATAATTTAATCCACGTAAACAAATCTTACACGAGTATTTCATTACCACTGCGGATATCATGGCTGGATTCGCCCTTTGCCGAAAACGTGTCAAAAGTCGTCGCTTATCCCACCGCACCATGGCCCAGCGACGACAAGGCGAGCATCACTAGAATTACTCGCAACTAGCGGAGAATAAATATATCACATCATTCGTTGCCGTACATAATTTTTGCTGGCTCTTGTCTTACAGCTTCCTCGTACGTCCACGTGAACAGGATAGAATGGAGGGAGAATTTCCTTCAACAATACGCGTAAAGTTTCACCAAGTTTAACTCGTCTAATAAACTGTTTTTATCGAATAAGCTAAGGAGCCAAAGACTTGGAGGACGCTTGAGCGTCGCCTACAAGAGTAGAACGTGATTGCGTAATCGGGCTCAGTTTCCAGCGCCCTCTCATTCGCTAATCCGACTTCATTTTTCGATCGACACCTCAAACGTGTAGCTAGGCAGGAAGTCTTCGCACTTTTAAGCTATCCTGAATGCCTACTTCAAGTACCGTTGCGAAGTGCCCGCTACACCATATTTTATCATTTTCCGAAATACCCAGGCACCCAGTGCGCGTCTTTAGGGCATTATGTGCGCTTTGTTAATGTTGTGGCTGATGAAAATGAATTACGGCTGAGCGCTTTGTAATTGGCGGAAGCTTCAAACCACCCAGTCTTTATGAAATTCAGATGTGTTGAGGCCTGGTGCGACGCTGCGCTTCTGCCACGCAACTATACATGTGTTAGCGCGACTCCTCGCACGACGTGACACCAGCATAGTCCTGACTTTCTTTTTTCGGAACAGATTCGACCGCTGGCGTAGCTCTGTGGTAGAACACCTACTTTCAACGCAGAAGGCCTGAGTGAAATTCCGGCTCAGAGACATCACTTTCATTATTTACATCAATTTCGAATTTTCGCTCGCGGACAAATTTGCCGCTCACAACGAACGACACGGACACAAGGGATACACCGGGATTTCTGTGAAACGGGCTCTTTAACGCAATCACGTTAATATTCCAGCAGTATTACGGTGCATCTTGAAAGTTGTGAAGGGGAGTAATAAAACAAGGTCATAAAGAGGAGACCGACAACACAGGCGCATGTGTTTCTTTTATTTTGGGCCTCCCCTTCTTTACTTTCAAGATGAATCGATACCAACTTGCCCAAATGGTGGTTTCGTTACGGTGCATCGACTTGTGAATCAATGCGCACGAAAACATCTATATATCGTGCATGTCTTCGTGGCGACTGATTAAGTTCAAGTTAATTTTATAATTCAAGTTACAATGATTGGCACAAACAATTGTGCAGACGAGGGTCCTAAAGTCAATGACTGCAAACGAGGCCCTCTGTTAAAAAATAAAGAGATGGTGCACAGCAAGAACAAAAAAAAAAATAAAGTACAAATCCAGAGAAAAAGACGCATCGAAAACATCAAAAAGCAAAACAAATCATCTGTAACATCAAAAAAGCAGCACAAATCATCGACAAAAGAAAAAAGTATTCAAACACATGCTATCGAAGCTATCGTGAAGAAACTATTTAGAAAGCACAAAAAATTCTCCGACGATTACGATGCTGCCTAATGCGAATTCTGAGCGCGGCTTCTTGTTGGGGCAAGGCCAACTGTGTTTGGAGTTTTGGCTCTTCACAAGGTATCGACCACGTCATAAATCATAATTTTTGTGAAGTAGGACAGCACCCACTACGCCATTATTCGTCTTTCTGCGGATAAGCGAGGTACCCGCTACACATCTGTAAGGTATTAGGGGCAATTTGTCGATTCTGCATGTGGCTGATGACGACGTAGAATTATGGCTGAGCACATTGCAGTGGGTTGAAAGCATTGAACCACACTCGTTGCGCAGTCAGCACTGTGTGCTGATTTTTATTTTGCTCTTCTGCCACGCTATATTAGAAAAGTTAATTAATGTGATTCCTTGCCCGGCATGACGCCTGTGCTCTTTTTGCAAATGAGTTTCAAGCACAAGCGTGGCTTTGTTATGGAATACTCGACTGCCACGCAGAGGGCCCGGCTTGAACTTCCATTCGATCCTGAGCATCTTTTTCCCATTTTATTTTTTATGCCTATCGGTTACTTTTTCATGTCTGTCGCTTACGCCACCGAAGGCCACGGCGACGGCGCTCAATGCAGGACCGGGCGCCTAAGAGCTGCCCTCTCAAAGCTTTAATTCTTGCTTAAATGTGTTCGAGGAGGTTAGTTGTTTAAGTGATTGTGGAAAGTCATTCAAAATTTTAAGTGGAGAAAAGAGATGATGTTAATGAGAACTAAGAGGCAATTATGCCAAGGAAAGTATAAAGGATGTTATTTGTATTAATTGGGATATAAATGTGAAAAAAAAGTAAAGTGGACGAAAAGATAACTTGCCGCCCGCAGGGACCGAACCTGCGGCCTTCAAATAACGCGTCCGATGCTCTACCACTGAGCTACGGCGGCGGTCATCCCCCCGTCCACTTTGTGCACCTAGGAGTGTTAGCGCCTATCGTCAGCGCCATGTTGTCGAATTCCGCCATTGGTCAAGTTTGATTGGCCTGAAGTGGCGGCCCTTCCGAATGGCTTAAAATGCCGACATTACGAAATTTAACCAGATGGCGGAATTTGACATTGTCCAGAATAGCATCCCGGCGCACTTGTCTAAAAAGTCATAACGGCGCGCTTCGGACTGCACAAGCGACGCCTACCGCTAACACCTGGTTTCAAAGAACCCAAATTTGAGCATGCGCGGTTGATTGTCAGTGTGGAATGCTCGTGTGTGGGCTATCTTAAAATACTTTTTATTGGCATACACGCCGGCCGTGCATGCCAGAGCTCGTGGTTCCAGCGTTTAACTTATACATAGCTGCCAATAACGCTGTCGATAATGCCGGCAGGTGAGAAGCGGAGGCAGCGCCGGCTCATAGGCTACCGTGGATTCAATTCTGTCAACGCGATTTTTTCTACACGACCTGTCGACGCGCGCACTTTTGGTCCAGAGCCTGGCCATATAAATCTTCGCTGTAAGATCTGACTCTCAAAACGCTAAAATTTGTGACGCAGGAGCCGTCTATCGACATTAACGAACCAGTGGCGTCAAGCCGCATTCCCATTTTCTTGGGAGGGCGTGCACCGAGCGCGTGCCCCTCCCGAAATTTCTTTCTGCCATGGGACACAAAGCACAACATGACACTCGACCACACTTGCCTGCTCGGCCCCCACGTCAGGTCAAGGACGTGCTCTCCCCCCTCCCCCTGAAAGAAATTTCTGCCTACGCAACTACGGGAGCTGGCGTGTTCTTCATGCCAGAGGCAGTTCAAGCAGCAGCTTCCTTGAGCCAGCTGCAGACCAACTTACGTCACCCTGCGCACCTATACCGAGCACCAGTCCTACCTGTTGTGTGGCGGTCATCAGGATGCACGTTAGAGAGCCGGCAAAACTACCACTCTACCATGTCGACCAACAGAACCTCCGTTGCTAAGACGAGAGTGTCAGCGCCCAGTACCCCTAGACTGGAACAGAACATGGGGCCGGAACCAGGTCTCAAGGTAAGCGTTCAACATGTCTTCCCAGACGACGAAAAAGCTGGATTTGACGCCTGAAACGTAGAGCATGAGCTAGGTGCTCTCACACTATGAAAAGACCGGGCTGTTTTCGAAACCGGACCCCGCCCTAAATGCCTCAAAGGAGGGAATGTCTCATTTACATTGCAGTTATGGCTAGAAGCCGAGATAGCAATACTGGTTGAACTCAGAATTCTCGCGCCCGAGAATAAGCGGAGCCCCGCCGCGGCGCGATAAAGAAAGATGGCAGCATGAGCCTATGTGTTGACTATACGAGACGATAAACCCCTCAATTTATGCCACGCACAATACCCGCTACCTAAAATAGATTATTTATTGGAGGGATTGACTGGGGTAATGTATTACACAAACATCGATCTGAACAGGGCACACAAGCAAGTACTCATGTCGGAACAGGGCAAGTACTACTTGAATTTTAATACGCAGAAACTACTGTTTATACCTAGCAGTCTACCTTTCGGAATACTTTTCAGATAATAATGGACACGAAGCTAAATGGCCTCAAGAGAGTTTATTTTATCTTCATTAAATTTTAGTCATGGGGGGAAAAAGTTCACCGACGATTAAGATACTGCCTAATGCGAATTCTAGGAGCAGCTGTTTAAGTGTTTTTATTTTGTGATACTTTGAGAGAAACAATTTAAAGCGCGACTGTCTCGCTAACCGGGAGACTGTGGAAGGCAGCGCACGGGCGCGCTCCACAACAGCCGCTGCGGACAGGACCCAGTTCATCCAGCGCTTTATTTCCATATATGGTATCGGTGGACGCCCTCGCCGTATACCTTACTGATGACATTATCGGCGGCCGCACGACGGCGCGCACATTACAATTTGTTGCTATAGCATTCATTCCTTCGCCCTTAAGGCTAAACAATGCACAATAAACGCTGAACTATCCCTGTGAAGACACGTTTCACTTTCGTGTTATACCGATTCCTATGAAAGGGGGATCAGCCATTGTTTTTTTCTTCTCAAAACGAGCTCTGCTACCTGGGGTGCACAATCAGATCATAAGGAATATCTGGCTCACCAGAAAAAATTCAAGAAGTGACAAAGGTTGCCGCACCGACAACCAAGCAGACCGTTGTCCTTCTTAGATGTCCTGAAATATTATGGAAAGTTCTTGCCCAATATGTGAGCAGTTGCTGAGGTTTTTAAGAATGACGCTTCTTTGTGGCTCGGGCGACTGCTGCCGCGCAGCATTCGAAAAATTCAAAGAATATGGTCATCGCCGCAAATGCTGGCCGATTACGACCCGAATAGACCATCAAAGCTGGCTTCTGACGCATCGCACTACGAAGTAGGTGCAGTACTTTCCCACATTTTCGAGGACGCCAGTTCTAGACCAGTTCTTTTTTATTGGCGCACTCTCCGAGTCGGAGGAGCAACGCAGCCGCCTTGAAGTATATACTTTGACCGCAATTTAATGGCATAAAACATTTCCCTGCTACATTTAAGGCCGAGAATTCCTGCTAATCGCGGATCATAAGCTTTTACAGCAAATTTTAGAGTTAACTGGGATACCAGCAGTCGCGGCTGCGCGAATACAGCGTTGGGCTATATCGTTGAGGGCACACAGATACGGCATTCTTTATCATAAGTAAGCCGATAACACCCGAAGATGACTTTCGCTCATGTTTCCCGCTCCCATGTGCGAAGGATGCAACGCGGGAAAGTGAAGACACTTTTTATTCAGCGCGATTGGCCTCTCTACCAGTATAAAGACATCGCGCCTACGACGGAGCATGATAGCGAACTTGTGCAAGTAAAAAAGTGCATAAGCATAGCTGGCCAACATTTGGCTGCGATGACAGATTGAAACATTACTTCGCCAGGTGCAGTCAGCAGACATGGCATCAAAGATGCATTTTGTTGGCAACACCAGTAGTCATTTACGCTAAGTTGTAGATTGCAATTCTGGGCGACTTACACGAGGGTGAGGTCGTAGTTACGTCTTGTGGCCGCGCATGGAAGGGTACCTCAAGTGTATGTGCAGCCATGTTCAATTAGCCAAGAGCTACGCGGTGCTCATTGAAACCACCTTTCCACCCGTGGTCCTGGCCTCAGCAGTTTCAAGGACTGACGTGGCTCTGTTGTAGACTATTTGACTGTTACGCAGACCACCAGTGCTCATTCCGAACCGGAGCCTGAGTTTGTTCTTCTTTTCACCCATCGGGATATTTCGCCCATGGACAACGTCAATATTTCGCTCACAACCACTGCCGCCGACCACGACACCGACATCGCATTTTCTGCGGTGCAGGCTCTTTAACGCTATCGCTATTCAAAAAAAAAAAAGATCACTGCCTTTCCGGCTCATTCGTGGTTCCCAACGTCACCCTTTGTTTAGCGCGACCTGCCAGACGTACGCGGTCATGAATATCAATATGTGGCAGCTGCGTCAACTCTCTGTGTTGTCTTTTCGTGAACAGAAAACAGAGAGGACGTGAGCGCAGCGGGTGATGTTAACGTTATAGACGAGATCGTACGCGTATTTCTTAGGCTAAAATAACCCTCCTTCCACCTGAACGATTACCAATAAACACATACTTCCATCTAGCCACGCCATCCAAAGATCAAATGATTCATGGCTCTGGCAGTGTAAACACCAACATATTGACTGTACGCCTCCATGTATCCCCTAAGCTTTAGATATTTCCTTCCTTATCATATTTTATCTTCTAAAGGTAAGCTCACTCTCTGTACATAGGCGCTACATATAAAAGGGAGCACCACCTGACGAAAACTAAGCGTCAAGGGCAAGCTAAAACTCCCACGCTTAAGGACAGTGCTGCGAATTCTTGACCGCGCAGTATGTACTATACGTTTGGTCAAAGCTGGCCACAAGTACGATGTCACGCAGATTATGGACAGTTACGGTGAGTTGTAGTTTTTGCACTTACTGGTTTGCGTCATCAGCCGAGCACCGTAACAGCCGTACCGACGGGGCGGCTTATTTTTATGACAAAGCTTATCTAATATGTCCCGCTTTTTAATTGTACTACAGGTAAAGCGTGATGTTCTACTTTGAGATCCGTTCTTAGAGTGCTTGTCTTCTGCACAATTGAAGCATTTAACTGTCGTGCGTTATTCTTTGCAATGAGTGCAATGACAGGTATTTTTCAAGTACTGGTACCTAATGAAATGCAGTTTCATTAATCTATTTACATAGAACTAACACGGTGATACTAGCAATTGCACCCTCTCGCTTCGCAAGTGTTGACGATGTACACCTAACCAAACTACGATGGGATTCTCGGAGAGAGTTTTTTTGCCTCATTCATATTCTTTTCATGTTCGAAAATTTCGATATTCGCACACCCCTAGTGTTCTGTGAACTTTGTCGTGGACAGCTTTTTGCCCCATTTTACGTATAGCCCCAATATACGAGTAGCTTGTGATCTCATGCAGTGGGCCTGGACTAAGGCCTACTACGGCGGAAGAAAAGTGGTATTAGGATTTGTTTATGATAATGATCATTGAACTTTTTATTCGTATAGTTGGGTTTGTAGGAATTTTCCTTTGTGCACGGAAATGCGTGAACGACAACATGCGTCATTTAGATATATCGCACGCAATTCAACGCCTGCTACGATTTCCGATGGCGATGCGGATGTCGACAATGTGGCTGGCTTTCGCGTCACTGCTCCTGTGCTGCTCTGGTGCTCCGATATTCTTGGTGCCCGGAACTCTATACGACATGGCCGGCGAATATAGTGTGGATTTCTGAAAACAGTCCCTACACAAACATCGCGCTGGGGCAACCTCAGTTGTGGTTGCAGTATCAGCTATCCGTTTTCATATCAGTATAATAAACATCACATATTGACACCCGTGAATCTGCTAGTTAATCAAGCGTTGCTCGAGAGGCTGCTGCATTTTTAATGGAGGCGGAAATGTTTGAGGCCTGTGTACTTAGATTTAGGTGCACGTTAAAGAACCCCAGGTGGTCGAAATTTCCGGAACCCTCCACTACGGCGTCTCTCATAATCATATCGTGGTTTTGTGACGTAAAACCCCAGATATTATTATTACAAGCGTTGCTCAAATGCGCCAAAGAAAACTACTAATGATATGCACATCATCGCGCCGTAGCGTGCACTTCATTGCGATAAAACTGACATTGCGTTAATGCCGATGTTACGTCGGACCACGAGCTACCCTTTGCACGTCATTGTTGTCGACGTGCCGGGCAAGCCAACGATACGCGCACAACTGCTAAATTTACCCACAGCTATCGATTTACATTGCAACGCTTGACTGGAAGCAAAAAAACGCCAGGCCTGCGCTGAAACAGCAGCACAGTCACAGCGAAAGCTGGAAGAGCGGCGTTTCTAGAGCCCGTTAAGCTCTCTTGGGGCCACAATACAAGTACCTAACACCTACTAAGCCATTATTCGTCATTCTGCGGAGAAGCGAGGCACAAGCTACACGTCTGTAAGGCATTATGTGCACTTTGTTGACGCGACGACTGATGACGATGAAGAATTATGGCTCAGCCCTTTGTAATGGGTTGGAATCTTTAAACGGCCCACCAGTTATGTAATTTTCATTGGGTGACGCCCGGTCGCTATTTCCCTCTCCCGTCATGCTGTATAACATACGTTGACGTGGGAGAGACACGGGGGGGGGGGGGGCGAAGAACATTACTGAGACTCCGAGGAAATGGATCATGCGCTTATGGGCTTCCTTGGCAACCAATACAAGTGCACTTGCGAGGAACCCACTACGCTATAAATCATTGTAATTTTACTGAGACCCCGAAGAAGTGGATCATGCGCTTATGGGCTTCCTTGGCAACCAATACAAGTGCGCTTGCGAGGAACCCACTAGGCTTTAAATCATTGTAATTTTTGAGAAGTAGGGCAGCAGGCACTGTGCCATTTTTCGTCATTCTACGGAGAGAGTTGGTACCTGCTAAACCATGTAAGGCATTATGCGCGCTTTGTTGATGCTGTGCCTGATGACGACGAAGAATTATGGCAGAGTCCTTTGTAATGGGTTGGAAGCATTCAACAACCTACTCGTTGTGCAATTCGCATTGTGTGACGCCTGGTTACAGAATTCGCGTTGTGCGACGCATGGTGCTTATTTTACTCTTCTACCACGCTACATTGCATATGCTAATGTGGTTCCTTCCCGACATGAAGCCTGTATAGGACCTTTTTGCAAACCAGTTTCAAGCACCGGCATGGCTCAGAGGTTGAATACTGGGCTCCCACGCAGAGGGCCCAGGTTCGAACCTCGTTCCATCCTGGAACTTTTTCTTATTTCGTTTTTTTTTCTTATTTCGAGCGATACTGGTTACGGACACCGGCGGCGGCGGCGGCGGCGGCGGACAACTACGGCGCCAAA
Source organism: Rhipicephalus sanguineus (assembly GCF_013339695.2). NCBI lineage: Eukaryota > Metazoa > Arthropoda > Arachnida > Ixodida > Ixodidae > Rhipicephalus > Rhipicephalus sanguineus. Next base: position 33,010,162 of record NC_051183.1, on the reverse strand, counting down.
AACGGCCGGTGAAATGATCTCATAACAGCTTTCGCTGTAAAATCCGGCATGGGCTGCTACTCACCGACTGCTTCGCATGGAATCCACTGTCACGGTGCGTTGGATCTACTGGAGTTGATTCTTTACTGATTTTCGTCGATCTCGATTTTTCACTCAAGAACAACGCCGATTTTTTGCTCACAACCAACGCGCCGCCGCCGAAGCGGGCTGCGAAATTCCTGCGAAACGAGGTTTTTAACCCTGTCGCGTTAAAAAACGATACTGAGACGCGGGGTGTTAATAAATGCCTGTACATTGCGTTGGTATTTGGCATCGTTGCCAAGGAATTAAAGCTCTTGCAAGGGCAACTAAGAAGTTAAATAAAGCGTCGAACAGTAAAATCGTGCAGCTGCCACATTTATTCGACGTGCCATGAGATGCCAGTGCATTGTCTTTAATATCAAACAAAGGGCAATGTTCATTCCTTGATATTGAGGCCTTCAGAATCTGCATGTCAAACGGACGCGTTGTGGGTACTCCACTTATTCCTAATATTACGTAGTATGGCTTAGAGGGCATTCTACAACTGCACTTGCAGTAGGCGTGCATTCTAGGCGAGTTTCAAGTGGCCAATGTTACGCACACAGATACTACAACGTATACCTAATGGTGGGGACGACGAAAACTCCAAATGACGCACTACACTTAATGGCCGCTCTGCTCCAATAGCTGCGAAGGAACTGCAGTCATAAACCACATATGGGACAAAGACTATGTAAAGAATTATGATCGATATCGCACTGTTTGTAGTAGTGTTTAAAAATATGCATAAACCGATGTAAATGAGGAACAATGGAAACAAGATATGAAATGAAAACGCGACTATGCGCAGCGCATAAGAGTTAGTGTCATTTATTAAGGAAAACCAACTCGCAGAACACAAGCCAAATGAGTATCGACTTATATATGCTTGTAAGGAGAGGTTAGGTGTTCACTTAGTAAAAGCACATAAACGCCGACACGATAAACAAAATTGACTTGTTAAAAGAGCTCCTACTTCCAGGAACATTAAGGGAGGGTGAATGGTTGTAACTGCTGCTTTCTGAAAATTGGCAGAACGTGCGAGAAGACGTAAATATATATAGCCGACAATTCGGTCATCAGGATCGCGGAGAACGGTCATGACCGCTGCTAGCTGAATGACACCTGCCGTTGGCTCTGCAACGCACGTTCTAGAATGTCATCACACGCAGAAGTCTGGTCACAAGACAAGTACGTAGCACTGGCTCTTGGACGCCCCTACGTCGCATTCTTTGGTCACCAGGACGTCGCTACCTTCTAATAAGCGGGCCTGTGCACGGCACAGTAGACGCATCCGATCCAGGACAGGGACACCCTCCCACGCGGGAAACTGTTCTCGAAAAACAGCCGCAGATCGTAGCTGTTTGTTTCCACGCACCGAAGAGCAGGCAGTGCATGCAGCACGTCGTGTAGGTCCTCCGGCTGAAGGCCCAACGCACTCAGTGACTCTTTCGTGTTCAACGTCAGCCGTTCAAGATTCAGGAACGGTAGGCGTCGGCCACTTTCGACGCAGTGCTGCAGAAATGCCAGGCACAAAGCCTCGTCGCGGAAATGTGCGTTTCGAAGCTTATTCTTGGTGGCATCTAATAATGAGTTGAAAACGGCCTTCAGGATCTGCATGTCCAACTCCAGACACTCCAGATCAGCGAACGCGTCAGCGTCCACAGGGACGTCACTCAAAGATCCCACGCAGTTTACGAGCCTCAGAATCTTGAGACGAGTGCATAGCCTGGAGATCGCGGGGAGCCGTATGCCGCCGCAGTTCTCGAGTTCCAGCGCTTCGAGTCCCGGCAACTTCGCAAGCAGCTGCTCTAGTTCAGTACTCATGTCGCGGACGATAAAGCCTGCAGTGAATGCCACCGCCAGATTGCGGAGGTTACGGAATGCCGAGATCTTCCCGAGCGCTTCCTGCGAGCCCAGGCACACCTGCAAGGTTCGCACGAATAATGTCACTGGTAAAAAATTTCAGCAATAGCTTGGCACCTGTTAAAACTCTGTGGAAGTAACTGAAATGCATACTATTGTTTACTATCGTTCACTGCACCGTTGAACCTCATGCAATCTTTGCGTCCATCTATCACAATGATCACAACAAAGAATCACGTGCTGCGTGGCACCAGCTGGCAAAGAAAGAGCGTTCCACACTCGCCGTCATGGCTACTAGCGGCACTGACTAACACACCCAGAGATTGTGCGCACATAAATAAAGTGGACGCGGGGACGACCGCCGTCGTAGCTTAATTGGTAGAGCATCGGTCGCGTTTTCCGATGGTTGCAGGTTCGGTCCCTGCCGGCGGCAAGTTGTCTTTTCATCCACGTTACTTTCTTCACATCTGTATCACAATTAACACAATACACTTAAAACTACAATTAACGTTCCCTATACGTTCCTTAGCTTCATTTTCTGCTGTTTCATTAAGGTTGCGTCACACAAAGAAAACAAGCCCTCAAAATTTCCTTCTTAACTTAAGCAAGATGCATTTCTGTAATGTTTACGCACTACACGCCACTCAAGTACCATGCCCAACAAGAAACACGACATTCTGTGGACGGAGTGTGTGACGTCTAAGCCGCCACGTTACGTTATCACCGAAATGTCGCCTCACTGAAGTAGACGTGCTGATCCTGCGACCAGCGTTATGGCAAATTGAGCTGATCGCGCAGACAGCATGACGCATATCACGAAATACACTATCGCATAATATCCACAGCCACTGGAGGTGGGCTCTGTCCCATTTCTCTTGCAGCGAAGTTAAGTGCTAATATCAAGGAGTACATGTAGGGAAGATTTAGGGTGGAAACCGATCCGACAGAACCCCCGCGTTATTTCGGAGCACGCAGACGCACACCATGGCAGACGCCTTGAATATCATGTCTGAGTTCGTTTCATATCTGAAGTTTCGCGCGCGTGTCTATCATCATGTTTACACCCGACTTAGCTCACACTGACAGCCGCATAAGGGCGTCCGCGGCACGCTCTGCAATGGGCGTAGCCGTTTTAATACGTCATAGCACACGGTACGTCATTCTCCAATACGTCTCGTCAACCAATCGCGTTTGTCCGTTGCATCGTGACGTAAGAGGTCGCGCTGGCGACGTGCTCAGTTGTTGTTTGGACTCTCCATGGGTCTGACGCCTGTTGTACCTTCTAAAGAAGAGCAGTGCCAGTCCGGGGACCGTCAGCGCGCCCAGAAGCGCGACTGTGCGCATCGCCGTCGAGCCAATACCACCAACGATAGGATAAGTGAAATCAAACGCATGCGCAGCGCCTAGCCGTCTGAACTCTTCCCCGGCTTAGCTGGTCTTACCTTTTTGCAACCTTTTTACAAACAGTCGGAAGGGCTGTAAGCATTTTTATTAGCGCATTTAAGTGATCCCTTAGAAGTATGCGCCCCGCCACGGTGGTCTAGTGGTTATGGCGCTCGACTGCTGACCCGAAGGTCGCGGGATCGAATCCCGGCCGCGGCGGCTGCATTTTCGATGGAGGCGAAAATGTTTGAGGCCCGTGTACTTAGATTTAGGTGCACGTTAAAGAACCCCAGGTGGTCGAAATTTCCGCAGCCCTCCACTACGGCGTCTCTCATAATCATATCGTGGTTTTGGGACGTTAAAACCCAGATATTATTATTATTAGAAGTATGCGCATACACCTGGCGGCAAGCAGAAATTTACATAGGTACCACAACGTCCGCGATAGCCTTCAGTACAACACGTGAAATCGTAGACACTACCTGGGCATTTCGCGCCCTCGAAAAGTTGTTTTTTTTTTGCAATTGAATAGTGCATTCTTCGCGATAATTCAGAGTTTTAACTTCTTACCTCCAATGTTTCCACAGACGGAAACGTCGTTGCAGCAACTGCAATGTCAGCTGTCGCTGCCGACATACCTAGCCCCCTGGTGGTCAGCACGAGGTCCTGATCGATGAGGTTGACGTGGGTGAAATTCTTGGCCTTACAACGATCCGCGGACGTGAGCAAGCTGTGCGGCTTCGTAAAACAACTCACGACCCACCGTGAGTTGATGCGGCACACCTAAACCGTGGGATAAGAAAATCAACGTTACCATTGGCAACATCTTCAATGTCAGTTCATCGAGTCTACGGCAGGGGAAAAAAAAATATGCCTGAGATTTCAAAGGCCCCTGAATGCAAGAACAGTCTTAACCCTGCACAATGCGCCAAGTTTTACACTTCAAAATTGTTATTTAAACAGGGAACATTTACGCGTACCCGTTATTTAGCCATGGGCTCACAACCTATTTCTCAGCTATATGGTAAAGTATTATTCCAAAGCAGTTACAAAGAAATATTTTCTACACAGAAGACAAGAGAGTTAGGGCACTTTGAGTCGTTCGCTGCAGTGAAGCCAATAATTTTCGTATTTTCAAAAATTATTGTGCTTTCGTCTTGCGAATAAAGCGCCTTTAAATAGGTTTTTTCTTAGTTCTTTCAAGAGGCATAGAATAGAATAGGCGAATAAAAAGATTGGTATATATGTATCGTTTTGGGCCAAAAAACTTGGTAGCAAACGGCTTAACGCCATATATAAGACGGAATAAAATAGGTAGGTAGATCGGTAACAAATATTTTTCTTATTGTATTTCAGAGTCGGTGACGGCTAATGGTGACACGATGAGTACACGAGTGCTACTCGGGCCAACTAAATATTGCGCCAAATATGCTTTGACTAAAATATACTGTCAGAATCCGTACAGCCAGCGTAAAACATTCAGGGACCACGAGAAACAAGAAAGGGCTGAATATTCCATTTACTTCGGCAGGCAGCGCTGAACTAAGATTTCCAGCATGCTCTAAATCGCGCTAACATCTACTGTGCATTTCTACAGAGCACAGTCACAAACTGCTGATAAATTAAGAGTATTCTCGCACCTATTATGTCCGCACTTTCGACGCGGACTCTACAATTGTGCTCACAGTGGCCACAATTAAGGTGATCAGACTGGTCTTGTTCTCCTCCACATGAAGCTATATACTGTATTGTCACTGTTTCAACATCACGACTCTGCCTTGTCTTGCTTCCTGTTAATTCGGCATGTTCATTCGGAACAGGGCTTGCGTTCTTGGAGAGAAATGTACTTGCTAACACTGGAGAAGTGGCGAACACACTTGCTAACACACTTGGATGACTGGACGATCGGCCACTTTCTGTGCAGGTGCTACTAGAGCACCGCCCCCCCCCCCCCCCCATCTCTCGTTGGCCCACAAGGCAGTGATGGCACTCTTGGCTTTTTGAGGACGGCGGGCTTGTCCGAACGCCTCTGACTTGTGGTGCAGTCCCGTACGCTGCAGTGAATTCACTCCCTTTTTTTTTCCTCTCTTCCCTCCTCTCTCTCTCTCTCTCTCTCATATTTCTATTGCCCTCCCCTAATCCCACAGTGTAGGGTAGCTAACCGTAAGTTTTTCTGCTTGACCTCCCTGACTTGTCCCTTTCTGTTTCCATCTTTCGTCCTCCGGCATCACAGGTGTGAAACCAGAAAGTTTCGACTGAAGAAACGTCTTGTACATTAGGCAGACAAAATCGCCACTGCCGTTTGCACTCGTAGACGGCTCGCACTCCATCCTGAAAACGCACCTCATTCACACTACAATCCAACCATATCCCTGAGGCTGAGCACGATCGCGAAAAACAGGCGTAGTTGAATACACTGTACTTATTCCGTTATTACACCTGCAGCTGCGTCGTATGCTCGGAACATGGATTAACGTCAGAGTTTCGTCAATCGCTCTACAGCACTCTTAGCCTTTCTTTGGGAATATTGTTTCCTAATATATAATTGCAGGGTTTAACGTCCCAAAACGCAGTATGATTACGAGGGAAGCCGTAGTGGAGGGCTCCGGAAATTTCGACCACGTGAGGTTCTTTAACGTGCACCTGAATATAAGTACACTGGCCTCGAGCATTTTCGCCTCCATCGAAAATGCAGCCGCCACGTCCGAGGTACGATACAGCGACGTTCGAATCAGCAATCCAACACTATAACCACTAGACCACCGTGGCGGGCTGGAACCTCGTCTGCAAATGGGGACTGTTTTCACGTGTAGTCCTGGGTACACCGCTTAAATTATCTATGCAATCACCAGCACCGCTGGGCTTGGCGTGTTGTCAAGAATGCTGGCACTATTCAGTAAAGCGCCCTAATAAGACTCTCTCTCAATCTCTGGCTCAATTAAAACCGGACAATCAAGCGAGATACCGCACCAGTTTACTCGTCCTCTAATTCTATCCGTATATTGAAAAGCTTTTTTACTATAAAGTGGTGAGTCACCATTAAGATACGCTACAATGCGCTTGCGGATGTTTGAACCGCTGATATAACTTTCACAGCGCTTAGCAGACATGGCAGCTACAGGGCAGGATGGAGGCAAGGGTGTGCTTGCCCTTTCCCCCATTAGGTATTGAAATCTAAAGAATATAAAAAGATCATGTAGATGAGAGACTGAACTTATAATCGATGGTCGAAGAAGGAATGGCGCTGCAGCCGACCACGCCCTCACAGGAAGGACACAGTCAGCGATAAACCTGAAAAAAAATTGTAGAGCAGCTCCCCTCTTAAGTGAATGCTGGGGAAGTGCAACGCACGCCCTGTCCCCGTGTTTCTCATTTCGCAGCATTTCTTCGTGCCAGCACATCGGGATCGGCTCGATACCGGCGTTTCGCTTGTGTTACTCTGTCACCTTGGGATTTTCTTACGTTGCTGCCGTTTCGCTGCTGTGTCACGTTTTCTTAAAGTGGGGTAGAGCAATCGACGTAGTCATTCTTCCTCTGCTAGCTTAGCCCTGACGGCGGGATCCTCTGTTCGTCGGACACTGCCATTCTCGGGCGAATGCCCGCTGTCGTTCTCGGCTAGCCTCCTCAGCGGCGTCTATGGCGCGAAAGAAAGACCCTCCGCCAGCCGGCGCCTTCCTATTGGCTGCTGCAGGACAACATGAAACAAGGAAGTTTTTTTTTCTTTTTTTTTATCCTTCGAGCCTGGTGGCAGACATGTCACCGCCCCGTTATAAAGGGGTCGCTCATAGCATCCATCCATCCATCCATGCGTGGGAGCGCCCCTGGCGGCGAAACCCTCAGAAGCTCGGCGGCTGTTTCGCTTGGAACTGCGTGACCACAAATGCACGCCGTTCGCCTTCAGTTTCTAAGTGCATTGCACAAAAAAGCATGAAACGAGTGGCTACATCGCCTTGAACTTGTCGCAGGGGCGTGCCCCGAATTATTGTTTGAAAAGACGTTTGCAAGTCGATATCGGATACTAGATACCAAATACTAGTTCTAAATCTAATCTAGACATCGGAGCCGACGGGAGGTCTATGCCGTACACGTGTACAAGGATGTTACTTACGTAAGGGCAATTGCGGATGAGCTCCAGTGTCGTCTCGTGACTGAGAGAGAGGCACTCCGTGCGCTGTTCGCCCGAGCTGCCCACCAGTTGTCTCAGCTGGCTTCGTTCGACGAGCGGCCCAGTAAGGTCACTGCGCGGCTCGTCGAATTCCGGGTAATGGCGGGAAAGATCGTGCGGCAGGGCGATGACCTTGGCGCTCGGGAACATACGGATCAGCTTGTACACCATGTTCCTGTTGTGCACGATGTGCACCTCCTGGGCATCGCGAAGGAGCTCGCTGGCAACGTTGGCGAAGAGTTCGCAGGAATCGAAGGGCGCGCAGCCGCAAAACAGGGCCTTCGAGACTCTCGCCTCTCGTAGCAACGCGCTTCCCATTGCGGAAACCAGAGATCTCTGGTTCGCGATCAGGAGCAGGCCGTCGACGTCGCCGAATGCGAGCCCTTCAGGGAGCTTCGCTTCAGGCGGTAAAGCAGTTTCCAGTTTGAGGATGATGTGATCTTCGGCGAGCGTGAGGTCGTCGGGATCTCCGAAATCGCCTATCAGCTCCATAGTACTAATACAGTGCAGCGAGTAACGCCTGCAAGTGACAAGATCGTGCGTTTTAAGGTTTCGCAATCCTGACATTTAGCGACAGTGGCACGACCTGAACTAATCAATTGCGTGAGCTCAAAATCTAGGCAAACAGGCCAGTTTTGTCGGGTGCGGGCTTTAATTGCGAATTCTTCTAATGCGGACGGCCTTGAAAGCGGATTCTGAATTGAACAAAAACTGAACCTTTCTCGTGGTAGGTATCCACACATTTCAGAAAAAGAAAACAAATTATATAATTTATCGGCAGACATCAGAATACATTAAACCCAAAACATACTAACGGAAGGAATAAATTTCACAAGCCCCACAAAAAGAGATCACGGCGGGAATGAGTTGAGTATTAGACTGTACGAGCGCAGAAAGCACCAAGGGGTCGCCAAATGCACAAACATCGACGTGAAAAGAAAGAGAAGTAGGCTGCAGCGCCTGCTATTCCGGCGCTAAGAAAACGCAGAAGCAATGGTATTTCAGCGAACTTACATGAACACTCTTCTGCACGCAGCAACAGCCATCCAGACATGTCTGCGACATACAAGGACGCGAACCTGCGTGCACGCACTTCTGCACCGAACTAAGCTCTAACGTGACTATGGGTGGCTGGCGAAACGAGAAACACGCTTCAACGATGTGTATCGTACTGCAACAGCGAGCAACCCCAAACTGGCCTATTAAAACGTCCGCATACAGAGCGATGGCAAACAGATATTTCTTGTGATCAATGACACAAGTAAACTCATACGTCGAATGACACAGCCAGATGCGGTGACCATAGCTCGGCAATAAAACTGGAGCTCACTCAGTCTCACTCAAGAAATATATTTTGCTCTAGGGCTCACTCGGACTCAGACTCACCAAAACATTTCTCAACCGGACTCACTCGGACTCAAACTCACAAAAAATATATTACTCACCGGGACTCAACCTCAGACTCACGGCCCGATCTGAATCTGAGTGAGTCTGAGTGAGTCAGCTCATTAGTGAGTATGCCGACCTATGGCGGTGACTGACCGTTTCTCAGCAACAAGTTGAGCAGGGCTCCACACGCACTTGGAGACAACGCCGATGCGTAGTGTCACAGTGGACGAGTCAACGTCAGCTTAGCTCTTCGGGTTGTCTTGGCGACACGGACGATGCACTGTGTGGCGAGAGAGAGGCTTAATCGTCGTTGCGCCGTGGATGCCAGTTAAGACACACTAATGGAAACACCTCGTTCTTTGTTCCATCTTCATCCTCTTCGCTTAGGCGGCTGCCGAGCACGCGCCATCTCATGGCGCCGTAGTCGGCAGTGACGCCTTATATACGATATCCCCTTTCGCGGAAAAAAAAAAAGAAATAAACAGAGTTATTGCCAAATTTATTCCTTGAATCAGCGGCACCACCTTATATAACAATGGTGGTGCCTTATACAACAATATTCATGATGACGATGCTCCTGGGATGATTTGCACCTACCCACTTAAGGGAATCAGTCATTAGTTGGGCGGAGCATATAGTCAGAAAATGTTCAAGTGCTATTAGCGGATATGGCATCACTTACAAAGAGGGCTTTTTTTTAATGAATGCCAATTTTACAGTAAATAAACAGTGTTGTGTAACCTCTAGAAAGCACAAAAATCATTATGCCATGAGGGCACACGCAAGGAATTGCGTATGTCCTCATGTTGATGTATCTGTTAAATCGATTTGACTTGCATACTAACGTCTCCACAGTCATGCATATATTCCCACGGGAATGTCTCAGCAAAGAAGTCGCAAATGACACCAGTGCAGTCGTATAACTGGCAGACCAAACTACCGCATTATAATTTCAAAGCTCACAGGTTCTCTTATGCATTCACGGGCATAACTCTTACTTTTCCGTAGGCGCCATTTCTTTTTTTTTTTCATTCGTAATAGCACTCCTCGACGTATTCAAACGGGCCATCGGCAGGGACGCGTCTTGTCTCGCTACTTCGTTTGCGATGACGGAAAGTTTTACTGGCCTGTTTTCGGTTTTCCTCGCACGATCCCAGTCACCGATCGCTCGAGCATCCAGATTTCGGATGTCACCATCAGGAACGTCCAGCTGGGTCAGACGGTGCGGTTGGACACTCAACTCATTGTCAACAAGACATTCGGAACCAATCGCGTTCTCGAAATGTCCGTGAGCACTTCCAGTGGACAGCCGCTGCCCTGCGCGTACACTGTGGTACCAAAGTAAGCCTGTGAATATTAATATATTTGAAAGAAATTGCAGCGCTTATCATTATTAGGTGCTGTTTTATCAGAGATGGCCAGGTTTCCCAGTGGTACAGTACTCACGGATTGAAACGCGACAATTGAGGGCTAACTAACGCATATACCTCTGTTTCCGCAGTCTTCAGTCCTGGTCATACCGGCGTAATTTCAACTCGAACGCGTAGATCAGAGCCAATCTTTGGAGACCAGATTTGTCGCGACATGACATGGTTATCTCGAGCAATTTCGCATACTAGTCGTTATACTAAAACATTTGATGTCGCGTTTGAACTTGTGAGTACTGTACATTCAGCTTCTCATTTACTTCCTACTTTGAACACTTATCTTAATATTGGTTACGACGCAAGCAACGCAGAAAAAGTTCTTAAGCATCTAGCTAATCAGAACAGACACAATGCCTGTTTTCTAGAGCTGGTATTTCTTCACGGCGAATAAGGAAGCGCGAATTTGGACACATACACAGCGATACGTCACATAAGCGCGTACAAATGCGCTGAAGTTTAGGGATTATTGACTTAGAAGTTCACCATCTGACTATACATAGCCCAAGCGCATTAAAACAGTGTGGGGATGTTTGCGCGCAATACCCGAAGACTTGTCAATGTAAGTGACAACACCTAGTCATTTGCGTTCACGGCTGTAGCGAAAACCTGCTGATATCTAGATGATCATTTGAATCACTGTTTCATGTCGAAATCATTCCTGGAGCGATTCAGTGCGTCCTTCTCCATCTTATTGCGCTATTTTGTCATTTCTAAGTATGAATCAACTTGCCCAAGCATGCAGAATGAACATAAAAGAGTGGTGCTATTTATGTAAACATGCCCTCAATGACGTTAAAAGTAAAATAATCGAAGTTTCATGGAGTGCCACCACGAATTCCTGCAGCTTGTAGGTCGTCAGTCTTTTCCCTTATACTGTAAGACCAACGTGCACAAAACAACTTTGCGTTTCAGTGTAGAGTGGTAACAGGCTCACTACGAGGAACGGTTGTAACTACCGGCTTTGTAAAAATTTCTACGTGCCCATTTTTGCATTTGGCGAATATCCTAATGGAAACAGCTTCACAATTCATAAATATTACTGTCAAGTGCCTGCTAGTGCCTTAGAAAGAACGTTGCACCAAGTCATGCTTTGTCCTCACCTACCGGAACGATTTGTTGCAGGCAACTGAATCTTTGCAATGGCCGTATATACGGCGGAGGAGAAGCAGCTCAGCGCTGCTTGGAATAGCCGCTGCCCGTTGAAGCCCGGAGTATACAATGCCAGCCTTTCCGTGTGTGCGCCCGACGGAATAACAGCTAGGACATGCGCTGGAGTGAGTTGAATTTAGTGCGATGTTAATGGCGGTTCCACCTAGGCTTTGCTGAGTAAGTGGAACGTATGTCGTAAAGCGTTCCCCATACTAAACGGTGCATATGCAGAACAAATATCCTTGTGCGCCAGTTCTTTCTCCGGCAGAGGTTATAATGGCTGTTACTGCATGTATATCGCTCTTAATATAGTTTAACCTAAGTTTCTTAAACTAAACGTGCTAATCTTGTGAAAGAGGAAAGTTTTTACTCATGGATTTGTTTCGTGGAGCGACAAGAAATTCAAGGGATCTGCTCAGAAAGTATATGGAAAGTTAAAGAGATGGTTACTCTTTGCCCAGGATTCAAACCCATGACCAACGTTTTTATAAAATCATCGTACCTCTATCTGCACTAATCAGGGGGCTAGTATATTGCAGAGTGAGGACGAATGAACCAGTCCAAGCACTCACTGATAATGACATGTGGAAGCCCGAAATGCACACTAGGGTTTCATGAAAGCAAAAAAAAAAAATGTTATGCACTCATTAGTACCAAGAAGCAATACAAATGGAAAGTTTTTCCTGAATTGCTTAGCTTTCTTTTCGAGAAATCCTTTAGGTCTACTTATAACTTTGTGCCTGAAATTTGTGGAACACAATGTTTTCTATCGTTTTAACATAGATGATAAACTTGCCGTGAGCATGAAGTATAGCGTATGAAATCATGTTGGCCCGGCTTAGCCTCTGTACATTATCGTGGGGTATGGCACTGGGAGAGGCGACCATTGCTCGCACAAGTGATAAATCCTGAAACGGAAGCTCATGATCGATTGTGTAAACGTCGTACTTGAGAGCGCAGCTGAAAAGCAAAATTTTATGGCTTCCGCATGCTGTGTTTTATAAAATGAATACGCACAGCGTGTCATGATGGCTGTGTTGGCTGCGTTTCCAAATGCTCCTAGGGTACCAAGTGTTTCTAGCGAGTGGTTATTTTCGCTCATCAAAGTGTCACCAGAGACAGTATATTGTTCCGAAGATACCCGTGCAAGAAATCATTAGAATTCTTTATCTGATTTTCGGGCCCATTTTATTTACTATTAGTTCATTTCATTAAAAAGTGCAATAGTGTAAATAGAGTGCAAAAAGTGTAAATAGAGCACAAAAAATTAAGTCCCATACACACTTTCTTTTTTCAAGACGGCCACCTTGTAGCAACACTCAAGATCAAGGATGAAGGCTACATTTTCAGCTGCGTGTCCTTGCCCAACCTCAACTGAAGGCATCATTCGCAACGCAACAGTTGTAGCCTGTGCTTATTTCAACGGCTTCGCCGGCATTTAGCTCTGAAGCAGACAATAGTTTTAACATTTCAATGTGTTTTGCAGAACATGTCCTGTTTGCAACATTGCACTGAATATGCACTTTCCTATGTAGCTTCTTTTTATTAAGTATTACTTGGGAGTTCTCCCGAGGTAGCTTTCTGGAAATTTCGACAAATATTGTCGTCCAGAAACTTACACAAGCTCCTTTCTATAGGGAACAAATCGTCCAATCAAATTTTTTCTTGCATGACTGTTTCCGTCTCAACTTATTTGCCTGGGTGTCAATTTTACTTACAATAAGAAACAGAAATTGACAAATCCGTATGCACTTCCTTGTGCCTTCGAGCTACAAACGGGTGGTTGTAAATTCCCCTTTCTCAAGCCTTCCGCCACCTTGAGGGCTTCCGCAGAGCCAATTTGGTATATTGCAATAATTCGCACATGGTCTTGCCAACTGAACATCGATTGGAAGTTAAAAGGTTCCGGTGCGATTAGCGCTCTTCTAGGATATCACTCGCTTTTTGCCGCGAGTGTTTATATGTACCTTCCTCGGGACATATCTTCTGCATGTGTTCCATTATTGAGCACAATGTGTACCGCGTAAGTAATACAGCTAGGTAAATTACAGATTCCAGTGATTAACCTGCAAACGTATGTTCCAGCGCATATAGTGCAACTCGCTTTCGAGGTCAGTGGAAAACAAATTCCATAAACACACTTGCTGAATCAAATATCTCATTGCACACAAGAAGTCTCGTTTCATTCGTCACTAAGATGATCGCGAGACTTGAGAAGCTAATGTCCAGAATTTTCGTCCTGCACGATTTATCATGCATGGCTTCACCAAGCTTCATCTGCTGCTCTTGAGAATTTTCTCTTCTTCTGTTGCTCTCGTTATCCTCCTAAATGTGGTGTGAAAAATACGAGAGCTTCAATTTACGGTGTTTCAACGAATGACTCGTTATTCGCAGCAAAGTGAGCGATATTTTACGAGATATAGCATCTGTTTTAACGTCTCGAATACCATTTGATGCGAACAATTATATCGGCAATCGCAAATGACTCCCAGTAAAACATATTTTGCATCGTACGAATTAGCGTACAGATCTGCACAACCTTCACAATTTGCAAAGGTTCACACAAATATTGCACACTTGAATCTTCGGCGAGGTTGTCGCGAAGCGCGCGCGTCTCGACGTTTGTGCTATCGCCATCGATGGTAGCAACGCTGCCTGCTAGAGTTTGTAAATGGGAAGCGTTTGTCGCCATCTTGTGACTGATGTCTCTTGGTCCACTGTCAATTACGCTTGACTTATCGCTGGACAGCGGCCGAACCTTCTTTTAAACGCACCCGGAATCCATTTGTGTGTTGTCCAAAACCTCTCCGTTCAGGATGATACAGCAAAGAAACCATCTTCGACAAAGCTACGGCTATATTATTATTAAACATTCACATAGATATGCCGAACTGGACGCATAATAACAATTTTACCGTTCGTCCGATACTTGATCAAACATTTATTTAAAATATCAACACGTATACCCGGAAAGCATAAATAAATCGGCATTAAGGTAGCGGATAAATAAACCGATGTGCAGGAAGTAATAAAGACTAGTATACCTCTGTACTTCCGTATGATTGAAGCTAACGGCGTTCTTGGCAAACATTTCGCCGTCACAGCTGGAGCCGAGCAAAAAGGTTTCACAAGTACGAAAAGGCGACGTCTAGCCTGTGACAGACAGTTTCCTGTCACAGCTGCATGACTGTCACTCCTATACACAAATAACGCTCCAGTTGTCTGCACTGTTCAACGTTTGTTGAACGCCGTTGCAATTTATTGTGCACAACATACACTTATCATCAGGGCAGAAACGCCCAGTAAAAGTGAATACTGCTAGGAAACCGACGATTGCTGTCGGAACTTTGTTAAACAGATGGTGTAAGGTCTTTGAACTAGTTTCTCGTTCACCAACCTTGGTATATATGTTATCTTTCTGTATAAAGCTGTGAACCGCGTCACGCGCAAACGCTTTAGCGTTCTCCCGCAGCGCATCAACAATGGCTGTCTTCGTGTGTCTTGTTCATCTAGCCTTCTTGACCGTAGCAGCAAGCTTTATCCAGAGACCAACTCTAAGTGCGATGGTATGTGTTTGTCAGAACTTTTTCTTAGCCCGGCTAGCGCTTTCTGTTACACACTTTAATTCCGTCATTGCTGTCACGTTTCTGTCTCTCTCGTTCTTGCCTTGTGTGCGTCTTTGTTATGGCAAGAAGACCTCACAGGCACGTTTACACATTTGCCTTACTTTTTTTTTTCTTCTTCTTACCTTCAGATGCTCCACACTTTCCACACTCTGGAATGTCCAGCCATTCCGCATGCGCTGCTCCACAGCTTATGCTTCTAAATATATTTATGCCATTTCGCATGTCTCCTGACAAGATGCTGGAATAATTTTGTTATATGCGAAATCAGTCATAATGTTATTGATTTTCTCAGGCTTTGTGAACTAGTTACTCCTATCATGCAGAAAAAGTGTGGCTACATATTCGAAGCTACAAGCTACGTAGAACTTGAGAATTCTAAGCTACGTAGAGCAGCTGTAGCTGCTCTACGCAACTATGTCAGGGTATCATGGCTTGTTAGAAGCTTCTTCAAAGACATGCTTCCACAAAACGCTGGAATCGGTTAACATAAGATCTCATAAGCATAACGTGTGATTCTATGTATGTGAAGTCTGCGTAGGATATATATATATATATATATATATATATATATATATATATATATATATATATATATATATATCAGTTGATTATCAGTTGCCCCGTTCGTTGGTGCGACAGAGCATGCGTTTATAGATCGTTGATCGTTTGTGCTACATAATTTTTCGCACTAATGTTCACAAACCACACCAATCGTGCTTCTTTCATTCTTCTCGTAGTGACGGACAACTCGATTGTCCAGGCAGAGGAAGTCACTATAAAAAATGCCAGACTGGGACACCTGGTGAGAATCGACGTCAAATCTCGCGTCTACAAAACAACAACACTCGAGCCCGTGGCCGAGATATCAGTCGCCACTTCGAGCGGGACGCCACTTCCATGCGTCTACAGTGCCATACCAAAGTGAGCCTAAACGTGAACACTTCATATAAAGCTGTCATGTTGGACCAAAGGCAATAAGTTCGCAAGTAAACGCCACCAACATAATTATTTGAAGTAAAGCATGAACTTTATTTACGATAGTAAAACCAGACGTGTCGACACCAATTCGGTCCCTTCTTTAGACATAACTGAGGCACCAGTGTCAGCTAGCTCCTTGCTTCAGTCACGAAAGAGGTGGGGGGGAGGCTGCCGTGTTTCTTAAGTGAAACATAGCGAACGTCACTGAAAACACTTGGCAGCGCTTGTTCTGAGGCTTTCTTTTGACCACCTGGGTTTTTTAACGTGCCCCTAAATCTAAGTACAAGTGCTTTTTTTTTGCAATTGCAAAAATGTGGCTCCCGTGCCGTGGCATCGAAACCACTCCCTTGATCTTAGCAGCGCGACACCTGACTTAAGGTACCACGGTGGTTCGTTTCGTGTTGCTTGGCTCAGTTACCTGATTGTTTAATACCTCCTTTTCTGTGTTTGCATCTGTCCAGGCAACTCAAAACATGCGGTGGCGATACTCTGGCAGAAAAGATTCTAACCTCAGAGTGGGGCAATCAATGCCCGGTCGAACCTGGCTTGTACACTGCCCACATCGCGTTCAAGCTTCCTGACAGCCCTGAGGCAAGGTCGTGTGTAGGAGTAAGTGCATTTCAAAGCTAATATTTTACCATCGTTCCCGCGCATCTATTCCTGCGTGCATATGCACCATAACTGCACACAATTCTGTAATTAACGTTAGATGTGCAGTGTGCTTGATTTGGCTGGTTCGTGCTTAGTAGATGAAGAACTAAACAGCGCTTAAGACGGGACGGCGCCGTGGTTAACGGCTATAAACTGGTGTGAGTGACATGGGGCCCCTTAATTCACATAAACATTACCATAACGTTGCAGTAAGTGCATGGTGTCCATTCCCATGAGTATGTTATAACTATAGTCGGATACAACTTTAGAAGTCCGCGGCATTTCTTCCTCAAAGGCGGACGCACGCAAACCTGCACCAATGGGCTCACACGCCAGGATGACGTCATGATCCGGACGGACGGTTACCCCGCCTTCGGAGAACATTGACGAGTGCATGAGCGGGACTGTTTCTTGTTTCGCGGAGGCGATCGGTTGCCGCGCTTCCGTCATCTGGGCGGAGCTGCTCCGGACTTCTTCAGTTGTACTGACTACAGATTGACGACGAGTGTATTTGGTAACTAAGCTCTGTTCCAATTAAATAGTTGTATTGGGTGCATATGATATTGGACCACAAGCTTATTTAAGGTCCAATTATCTGTCAGGATAATTAACGAAAATTAATTGAAGGAGTTAATTGAAAGACCAGACTTCTTTTTTGTGAGTAGATTGGATCGTTGCGGCACCTGCTGGAGCAGATCTCAACCACGCACTTCCTTACACGTGGCCTCTGAGATCCCCTTCGGCAGCAGCGCGAAATGCAAACTTAACCCAAGGAATACACCAAGGCGCACGAACGCCGACGTGCGAGTCCCACTACAATACACCTAAGTCAAGAATTAGCTCGGTCGCTTCAAGAGTTTTCATGAAGTCTTGCTCTTTTTCAGGATGGCCACCTCGTTGTCACCGTCAAGTTGGTAGACGAGGACCAAATTCTGGAGTGTGCGTCATTTCCAATCACTATTGCTCTCGACTAGAGAAGACTTATCCGCAGTAATAAAATGTCGTGATACGGCTTTGAATATTTACTCACTTAATATCTCTGTTCAGCGTTAGCAGTATTCGCATGCAAATAAACTACGCATGCAATTAGTTTATCTGCCTTGTATATTTCTCGTAGCGGTGTCTCCTCCGGAGTCTGGCAACTTCACTCGTGCGAGTGAAATTGCACCAACTCGCACGAGTGAAGTCGCCATTGATCACAAATTAATGCCTGATCACTCAGCGAAATGATCACTTCTGTGAGTTGTCATTGTTGTTGTTCACCTATTAATAGGGGCTCACACTGCGCTGATGCTCACTTAAAGGGGTACTGACACAAACTTTCGCGGCAGAGATAGCCTGCTGGATCGATTCCCGTGTACGTGCGTGTACCATCTGCAAAATATCGGCAGCGAATAATGCTTGGAAGGTATTTTATATGAATTTTGAAGTTCGCGAGCGCGATCCAGCATTATAGGCCGCACCTAGTGCATTGACACCCTCGGAGGTGACCCGAGGTGACCCCCCTACTTCCCCTACGTAACCGTTGCAGCCGGTACAAGTTACGATGACGTCGTAGCCGCCATTTCTGTTTTGACGCGCTTCCCGACGAATCGCTCCTCGCCAGCGGGTCAAACACGAAGTGATTCGCCACGTCGAAAATTTCTTCGATCCCCGCCACAAGAAAATTGTCGCCATCAGACGACGATGAGCCCGACGACGACAGACCGCGCGGAAATGCGTCATTGTTCTGCGTGCTCACGTGACCGAGCGTTTCACTCGCTAGGTGGTGATAGTTGCACACGGCGGCTTGCCGTTTTTGGAGCTCTGTTAAACCGAAACTGAGGCTGTGTCGGTAATGAGGAGCTTGTCATTAATTATCTGTCGCGCGCTGCAGCAAACGATGTGCCGTGTTATGACTAACAGGCCCCCAGCAACACATTGCAGCAAAAAAGCGCGGGGCGAAAATTTTTGTGTCAGGACTCCTTTAATATTCATCGCCATCTTCAGACAGACGTTTCAAAAGTAATATCAAAAGTCCAAAAACATAAGTATATCGACATGGGCTCGTAAAGAACTTATAACTTTTTCTGTAATAATTTCAAGCTGACAGAAAATGGGGCCGCTAAACGCAGCAAACTTTCGTATAGTGGTTGCTCTTCACGATCCTTGTGGTACCTAGGGAAGAGTGTGTAAATATATATTCAGACAGCGCAAGCCAAGTGGCGTCTATGTAGTGACACAAACTGGTACAACAGTTTGTTTTAACACAGAAGCTGTTTAGCAAATCGCTCTTTGCCCGACGAACCACAAAACTATAATCATCACAAACGGGTATGTGCCATGGAAATTGGGTGAATTCTCCGACTCACCACAGGTCCACTAAAAATAAAGACAACAGTTAGCCCAACAACGAATGGTTGCGAAGCGACGGCGGCGAGCCGAAGACCCCAATCACGTACAACGAGAGAATACTAGGTAACGGGAAAGGCAACGGCGGCTGCGAAAAGACCCCGAAGCGATGGAAGGCCTACGCCAATGACGTGCCCGTAGATCTGTGAGAAGTGCGAACGCTTGGTCTCGGCGCGAGGTTCTGTCTCTGGAGTTTGGACATCCACGTCGTGTCTGTGACTGTCTGTTGTTTAACTCGAACCTCTCAGCGCTGAGAATCACCGTAGAAACAACCTAGCATCACCTAGCTAATGCCTAGCTACTACTTGGAAGAAACCTAGGGAGAACCTGCATCACCTATAGCTAAAGCCTAGAAACAACCTAGAAGCAACCAGATTAGTCTTCAGAATCGTCCATTCTGGCTGTTTCAAGCTTTGCGCAGCTTAGTGCAAGCTTCGCGTGATTTTTTTTTAACACGAAAGTGCTTTATGCCGGGGTCCACCAGGACTTTCATGACGTATTTCCGTCACGGAAGTACGTCAGCAAAATGAATGCCATCAGATTGCAAAGAAAAAAACTTATAAGAAATAGTTCCGTTGACGGGAATCGAACCCATGACCTCTCGTTCCGCGACGTCGGCTGGCGGGCGTTTAGCCCACTGAGCTACCGCCAAACACATTGCGGAGGCGACGTGAACGCGCCTTTTATCTTTCACACTTGCCTCTCAGAGGGACCTTGGATGGATGGATGTTATGAGCGTCCCCTTTATAACGGGGCGGTGACATCTGTGCCACCAGGCTTGAAAAAAACAAAAAGAAAAAAAAAACACACCGTTGCAACGGCCATCCCATTCGGCGCGTTTCCAATACAAGTTTAATTTCGTCAGTGCTTTAACACACTGTGAGGTGGCGGTTTTAGCGCAAGCCTCGCTCATAGCATCCATCCATATCGACAGATAGCTCTCCGACGCTCGCCTGGCTGTCGCACCGCGCTCCCTGCTCGCCCTGTGAGAAGTAACGGCCACGCTAGAGGGAAGACACGACGCGCGTAGCGTTTTTCTTCGCATTTCACGACGCTTTGAAGGAGGGCATATCGAGCATTAGTGTTTATTATGAGCTTGTTGATGCCATTTTTTTTGCGCGGGATTCACCATATGCGGAGTCCACGTATATGTTAAGAACTTCAGCTACCGCAAGGGTTAAATCATGATCATGGGCGTTTGTCGTCGGTACGGAGACGTGCCACTAGGCGTCAACTCAAGTGCGATGCGTCCACATCAAGCGATGCTATATCCGCCAAATAACAGTAGACGTTGTACAAGCTCTCATATACCAATGCACTATAAACAATAAACTACTTCTGTGACGACACTTTTCACTTTCGTGTTATACCGATTCCTATGACGGAGGGATCAACCAACCATTTTTTTTCTCTATTTCCACGTTTTAGTGGCTTTCTTCGAGTGTAAAAATGGTCGAAGCTTACTGGAAAGCGAGCACAGAGAAAGAAAGAGTGACACAAAAGCAGACACTGACACAAATTATTTGCCGTGTCCGCACGATGTCCGTTTAATCGAAGAATCAAATCAAAGCGAATAATTTAGCGAAAGTCGTGGAGCAGAACTTTGATGTGGATGGTCTCACACTTTATATGCTTCATTCAAACGTCCGGTCCCCGAGAGACGGAAAATACAGACAGTAGTACCTTATCCACAAGTTTAATGCACTATAGCCAATAGATTAGATGATTCAAAGAACTGTCTTGAGGGAGAGATGGAAAAAGAGAAGAGTAAAGCGGGGGGGGGGGGGGTGACCAGATGCTAGCATCTTTTATGCTACTCTTGTGGAGTGGGGAAATCGCGATTGGAAAGAGAGAGGTATATATAAAAATAAATAGGAAAAATACACGACCACATACACATAAACGAGAACGTTTGACTCAGAGTCGTTCAGACAGGCCAGTAGATCCCAGAAAGTCCAGTAGCGCTTGTACAGCCTACTTCTGCGACGTTAAAGGGACCCTGCAACACTTTTTCAGCATGGTCAGAAAACGCTGCCGATCGGTAGTCGAGGCTCCTGAAAAGATACGAACCAAACATTATAGCACAGCACGCGGCCTGGAATTTGCAATGAATTCTCAAAGTCAGCTCGAAATCATTCCCTCTTCACTCTACAAATGATGCTATATACCCAATCACTGCGCCTTATGCCCAAGTCTACGGCCGTTGGCTGATGTCAGCATGCGAGCTGCGTAGTTACCGTGGCTGCCGCGTGATGCCGCCACGTTCCAGCGCGCGCGTTCGCGATCACACTGAAAACCACGCGTTCGAACAAAAAACGCAAGGAAATGCAACGACACATCTTCTGGCCGCCCTTCTCATCCCCCTCCCTGCGTAGCTTTCAGCGCGCTCGCTGGTACGAAAAGAGAGAGAAAGCGCTTAAAGCGTGCGACAAATCCCTGTAAATGCGCTCTCGTACTTGAATGATTCTAAGAATTGTTGCTGCAGTCGATTCGTGAGACAATAAGCTCTCTTAATGAAGCAATTAGACGATTACTTGGAAAAGTACTGCAGCGCCCCTTTATGTCTGGATGATGGCGATTCTTTCCTCTGACAGGGGCTGGTCGTCTAACTTGTTGATATCTGATGTAGTAGGTACCGTTCTCCCGTTCCGCTGCTGCTCACATGTGAGGTATCTTTTTGCAAAATACAGTGACGCAATTTTCACTACAACCAGTCATACATAAGCCTCGTCTGTTAGTGTTTTAATCGCTCGGACCATGTGATGGTAATATTCGGCTGCTCTTCACGGGTGATATCAAACAGACTATAGCGACAGCCTTTCTTAAGTTTACATAATATACGCACATGGTTTCGTTTTGGCCTCTGTACTGTTCTTTTTGTTCATAAATGATATAACTTGTCACCTTCAACCCAAGATTAGGTTATTTGCAGATTATTTAGTCATGCATAGAGAAGTACAAAGCCAGCAATATCAAATTAGTCTTAACAAGGATTTTGCTTTATTAGCAGAATGGTGTGAGATCTGGCAAATGGCCATCAGTTTCGATAAAACAGTTCCAATGACAGTAACTAAAAAAGAAATAAATCCAAACTTACTTTTGAGTACGGCTATGATAGCATCAGCGTTTAATACTGTCACTCAGTACAAGTACTTGGGCGTCGTCATATCGTCACATTTAGGATGGTCGGCACATGTAGAACACGTCACAAGCAAAGCAATGCGAAGGTAATGTTTTTAAAGCGGATCTTGCGAAACTCTACAAGGGAAGCCAAGCTTTTGGCCTATGTGACGAGTATACGCCCTATCTTAGAATATGCGAGTGTGGCATGGTTCCAGTCTGCCGAAAATCACGTAGCTACTATTGAGGCTGTCCTGCGCAAAGCCGCGCGTTTTATCTGTAAGACATATAGGCGCTTCAACTTCCTACGCAGATGCTGTCGGAGATCGGCCTTCACACTCCAGACAGTCATGCGGAGCTGTCCCGACTCAAATTTTTGTACCTCATATTGCATAACGAAATTGAAGTGGGTTCAAACAGCTACATTTCCTTTGACACTTCCAGAGAAACCCGTAGTAAGCATAACCTTACACTCCAAGAATACTTTTGCGCCAACAATACGTTTATTTTTTCGTTCTTTCCGTGGGCTGTTCGGGAGCGGAAAGCTTTAGCCTAGACGGTGGTCGCGCAGCCCACTGTTAACATATTTGTTGAACTTGCTGGCCAAACCGTGCTGTCAGCAACGCATTAGCGACGCTACCACTATTGTGTTTAACATTGTCCCTCTGGCCTGTATATTTCAAATTTCGGATGAAACATGGCGGAAGTTTGTTGTCAAATTTATATTTCATGTGCTTGCATTTTCTATTATCTTTTTATAATGTTTTGCAGCGTTCATATGTAACAAAGACAAAGCGATCATGCGTTACCTATCTTACACTACATAATACCATAGCTTAATTAGGATTGCTTAGCATTATTTTGTAACCCTATCTAACAATTATTGTATACTTGTGTGCACTCTATTGTATTCTTGTGTAGACTCTATATAACTATTGTATACTCTGTAGACTCTTTAAACCCACTCCTGTAAAGATCTCTGATTAGATTGACAGTACTACTAAATAAAAAATAAATATAAATACGCGCAAAAAATAGACCTTCCCGACAGTTCACCAAGTGGAAATCTTTATGTCGAAGTACCTTCAAATGATGTCCCTCGACGGTGACGAAAAACAGCACACACATGCAAGCTTCCGAGCCACGTGCGCGCAATCATCCTGGTGCTTATAGAAACGCTACATTCTGCAGATGTACTCAAATTGTTGCTTTTGCAAACCTAACCTCCGTCATAAAAGCTGTAGTAACGTTTTTCACCAATTGCCAGATGTTTCTGGTTCAATAAACTGCACTAAAGCGCATGCTGTTTGTGCACCGTGCCGCAGGCGTTCTGATGGCGATGCTTCCACGATTTTATATCACGTGACATCTCGCTTCTAGTACTATTCTGGCAAGAAGCTCTCCAGGATGAGTATCACTATTTTAGGTGTCGACTACGAATTCTTTCCCGCAAGATTTACATATTTTCTAGTAGACAACGATGTTCACTTAGGAGTCCTGTGGAATGGAACAAGTTGTAGCACTGTCGGACAGTAAACCCGCCCAGCAGCTGTTCCAGCAAGTGTTTCTTTTGGAAAAAGCACACAGAGATCTCTAGATGTTTTCAGAAAAGTACAAAGTATGTCGCTTAATGTAACGTTCCTATGTCTTCCGTGGCATTGGTGGGTAATCAGGCCGCTGACAGAATTGCTCGGTGTGCCTTAAAACTTAGGTAAAAAATATGGCTCCTAAAGGC
Organism: Rhipicephalus sanguineus; assembly: GCF_013339695.2. Classification (NCBI taxonomy): domain Eukaryota; kingdom Metazoa; phylum Arthropoda; class Arachnida; order Ixodida; family Ixodidae; genus Rhipicephalus; species Rhipicephalus sanguineus. Next base: position 32,986,222 of record NC_051183.1, on the reverse strand, counting down.
CTTCGACGTCTTCCAAGACAAGGTGTTAGCAGCAATTTCTACTCTTTATGGCTGCCCCCTCATCATCGCTGTGTGACGAAAAGACTAACCAGGCCAGAAGTTTCCCTGCTACATCGCATCTCTACAAAGTCAGCTATACCCCTCCCCCCCTCCCCCCCCCCCCCGCACGCCGGCATCCCTTCATGCGCCTTCACGCGACGGGGACGGCCCACGCGTTTCATCTATGCTTGAGCCGCGACCAGCGGCAGCGCTCTCGTGCTTTCACTCGCACATAAACCATAGGACGCACGGCAAACAGGATGGTGCCAGATCACCTCCCCCAGTAATGTTCCCCTAACACCCCTTGTACGCCCCCCCCCCCCTCTGATAAGACCAAACATAGTAAAAATGTCGTAGTTTCACCGCAAGGGCGAAGTAATGAATGCGGTAGCAACAAATTGTAATGTTATACGAAGTGAGGCTGGCAGCAAACTCATTTGGATCCGATCTCGCGTAACTCTACAAAACGCCGTTGTCAGAGAATACGGCCGCTCCAGGGAGAAATCCTCTTTCCGCACAGTGGCTTTACGCTGAGAGCGCAGCACGGAAAAAGGGTATACGAGGCGCCCGTTGATGGCTGCCGAGATAGCGCGCGCCAGCGATCGCGACCGCGCCCCATAGAATCAAAGTTCAATGTTTCTGCTCGAGTGACCCCCCCCCCCCTCACGTCTTTTCATGCGCGTTCAAGACGGGCGGGGCGCTTCCTCTCTGCTTCGACGGCAGGCCTCCCGAGCGCGGTGATGCTTTCGCATGCGCCCTCAGCGCGACAAAGAGGGCCGGTTCGTTTGATCGCTGCTTCAGCCGCGTTCGTCGCCCCCGCTCGCGCGCTTCTACCCGCTGTGCAACATACAATGCGCGGGGGTTGTTCTCAATTTAGACTTCATACGGGACATGAAGGCGACGGCGGACGGCAAAAACCCGTCGGGAGTGTCCACATAATTGCTATCGCAATAAAAGAATTAAACCATCTTAGCTTCGCGGACACCGATCAAACAGCGAAGCAGGTGGTGTTCCATTCGTCAGCCTAACGCATTTCTGTGATCCGCAAGTCTTTCAGATATGTTGTATCAGTGCTTTTTATTAAACACTCCTCGTTAAGCTTTGAGGTGGTAGTATAGTTTTATTGCATCTTGATCATACCACTCTTTACACAGCTTTGCAAAGAAGCCTTCGCTTAAGATATCCCGATATACTGTAATAATAATACGTGGGGTTTAACGTCCCAAAACCACGATATGATTATGAGAGACGCCGTAGTGGAAGGCTCCGGAAATTTCGACCACCTGGGGTTCTTTAACGTGCACCTAAATCTAAGTACACGGGCCTCAAACATTTTCGCCTCCATCGAAAATGCAGCCTCCGCGGCCGGGATTCGATCCTGCGACCTTCGGGTCAGCAGTCGAGTGCCATAACTACTAGACCACCGTGGCGGGGCCTCCGGTATACTGTGTCACTGCTCTTTGTAAACACCCTTTTTAAACTTTGAGGTGGTAGTATAGCCACCACCTTTTATAGGTACAAAGTTTCACGCGACAGTGGTGTGACTGTGGCAACGCGCACGCCATTTGTTGGACTAACTATTGTCTTCTTCCTTTTTAGTTGAAGTTGTGTGTAGTGGGATTCACCGAATTTCTGTGGCACATAGGCGTTTATGAGGACGATAGTTTTCTGACAGTCCGCACAGATTTCTGTGGCAGATGCTGGTTTTTTGGGCTAACTGTTGCCTTCATTTTTAGTGGTCCAGTGGTGAGTAGTGAGAGTTACCCAATGCCTGTGACGCATATCCGTTTATAATGCTCACAAGCGTTACCACGGATCCCAGACATGAAAGGTTCAACCAAGAACAGTTTCGCTGTTAACGCATAAGTTGCCTCTCTCCCTGCGCCTACGAACGTACTCGCTTGTCGTGGGTGCCATCCGTAATAAATCCTAGCGCCACCAGTCCCGGGGCAATGTTGTCTAATCGGACTTTTTACGGAACATGACGGCGACGGCAAAAACGGACTCCGAGTGTCCATGTAATTACCATCGCATTAGAAGTAGACCGTGCTATTCCCTCAAAGCTATACCTCCTCTGCTCATAGGATAATAAGAACACCGATGTAATGAGCACAACTGAAGTTTGTTGATCAGCGAGGAGAAAGAGGGGGAAGCGGAGGAGAGGAGAGGGTGATACATATCACGTACTGTCGCAGCGCATCGTCTTTAGGGAGCCTTCATGTGTGCACGCCCCCTCCGTTTTTAAGACTGGTTATGGGAGAGGGGAAGGGGAGGGGGAAGTGGAGAGGGGTATGGGAGAGGGGGAGGGGTTGAGGGGAGGGGTAGGGGAGAGGGAAAGGGGAGGGGGTAGAGGACATGGGGAATGGTGAGGGGGAGTGGAGAGGAGGTGTGTGGATAGGGTATGCGCATGCGCAGTAAGGGTGGTCACGCCGCACACCACCACCACCGGACAGATACTGCCGTTTACTGCCGGCTGCCGGGAGATACGCCGGACAACGGAGACGTGACAAGGTTAGACTAAGAGGAGCTACGCCCCTAAAACCATATACACTCAATGATTGTGTATGGAAGTGGCATGTATGTAGCGCTGTATCGTTAGAAATTAAAAGCGTAAAATTTCAAATTCTATGTCCCGAAGTTACACTGAAGTTACGGGGTGAATTTTGTTGTGCACAGTGGATACCCAGCAAAAGTACAATTTTACGTATGAGGAAGAGATGCTCGGGAGTCGCATAGCTAAGATTATTACCTTCAAGAGGCCAGATGAAATCATACCTTGAGACAAAAGGCTATTCGTCTTTGCCGAGATTTCAAGTGAGTAAAAAATAGCGAGTAGCAGTTTCACTCCTCTGATTAGCGAGGCGAGTAGCTGTGGTAGTAGACTGTACCACAAGCGCATTAAATAAACTTTTGTACCCGTCGCTTCCAATCTCTCGCTTTATTTATTTCTCTATGCACTAAGTAGAGTCACCATAGTTACAACAGTTATAAACTACCTATTTTCTCGTCGCATACGGTGTTAGACAGTTAGACCTAGCCTAAGGGGTGGCACTTCTCCGGATCTTTAAATAAAGTTCTTCGTACCGTATACGGTGTTAGAGCTCTGTGTCGTGCACCTATGCTTATATTCCCAAAACTAGGTCTTGTGGCCCGTGAGACAAAATAGCACCTTTCAGTATTGTAAAGATTACTATAGTTTGCTGTTTCGCACTTGCCGTAACGGAGCTCATAAGCATTGAGCGGGATATATGGCAGCCGCCCAGAAACGGCAATAACAGAAGATTTTCTGGAAAATGCCAGTGATGTGGTATTGGCAATGCCCACGAACTATAGGTGGCGCGCCGTGCTTTTCAAGATGGCGCCAGGAGGAGGGTCAACCCGATTGTTAGCATAGGAACAGATAGGACGTGCTGACGTACGGACCATGCCACTTTCACCGGATGAAGTTATGAGCTGCGCTGAAATGGACTAAAATACTTTCCCAAACCATGGAAAGTGCTAAGTACTCGCCACCTAATTATTTGCTGCGAAGTGAAAGGTTATATTTCAGCTCCGTTACCGTGCATAACGATGCTTTGCGAAATCCTGTGCGTGCTACATAAACCTGTATGAACTAGAATTGACGTATGAGCTGAACGGCACTCCGAGGTAGTACGTACCGAGCCTGCCTGACGGATTTGCCGCAGTAGTAGGCCGCCAGCGAGTAGCGCCATCGCTGCTGCGCGTGATGATGGCTTGCAAACATAAAAGTGTTCTGCGATAATACTCCTTCGTCATTACTTGCGCAGTCGGAAACGCGGAGTTACGTCTTCAACGGAACACAAGCATTTAACATGCCATTCAGTAGCGCTTGTGTCACAGCCATGCTGAGACTCTAGCCGTGTGTACTTCACTCGCATGTTGCAGGTTCGATCAGCACGATCGAAACATGAATATCGAAAAGAATGCACACGTGTGCTTTTCGCAACGTCGAAGAAGTTCGCCGAGAGGCGTGAATTGTGGCCGTGACTGCACGCTCCATCGCTCTAACCATTTCGCTTCGCTGGTCGAGCTCGAGCGTGTTGGCGGCATGCGGCGCTCCATAATATCCACAATAATTGTGATACATGCAATGCACAAGAGGAACTATGCTTTTATTTTGATCTCGCTCAAGGATATTACACATTAAATACAACCAAAGTGACTTACGAGTTACGAGCGTGAAAGAGCAATAACGCACGAGGGGACGTGAAGTGCAACTCGCTCGTCGTGAGTTAGCAGCTGGTGGTTCATCGTCGCTATCTCTCGGTGCTTTCACAGTCTTCTACGTCCAGTGAAAAATCCTCGTCGTCAAGATGGTTTCTTTCAACATCACTGCTGAAAGCAATCTGAAGAATTTCCTCCGCCCAACGACTTCGACCACTCCGCGTGACCACGTTTACAATTAGAGAGACGTCTGGGCGCGGAGAACGTTTTGCTCTAACAGGTCAACAAGCAAATCGCTTGCAGTGTGCTGCCACCTATCAACAAACGTACAAAAACAAGCGGCGCAGCGGTGGCTATGAAACCCAACACCACCAACACACTGGCGAAGGACGGCGTGGATGGAAAGCGTTCGCTCCACGAAAGGCGTCGAGCAGACGCGTCCTCGAATGATTGAAACATCGCTCGCACGATTCCTAACAGCGCTTTGCTGACAAAGGATAGAGGCCCTATTTTAATGTATCGCCAACTTGAGATCGCTCACTTATACATGAGCACATCGCGAGCCCGCGCGACCTCCCTCCCGCGTACAGTGTTATGGGACTCATGCACTACAAGAAACACTGACCAATTATATATACAAGTAAAACAGGATGAGCTTCAACTGAATATGTCAGACGATAACATTTAACTTACCTACGTGGCTGCAGTAAGCCTCGCGAAGCTGATAGTATGTGTACAGTGTGGGCTAGCATTGAAAGCGCGAGTTGCCACGTATTTTCACGAAAACTTCGCTTTTCGCAAGAACGAATCAGATTTCTCGTGTCACGGAGGGCCCGGTTTGTTCACTGACGCAGGGAACATGCAAAGTCGTAGTGTTCCTTTCTTACCAACGCGTTAACACTGAGCCTAGCACAGCCGAACAAGGGAGCGACTGCATAGTGCCGCCATTTTGTCGTCTACTAACCCTCCTCGAGAGGACGCTCCTCGATTCCGCTCGGTGGCGCGACAGTCTATGGGCATTGCGAATTGCAGAGTTTGCCATTTTGTAAATTCTGAATGGCCACTGGGCAGTAACGGGCTTTTAGTTGACTCAAAACGGCATCCTGGAGGAATTCAAGCACGTGTATCAAAAGTCAAGATTATTACAGTAAGCCTCGTCCTGCGGAAGGGTTTTCCGGTTTCATTGATCGATATATCACCACTTTTTCCGCAACGCAGACTTGTATTTCTCTCAGTTCCAGCAATATCATGTAAAATAGAGCAAAGAAACATTTACTTCCCGCGTAGCGTTTTAAGCTCCGTAATAATTCACTTATTATGTGATCGCAAAACAGAATACTGCTCCGCTCTCAATTTATGTATTCCTGACGAGATCAACGACACGTATGCGTCGAGAAATGAGGAGCAAGGAAAAGCAAACTTAACGAAAAAGCGCGTACTATAAATCACCGTCGGGTTCACGAAAACTAAAAGGACCCTAGAATGGGCGTTTTGCAAAAATACTACCACTGTCTTGTGAGCAGCATTTCCATCTCCAAGTTGAAAGGTACACTGAAGGTCTGGTTATTGATTTTTTTTTGCTTTGTTTCTATCAGGTCAACGTCGCGAAGTCTTCATCGTAGGCGATGTTTCTAGTTATGGCTATACAGGATAAACGTCGTCATAAACAATCATGATCGCTCGGAAAAGGGTGAATTATGACGTGATTGAACGCTCTGAGCATCCGGAATTCAGTCCTTTAAAATACACAGCGGTTTTCACTGTCCTAGCGGTTCGGGTAGATCCACGAGGTAGTCGAGATGCATGCCCTGACAAGTTGCGTTGGCCTTCTGGTTATTATCCACATCGCGGCCGCAAGCAGCACGCAAAACCCTCGTTTGGCGCAGTGCTCAGGTAAGACCTTTTCACACTCTGAAAGCAGACATTTCGTCTTTAAGGACTTCAGTCTGCAATTCGGCTTTTACCTCTTCTTGTGAAAGTTTGATTATGAGCATTTGGATAGTTGATGCCTTCAGAATGGCTTACAACGCCGGTCATACGCTTGTTCCAAAGTGCACAACGGCCAAATTGAACTCTGAGGCCTTGACAGACTAGCTGACTCAAGAAGACTAATCAGTGATCACAGCGCTTCAATCATCGTTAAACACGCTTCGCGTGTTTATCCGCAAACTCAGTTCACTGTACGCTCAGTTTGTACAAGAGGTACTTGATGTTCTCGTTATGAGTGATTCATTATGACTAAAATCTCTGCTGAGAATGCTGCGAGGACGTACATCTGATATCGTGTAATTTAGAAGTTACTCAACAAAATAGAGCCGAGCCTGCAATTTTATTATTCGCCGTCTATTAGTAAAGTCGTGCAACAGAAAAACAGAAAGCTTCTTGCAAGTAAGCAGTTGGAGAAACGACTTGCTCAAGGTGAACCAGCTTTCTCCTTGATTGGATATATCTATGTAAATTACTGTTCTATAAACTTTAGTGCCTTTCCATTATTTATGTGATGCTCACTTGCAAGAACGAGTTCACCTTTTGCTAAAACAGTTCTTCGGGCCTAGTTTCCAAAGGTTCGATTTCGTAACTGATCAATGCCATTGGCAGACCACTTTCGTCCAACATCAGAATTAAGTAGAATTTGTTCTTACAGGTAGCTTTAGCATAACACCTTCTTCAAATACAGGCCCTGGTTTTTGAACACGTCAGCGCAACATTACGTCCAGAATATGGGGCATTATGTTTTTGTAAGAGAACTTGTTGATGGGTTCATTGGTTCACAATGCTAAATTGCAGAGTGCAAATTCAGTACGGGACATTGGAGCTGTGTGCGTTCTTCCATGTGCCGTACCTAATTTGCGCTCTGCAGTTTAGCATTGTATTTTCGATTACCGTGACAGTCCTTTGCCCTCAGTTTATGCGTGCACTGTAATTTCTGAGGCAATAGATTTTCTTTTTTCGGGGCCACTTACGCAGATTATACAACGGCAATTTGCGAAATAAGTGCATAAGCGCGCAATATTTCCTCAAAATTTTAACCTAATAAACTCTTGATATTATGTAAATTTCGGCCAGTTTGAATAGATAATTTCAAATGGCAGTGAGCGCAAAACAATACGCAAGGTACAAGAGAGACAAGAGGCGAGTGATGTGTATTCGTTGTCTTGTCCCTTGTCCAGTGTTTTGCGCTGAGTACCGTTATGAATATGAATGCCGGTTGAGTCGTCATGTACCTGATGTGTAGAACGTCTCTTCTCAGTGTTCACACAGTGTCACTGGGACGTTCTCATCCTGCTTTTTTAGGTGTCAAGAACGCCAGCGTACAGATCGTGAATGTTACCATCAGTAACGCAAAACTAGGCAGAAAGATCAAATTCGTTGCCACAGTTTACGTCAAGACCACCGTGGGCAAAAATCCCGTCCTGCAATTGTCGTTCTCCAGGTTTGACGGCACCAATCTGCCTTGTGTGGACGAGATTGTGCCATGGTAAGTCTTCGAAGCGTTAACAAAGCGATGTAGTAAAGCGTGAAAGTGTTATTGGATCGTAAAAACTTTTTCTAGAGCAGACTGGCATACGGACAAAGAGAGGGAACAACACCAGCTCTAGAAAAAGTTTTCCCTCTCTTTGTCCGTGTGCCAGTCTGCACTAGGAAAAGTTTTTACGATGCATCTGTACCAACTAGCTCGCCTTTCAGTATTACTCCATGTTATTGGAATTCGCAGACTGAAATACATTATATTCATTTTAAACAATCTGATTTGCAATTCCAATAAACTGGTGTAAAATACACTACAATTTATTGTAACACTTGTTTTAAACTTGGTCCCTAGAACCTTGATTTCAATTAATGTAAATTTCACGCACTTATGGACGGTCTATCATAATGCGTGTCGCAAAGATTTATTAAGAAAACCTCAAGGCCAACAGTTACTGTGGTGCACTTTTTTGAATTGCTGGATATCTTATGCGCCTCATTATGCATCTATTCAAAGCAACCTGAACCTCTGTAACGGAACTACGCGGATCGAGAAGCGACTGAACAAGGACTGGGGCAACACTTGCCCCGTCCAGCGAGGCACGTACACAGGAGAGTTGGAGTTCCGTCTACCAAGAACCAGCGAGGCCAAGGAATACTTCGGGGTGAGCGAAGTAACCGACCACATGCATTTGGAACACGTGTTTAACACGTACAGCGTGTACTCCAAGGAACAATGTTGCACTTAGGCCGCGGTGGCCCCATTTCAATGAGGGCGGAAAGTCCATATGCTCTCTTTTGGGTGAACCTTATAGACGATTATACCAGAGTTACTGTATATGCTACCTAAAGGTAGCATATACAGTAACTCTAGATTATACGTAAGAAATATGGACGCCGACACGTACCCTGGGCTGTTGAACGAAAGTTATCTTAACTTTGTATATCGAGACATGAATTAATAGGGTCATGTAACGTCGAATGCACTAACCCAACCGTTTTCATGTATATGCGTCTACTGTAGCACTGTTCGTTTAGTTGTGAAAGATACAAAACGGCAACTTTAACGGTCCACTATGGCGGCACCGAAGCCCATCCGTAAAATGGTCTATAGGACGCCGCACAGTGATGCTGAAATCGCCATACTCAGTTCATGTAGCGAAACTGATGTGAAGAGTACCTCAATTACCAATATTACCTATATAAATGAAGGCTTTTTCGTGAAGCGCAGAACTACACAACAATACCAAATAGGGCTATCAAGAAAGCAAGAATGTCTTCACATTTTACACTACTCAGCTTAGTGCACATTATAAAATAAAACTTTTGACATTGAGTGTAAGCACACACCCCTTCCGTCACACTGTCCACGGCTCCGTCAATGCTGAGAACGAGAAAAACTAGACAACCCAGTAAGCACCTGAATTTTAATACCTTTGAGCCAACAACCTTAGCACTAGAATCAAGGAATATGTCATGCTTACTGCAGTTATAGATGAAATTAGGTGCCAATAATACATTCAATTTACAGTCTAAGGAAAAAAAGACTCCTTTGAATTTATTGTGAGTCCTCACTTGTTACGTATAATACTCTATTAAAGAGACACGTGAACACTCTAGGAGATAATTACAATGTCGTCGGAAAGTCTTGAGACCCAAAAAAACGTGTCTCTTTATAGAGAGTCATATACTCAGCGAATCAGGACTCTTCGAAAAGAGTAACACACACTCTTTTTTTAGAATGTATACTGCAGAATGTATAATGTAGGCAGAACATAGAGACATAGCATTAGCGCTTGTTAAAGATCCCTTCTTTCTTCTCAGGATGGAAAACTCCAAGTGACTGTGAAGATTGTTGACAACGGCCAGATTCTCGGGTGTGCACAATACCCGCTCCAAATTGACGTCTAATAAGAAGCAACGGAAGAACTGTCTCTGCCTAAGAAAGATGGCTCTGAGGACCCGGTAGCAAAAATCTTTCGGCACAGCACTTCTCTGCACAGCACTACATCCGTGGGCTTGCTATCGCGGACAAATGTATTTTGCTTCACTTCTCTCACTGGTGGTCTATTAATAAATAATTAGCACCACTGAATGCTATATACGAAACGTATTTCTTCAGTTATGTGTGGATTATCCTTCTCCCTGACACACGGTGTACCACTGGACGCTTCACTTTCAGCGTACTCCGAAACTTACATTGAAACTATTGGTAATTAGCAAGAGTGCAGTACATGGCAAGTACGAACTAATTCATGATTTACAAAAAAAACGGATGAAGAAACGGTAAAACTCAAGAAGCCGAGACAACGCGAGTCGTGTTTATCAATAAAGGTTTTTTGAAAGCATTTGCCTGTTAGACATGGAAAGAATAAAACGAAGTACGAAGCACAACGGAACTGCAAAAAAATTAGCAGCCATTCCACTATGTGAAAGTGGAAACGAAGCTGTTTAGCACAAGACACAGTGGTGACACAAAATTTTGAACCCTAGCAGGTCGCACACCCCGCAACTAAATCCGAAATCTCTGTCCAGAAATTTGCTTTTAAATTTAGCGTATGCTACTTTAAGTTTTCTTTTTGAGCAGCAGGCCTGTTTTTCCCGCGACATGCGTCTTCTTGAATGGCTTGCCGCACGCACTTTGCGCATCGTGCGTGATCCTAATTTTTTAGTACATATGTGGTGAGTAGTGGTGTTTGATCGATTTCTGTGGGACATAAGTTTTTGCTCGCTAACAAACGGGATGCCGTAGCCTTATGTGGTTTGAGAGGATATTCCGGACAATGTCTAATTCCGCCATTAGTCAAGTCTGGTTGGCTCGGTGGGCTGCGACGGCCTCTCCGACTCGCTTAAAATGCTGCAATTGCGAAATTTGACAAGATGGCAGAATTCGACAGTGTCCAGTATAGCCCCCTTGGTTATAAAAATAGAAAGCGGTGGGGGGGGGGGGATCGAAAAATCAAAATCCAACACCGTTAGAGTGCTATCAGGAGAAATTTTTTCAATTACACACCTTATTCTCAGACCCAGCTACGAAATGTTGTTGAAGTGTGCCGACAACAGGAATCTCGTTCAATTGCTTTTTCGAGCTCGTAGCACGAAACGCACCCAGCTGCACCGACAGTATTCACCACAGCATCGCCTGCTCCAGTTTCATGCAAGCTGCGTAGCGTGCTATTACACGTACCTCAACCACGCCCCGGCAGATTGCAGCGCCTGAAAAGTGCAGTACGATTACGCACATGTACTACTCCATCTTCCAAACCCTCACTTCCGCAGAGCGCGAGCTTTTGACCGTGGTCGTACTAGCTGCTCCTTCTGCCCCACTTTATACCGCCAAAACTGCCGTGGAAAAACAAACGCTGTCTATCGTTTATTCCTGACTTCTGCTGAAGAATTCGTCGCTCCCAGAGTTGGTTTGCACCAGAAACAATTCGTCTGATATCTTCATGAATTTAGTTGGTTTCATTTAAGCCTTAACATGATGATATGACAAGCGAGAACACCTGAAGACGCTTACTATACAAGGACGCGGGAAAATGCTTTTAGGGAAGCAATCATTCGAAAGATTATCGGCAAAATCCCGATCATAGTCTCCTCCTTACACTACTGTATTCGTACACAATGTGTGTTTCTAGCTGCATTATTTTTATGAGATTATCTCAAATCTCGGTGGCTTCCTAGTCAGCTAAGCAATGTCGAAGCTTGTGGTCTTGATTTATTAGCAATATGCATCATCAGCATTTGAGTTAAAATTTGATGCCTTTACAACGTCTAGCGGTAGTAAAAAAAAGACACTCTCTATCAGTGGCAGGAGGTGTCCCAAGACAGAGCTGAGGCCTTCGGTGCATGTATCCGTCATATTTATTTATTTTATTTATACGAGTACCCTAACCGCCCAAAACGGCATTGCATAGGGGAGGATACAAGTGTGATTACAAAAGGGGTGTGACAAATACAGGTGAAAAGCAACACGGAAACCGCAAGATAACTTAAATAACATGTCTTTATAGTTATACAATTTCTAGTATTATCATTATCGTCAAGAAATGAACACAGCTACATCGGAAAAATTGCAAAGGGTGAAACACAATGGAGGAGACAAAAAAAAAGTCCGAAAAAGATACACAAGGAAAAGCACAACTCTAATGACGATGTTGCATTATACAATTTTAATGTGGAAGATTTGTTTTTACGAAATATGCAGATACGTTTAGGCTACGGAAGGTTTCCTTCCAAAAACGCTATTGCGGCAACTTGGAATGGCGATGATTCTGTAAGCGACACGATAGATGAGGGTAAAGAGTTTCATTCTGCAATCGATAATACCAACGGTGAATTTTGATAAAAGTTGGTCCGGGCAAATACAGGTTTTATTTTTTGAACGTGTTCTCGCCGAATTGATACATTGGCAGTAGGCAGAAGATAAGCTGGAGCAAATGGGGTGTTACCATGATAAAGATTATGGAAAAACGACAACCGTGCAAATTTTCTGTGCAATTAAGTAAAGACTTACAAGATTTAGTGATTTGTTTAAGGCGGATACACTTTCGTAACGAGAATGTGAAGAGAAGATGAACCGGGTTGCTTTATTAGATGCGAAGCGTCTTATGGCGGAGTTCAGTCCGGTGGTCGTGTGCGGCGTGACCACCCCTACTGCGCATGCGCGAACCCTCTCCACACACCTCCTCTCCCACTTTCCCCCTCATCCCTTTCCTCTCACCTTCCCCTCTACCACATTCTCCCTCTCCATTTCCCTTCTCCCTCTCCCCTTCCCTCTCTCCTCCCCCTCTCCACTTCCCCTCTGAAACGCGGGCTCGACATGCCGAAACGCTGCTTCGCATCGCCTCATGGTCCCCTTTAGTGGAGATGGTGTGATTTTTTCAACTGATTCGAGTGGGTTATACAAGTAAGCATGATGTGGGTGCCAAATGATGAAGGCATATTCCAAAGAAGGCCTGATGAGGGAATTGTACGCACGAAGCCTTGTATCAAGGCTTGTAAGATGTAAGCGTCGTTTAAGTTAGCCTAATTTCTTGGATGCTTTAGATAGTGAAGTCAGTGGAATGATAAAGAATGAGATTATTAGCTTAGCAGGGATGTAGGAGGTACAAATGAAAACAATGTGAACCTGCGCTTGTGGTGTTCTCTGCGTTTTTTTTTTTTTTGCTTGTGTGCTGGTCATTTCGCGCAGTTTAACAACGCCTAACAGCAATGAACCAACTCGCCCACCAGAACGTATTACTGAGGTAAAAGCAACTTGCAACACGTAGGTGCCACCATATTGACAATCTCACTACTTTATTCTGCGCACTACCATGACAGTGGACAGAATCAAAATGCTATGGTGCGGCCCAATTTAATGGCTATTTATGAACACGTGTACAAGTTTCAGCGTGGAAGCGTTAGCAAGGTCACTCATGACCATGACGAGCAAGATCGAAAAAAAAATTTCATATTGCTGTCATGTAATACGCGAAGGCTAGCAGCAAGTGTCTGACCAACAAATACTCGTATGTTTCCAGAAGGTGTCAAACTTACCGGAGGCAAGGGTGTTGATGTGAAAAGAAACCAGGAGAATTGATCCAAGCGCCCGTTTTTATTAGACAGAACCAAACCAAAGCCACAAGCAATGAAGCCTACCAAAGCACAGGGGATTTAATAAGTAGCTTGAATTAAAGCATAAAATACAGAAATGTTAAAGCTGACAAAAAAGAACAACTTGCCGCCGGTGGGGCGTAAGCCACGTGGGAACGATAGGATTTACAGTTCTACGAATTTAGGCAGTCAACAGGACATAGAGTTCAAGTCGCTAGAGGCACGTGGGCTGTCATTAAAACGTCTGCTATCGAATGCAGATAGTGCATTCTAGACACATGCATGGCCAGGCAGATTCCTACGCCCTCCCTCCGGATGCGATATCTGGCTAGTAAAATAAATTTTCAAAGGCTTCACTGAGTCACTTTCTTAGTTTATTGTTGGCCCTTCATGGTGCATCCACCCCATGTTGGACCGTTATCTGTACGCATGGGAGCTACAACCAGTGTTCTGGAAGTCAAGCTTCCACATGGTCGTCTTGTTTGTGCGGCAAATTTATGACAAGCCAATCCCTGAAAGGAAATGGCTGAAAAAGCATCCTCGTCATCTGATACATCCGCTAGATGTGCGTTTAAAACAGGAGCGAATCATCCTGTAGCGCCAGTCAGTTCGTCATTTACTCTGGAGATATGATTGCCATAGGGATTTTATTTGTTGCTGCCATTCTTCAGGAAGCAGCCTGCTCCTCACAAATGCCAGACCTTCCCGTTTGCCCTGGTGAGCAATAGCTTGTCGTTTCAACTTTTAAGGTGCACGTAGTTATTTATGCGTAAATGTGAAGTAATGACAACAGATAACTTTTAGCACTTCAAATCAAGGGCAAGCTCACGTTTTTAATGAGGAGGGGTGAAGGGGGCATCGTCCAAGTTGCCATAACTAATTTAGGTAAAGAACGTTTTCGGTGATTTGAAAGTGTATTCCGTTTATAGGTTAACAAAAACATCATTCGAAATACATATGTGAGGGCCGTGTCAAGCACTCTTCACCGCAGCGTGTTAGCGGTGGCATTTACATATCTCGCCACAGAAAATAACTGATAGTCACTCAGTCCTACATATCGTTAAATCTTAAAGTTATTCTCGAATTTTCTTAAATAGGTTTTAGGCGTAACGTACACCATGATCAAAATAACTCTCTGAATAATAATCTGCCTTTCGCGGAGGCTCACCTGAAGTCTTTAAAGGCCAACTCCGGCGATTTTTCGAGGTCCATGGATCTCAATTAAATTCGCTGGGTACGTTCCTTTCACGTTCCCGTTATATATGCCAAATTACAAGCTGGAGACATACGCAGATTCATTGCAAATGAATTTTATTGATTGCCCCGACTCTCCCCACCTCGCTTCCCAAAATTATTGGCAACATTGGGTGCGTGACGTCTTTTTTGTTAAGCGGAAGTGACGGAACCGAGGGGTCCCTAGAGCGTCTGCTATCCGCAAGGCAACAATCGCGAGTGTTTGGCGAGCGCTTCGTTGGCTGGGCGTGTGAATTTCAGTTCCTTGTAGTAATGCGTGCGATTGGTGGCAAGTGGTGTCGCGTTGTGGGCTGCACACGATTCCCCGTTGGCAGTCACGAAACACTCGCACCTAACGATTACCCTGCGTCTCTATATTAGAGTGTTTTAGCTAGCAATGCCCGTTTACCGCACGGAAAGTACGGTAATACTGTACCAGCTAAAGAATGCACATGCGTGAACACCACGGAAACACTTCCCGTAGCATATACAGGGTGCACCGTGACTGGGCCTATATCGGTATACGATGAGCTTCGCATCGTGCGAAACAACGTAACCTAATGGTGCGAAAGGTGGCTCATACTTGGCTTATATTAAATTCCTTCGGCCGTACCAACGCGACGTTGAACGCCGCTATTGCCAAACTTATGCACTCTTCCCATAGCAATATTAAGAAGCTTTAGTTAGTCCGCAAACTTCTCAGCGATAGCATTTTATCCGATCACGGCCCCACAAACTTGAGCTCCCTGGACAGGTGGTGCCATCTGGAGGTGGAATGTGCAACCAGGCAAGCAAAGAGCTAAACAGGTGTGTTCCACTTCATCGAAGAGGAATGGCCATTACAGTTGGCCTCCAAATGCGTCGGAATCGCAGCTGTCATCTTCCGACAGCTCAGCTTGTGCACGTGACACGGTCAGTCACACACAAGATTTCCGACGGAGTCACCTTTCAAATGAGCGTCTGCTCTTCGCCGCTTTCGCAGCTTCCATACTATACGCGCTGGCGGGACCGGCATGCCTTGCATGATTTCCGGTTTTGTAACCACTTATACGTCACGCGAAGACAGTATGCTCGGTTGGGTTTCGGTTTCGGTGTTGCGCTTTTTTGCTTATTTAAAATTATTCTCCAATTTGCCGAGTGTTTCCGCTATCGGACCCGTGACAGGAGCGTCTCAGGAATATAAAAGCACCATTACTTTGACATGGCCAAAAAATCGCCGGAGTTGGCCTTTAAGCATGTTGCACTACGAAACTACGGAAAAACATCAGCTTCTTCATGCTGCTGAGAATGAAAACGTCTGGGATTCTCACTTTGGAGATGTTTCGGTTTTGCATGTGGATTTCGTAAGTGATAATATAGTTGCATCCCGGGGCTCATTGACACAGCAAGTACAGTAACTTTTGGGTCATGGAGGTTGAAAGAGTACACACACTACCTGTAGTCCCCCCTCTATGACTCTTGTATGATGAAATTCCCAGGTTGACGACAATTTCTAGCTTAATGGCAGCATCATTTGCAGGTCAGAACCCACTGCTGATGCCCACTACATTGCACTAAGATGCAAAGTATACGACATCACTGCCTTTAGTTATTGTACCAAGTCTCTTGGAATGCAGTTCGTGCAGTCGCTTGAGTGTTCAAGTTAAGCCCGTTGCTCTGCGCTCTAAAAAAGCCCATGGGTCACGTAGTCGTTACGTACCACGCTATTAAGCCTACGACAGGTTTGAAAAGCCTCATGAAAGGGCCCTGATTAATAATGCATGGCTTCTTTCAACGTATTCTTCAAGCTAAGGCTGACGTGCGTTTCCGCTTCAACCAAATATCTGGCCACGTTGGCATGTGTTCGCTCCACACTTCACAGTAATCTCGCACTGATTCCTTCACAGGGGAAAGCAATCCGATCGTTCACGTCACGAATATCACCATCCAGAACGCTAAACTTGGCGAGAAGATGCACCTTGAGCTGCTTTTACGATAACGGAACCACTTGACTCTGACCCTGTCCTTTACGTGTCTTTTGCACGGCCGGACGGCACGGAGCTCTGGTGCCCCGACTACATATCGAACTGGTAACCTTGTTATATGTATATCCTTACTGGTCCATCAGTCATCACTGTTTTTTGCAAATGGTAGCAAGCTATTGCAACCGAAACATTGCCAGAACGTAGCAGGTAGGGAAGCGAACTGGTATTATTTTCGTTTATTTACGTTATTATAACAACACGTGATCCGCGAGTTTATTTGGAATCTAATCCAAGAGGTCACGACATCCTACAATGTTGTCAATAAACGAGTGCTGTCATTCGCAGTTTGCTTTTTCGTGCAGCCTTTCTTTGTTGTAAAGTAGGCTAAAGAAGCAACTCAAACAAAACTTAAAGCGAAGCCTGTAGTCTGGTCCTTTAATGTGTTATAACCTATCCAAATCATCACGAGCCTGCAACCCACATCCAGAACAAGTAATGGTCTTCATGCAATAATACTAACTTTAACCGCAGATCCACCTTAGCATATAAAAAATGATAACAAACTCACCTTCAATATTGACCATAAAAAAAATTCCACAGCATATCCACGGTGTGAATGATGATGAGTGGGGCGAAGCTCTCGTACGGCAGGATCTTGGCGGCGTCGTCGCGCAGCTTCACGCCCAGTACATCATCAACGACGTCAGATCGGGCCGGTTTATACTAAAGGGTCGATGAGAGTCATGGCGACTTGCAGCTGACTTTAATTTTACATGTACGCTGTGAATTTTTATTGTTTAATCATGCACAGGAGAAATCTCACCAGGCACGACCTTGGAGGTAAACAATGGCTGCTAATGGGGAATGAGAGACAGAAGAAGTCGGCTTTTAGCTAACACTTACACTTCTACTTCTACTAACGTTTCCTACTGGAACATGCCAATGGCGGCTAATGGGGAATGAGAGACAGGAGTCGGCTTTTAGTTAACGCGCACGCTGCGAATTTTTTATTGTTGAACAACGCACAGGAGAAATCTCCCACCGGCACCACCTTGGAGGTCAAGATTTGGTACTAGCGTTAAGACTGGTTACACACTACATACAGAGGACGAACGGGTGCCGCTATAAGGAGCTTCGTCCCTAATAATCTGGCATGAAACAACGGCTAAGCACGTTTTACTGAGCGTAATATTTTACTGAAAGCGTAATTGTTCCAATAAGAATTCATTGCAGTAAAATTCGCAAAGGCGTATCAGAATCTCCACTTTCCCAGCGCGATTCTGGTGACTCAGAAATAGAAATATCAGTAGCGTAGTTAAGTGGTCAATAAACACTTAATAGCGAACAACAATGTCACTAAGGTGTCACGCATGACGAAGGCTACAGCATCAACGAGTGCTCACCAGGTGTTTTCCGGGGTTTAAAAAAAAAAGGAAAGCAATAAAAGGAAAAAGAGATAAAAAAGAAAAGGAGAATAATCTTTCATCTTCCTTACCCCTTCCCCCAGCACAGGGTAGCCAGCCGGTCTAAGAACTGGCTAACCTCCCTGCCTTTCCATTTGTTTTTTCCTTCCTTTCTTCCTTCCGGAGTTTGTGCGTAAGTATCACCTTGAAAATGAACACTTACTCTTTCTTTTTTGCTTAAGTTAGTTGTGATTGTCAAGGCATGACCCAATATTACAAAATCACGCAGTTGTCGGGCTTAGCTGTAAGTAACTAGAAGTCTTATAAAAATAAGGTAGAAGTTGGGGGGAAGAAGTAGGCTTGAAGAGACGAAATATCCTTGAACATGGGGTGTCGCCAGAGCGAACGCCTCGCAAGTGGTCTGCTCTTCTGCCTTAAAACAGTTGCTGCCTTGTAGAAGACACCAATTGTCTCGAAACGTCGCCATTAGCCACATCCACTGTTCAAGGAGTTTTCACCTCTAGAAGTCGTATAGGCATTCACATTTTGTTTGTTGTAGAACGAGCAACAGACTTGCCTATGCACAAGAACTGCGGCATAGCCTTTTATAGACTCCTTGAAACGTTCTTATTCATACATACACATAAACATCATCTATATGATTTCTACTCTTTCACACTTTTCAAGGGGCACTCAAACTAATCCTTCATATGTAGCTGATTATTATGCAATAGAAATAGATTATTGTACGTCAGAAAGGTGCCAGAGAGTTTATTAAAACGTGTAGAAGAAAGATTGAACAACAACAGGGGTATCTTAAGGGCTCGTTTTGTTTTGTTAGACACGACATTAATTAGAACTAACTGACGAGAAAGCCAAGGAAAGTGTAGGGGATGTTGCTTGTAGTAATTATGAGGTAAACGAGAAGAAAGTAAAGTGAACAAAAAGATACCTTGCCGCTGGCAGGGACCGACCCTACGACCTTCGTATAACGAGTCCGATGCTCTTTCCTTGGCTTTCCATGGCTTTCTTGTCTGTTAATTCAAATTGCTTAGAAGAGAGTGTACGTCAGCAGCCACAATCACCCCTTCTGTGCATCTTCAACCTGCAGCAAACTGAAGTTGTGCAAAGGCACCAAGATAGACGAGAAACAGCTCAGTCGCGAATGGCACAACAAATGTCCCATTCAGCCTGGTGACTACACCGCTCACGTATCTGTGCGCCTGCTAGACATCCAAAGTTCTGAGGAGTTCATTGGGGTAAGGCCAGAAACTTCTCAGCAAAAAATTTTGTGTTCTTTTTTTCAATTTCACTTCACTAACCACGTGCCACTTTGATATGCACAGTAGAAAAAACACCTTATGCGCCAACGGCCAAATACCTGCGTTCCTCTAGCTGACTTCAACTGAGTCCTGCAAATTTGCTCCCTTCGTGTTACCATCTGAGGCCCATGAGAAATCCGTAAAGAGGGGATGTGTGCTTGAGCCGACGTTTCGACAAGTGGACTTGTCTTTTTCAAGGCTGCAACTGATTTATGTAGCGCTTGTGTGTATATGCTTCGTACTCTCTCCTCCAATCCAAGCAAAGGAGGAGGAAAGGGCAACTGCGAAATCGGGGGAGGGGGTGCGGAACAATGAGAGGCCGGCGTGACGGATTGGGTGAGTGAAAAAACGCCAGGCCTGCGCTGAAACCGCAGCACAGTCACAGCGAAAGCTGGAAGAGCGGCGTTTCTAGAGCCCGTTGTAAGCTCTCTTGGGGCTACAATACAAGCACACTAGAAAGGTATCCACTACGCCATAAATCACAATATTTGTGAAGTTGAGAAGCACCTACTAAGCCATTATTCGTCATTTTCCGAATGAGCGAGGCACCAGCTACACGTCTGTAAGGCATTATGTGCACTTTGTTGACGCGACGAGTGATGACGATGAAGAATTATGGCTCAGCCCTTTGTAATGGGTTGGAAGCTTTAAACGGCCCACCAGGTATGTAATTTGCATTGGGTGACGCCCGGTCGCTATTTCCCTCTCCCGTCATGCTGTATAACATACGTTGACTTGGCGAGAGACGGAGGGGGGGGGGGGGCGAAGAACTTTACTGAGACCCCGAGGAAATGGATCATGCGCTTATTTGCTTCCTTGGCAACCAACACAAGTGCACTTGCGAGGAACCCACTGCGCTATAAATCATTGTAATTTTACTGAGACCCCGAGGAATTGGATCATGCGCTTATGGGCTTCCTTGGCAACCAATACAAGTACACTTGCGAGGAACCCACTACGCTATAAATCATTGTAAATTTTAAGAAGTAGGGCAGCAGGCACTGTGCCATTTTTCGTCATTCTACGGAGAGCCGTGGTACCTGCTAAACGCATGTAAGGCATTATGCGCACTTTGTTGATGCTGTGCCTGATGATGATGAATAATTATGGCAGAGTCCTTTGTAATGGGTTGGAAGCATTCAACAACCTACTCGTTGAGCAATTCGCATTGTGTGATGCCTGGTTACAGAATTCGCGTTGTGCGACGCTTGGTGCTTATTTTACTGTTCTACAACGCTATATTGCATATGCTAATGTGGTTCCTTCCCGACATGAAGCCTGTATAGGACCTTTTTGCAAAGCAGTTTCAAGCACCGGCATGGCTTAGAGGTTGAATACTGGGCTCCCACGCAGAGGGCCCAGATTCGAACCTCGTTCCATCCTGGAATGTTTTTCCTACTCCGTTTTTTTTTCTTATTTCGAGCGATACTGGTTACGGACACCGGCGGCGGCGGCGGCGGCGGACAACTACACGCCAAAAACGGCCGGTGAAATGATCTCATAACAGATTTCGCTGCAAAAGGAAACAGGTATTCCGTGAAAAAAGAGTTGGTGAAGGGTGTACAGGTTTCGCTCAATTATGGCTGTCAGAAGAAAGAACCACTTAACAGTGGTAGGTAAGAAATTTCTAGAAGACGGACTTAACACTCATCGGTTTCCGTTGTGTATGTACCCTATCGCATGCACTCAAAAGCCCCCTTTGAAACGTTTATACCTTCTGGCTAGAGTGTATTAAAGGTATGACCGTTTATATATTCTGTCTCTTGGGGACCCGAGGTTTGACGGAAATATGTAAAATTTGAGGTTGTCGAAGTTGTGACCTGCTACATTAAAATGCTGTACCACTGCTTTCGGTAATTTCTTTGCCGTGTCCGCGCGATGCCCGTTTAACATAACATTAACAGGGTGTCCCGTTTCGCCAATGTACCGTTTGTGACAATATGAAGACTCCATCATGTACACAACTTTTGAACTAGTGCAGGTAAAGCTAGCTTTTATATAATGGACATAACCACTTCCGGCACTTTTAACTATAACGTCATCTTGAAGGTGTTTGCAGGTCTTACATCTTGTACGAGAACAAGGTGTTAGGTGGGCAGTAGAATCAGGGTTTACGTTTTGATGCACTAACATGTCCCTAAAATTTCTATTGCGGATTTGCACTACCTTTGGCGATACACTAGCTCATCTCAAGCCCAGTCTTCCGACACTGCCTAACAGTCAACAGTACGAGCGAGCACTTGCCATAATTTTTCGTGCTTCGTCCTTACTCTGCTTCGCACGCATGTCTTGTCTTCTTCGGGCTCGACCAATGGGAAGAGGGGGAGCGCGGTGAAGTCCCCCCCCCCCCCCCCTCCAACCCAATGGAAGATCTTCCGTGCTCCTGTGTTGCAAGGTCGCCGGCTGAACCCGCATCCTTGCCTTGCTATTCCTTAATATCAAAATTTAAGTTTTCTTCCCAATCCTCTGTACATATTCCCCCGCTCTTAATTAATTTCATTTGTCTATAGTAAAGGCACATGGGTAATAGGCAGTGAAAGCACTCTTGTGTTTTATGAGGACGACGGGCTTGTGCGAACGCCTCTGACTTGTGGTGCAATCCCGCACGCTGCAGTGAATTCTCTGCCCCTTTTTTTCTTCCCTTCCCTCCTCTCTCTCATCTTTCTACTCCCATTTGCCAATCCCCTAGTGTAGGGTAGCCAACCGGCAGTTTTTCGGGTTAACCTCACTGCCTCCTCCTTTTCTGTTTCGATCCTCCCTTCCTACTTCAAAGCGAAATACTTATCTAGGGTTATACCTCATTTTTCTATCATTCCTTTTATTTTTTGCAGTCGCACAAGCACATTCAAATTTGTTTGCGTGCATGCAAGAAATCATAAACGATGTTCCCGGTTGACTGAATACGTGACTACTCTCACATTGACTTATAAAAGATCTCGCTGACGTTTAATTTTTCTTTTGCTTTTTTCTCCTCTTTAGGACGGAAACGTCGTGGTCACGTTCAACATCGAGAATGGCGGGGAAACTGTCGATTGCGTGTGTTTCACTGCTTATGTGGAAGAATAAACGATCCTGTGGTGCCCACAGTCGCAGGAACCGCGTCTATTCTATTCCAAAGCTATTTCTTTTTTACTTTTTTCTTGTTATATGTGTTTTCATTGACGCGATTAAAGCAGCGGCGAGAGAGTCAAGCCTACCGCGAGTCCACGAATCACGTAAGTTTGCTGTATCACGTCGCCCCTGACGAAGTCGCTATAGCTGAAATACAGGCGCGGCAATGTTGGGCAACACTGCGCAGCTGTGTACATAAGTCATAAGCATCGCGACTGCGGCTGCTGCATATCCGAGTGGTTTGTGACACTTGCCGAAGTACGCAATAAAGAGGGAGCTGACGCATGCACAGTTGCTGCTCACTGCAGTACATTCCAGGATATGAATGTCGGCTTTCTCCATCCATTCAGAGGCCTGTACAGTGCAATTATTTAGCCCAGCGGAGACAAGGCCTTTAGCTCATGCAACAAAGAGGACATAAGTTTATAGTTTTACCTGCAACCAGACGACATTGGCTAGGTTTCATGGGGATGCACACACGCTGTTCGTTTTCTAGACAACCAAACAATTAGTACACACGAAAAACGGAACACTGTGTAGCTATGCGAACGTTTCCGATGCCGTTGCCTTTATTGCCCCCTAGTAAGTAATCCCATGTTGTACCTGTGGCAGAACTAATGTATAGTTATTCCGTAAAACATTCGCTACAAGACTCAACAGACCTTCTAATGTATCACTGTAGTACTATATAGCCTTTTGGGAAGCAGCTCTTCAGCGCCCAGTCGTGAATTTCGCGTCGTACTCCTTCGGGTCCCTGCACACAGTGGACACCCAAGCCACGCGGCCGCTCACACCCAAGCCTGAGCACCCGTCAACCGGACTGAAAGCTACCTACCTTTGCTGGGATCCAGCAATCGACTCCTCTGCTACCACGATGGCACATTGTTGTAGAGAAATTCTTGTCTAACGTACCCCCCACTGCATAAATCTCTTTCCAGAAGTGACCAGCTTCGGTGGCGGTCCAGGAGCCAAATAGGAGTAAAACTAAGCATATATACCACCAATTTTTCACTTGAAACATAATCAGTATTGATGGTTGAATGTGTAATATTATAGTTGAAAATTTTAATGAAATCGAAATGATGGAACAGGCGGCGTGCTGCTGGTGGGAGCTGTGACTGTAAACTACATTGAAGCCCATTTGAAGCCTTTGAAGCCCTGATCCAGAACCAAACTTAAAAACCAACTTTTTTTAAAAAAAGCACGGCTACTTTCTCCCTGACTTCAAGTACTTTTTAGCCTCGTGTAATTGGATGACAGGATTGACGTCCACGATTCTATTTCGGTATCTCCTAGAGTTCATGTTTTTGGGTTTTTTTTAATGTTTATGCCACTCTACTGCACCGGGAACGCGGAATTGGGCGATAAGTTGTAAAACACAAACAGCTGCCTTTTATTACAGTGAAGCAGCCTTATTCTCATAGTAGTAGTAGTAGTAGTAGTAGTAGTAGTAGTAGTAGTAGTAGTAGTAGTAGTAGTAGTAGTAGTAGTAGTCTTAGTAGTAGTAGTAGTAGTAGTAGTAGTAGTAGTAGTAGTAGTAGTAGTAGTAGTAGTAGTAGTAGTAGGAGTGGTAATGGTAGTATAGGGGTGTTGGTAGGCTTCACGCAGGTCACGTGACCAGAGGGAGAGCGAATAAAGAAATCAATAAAACAAAATGATGCTCATTGTGATGTTTTTCTTCAAATAAATATAACGAAATGACGATCATCATGTTGACGCTCAAATTTGATGATGATGACTTTTTTAGCGATTTGATCATCTTTACAGCTTCGCTCTCGATGGCGGGGAACAGGCTACTTCTTTTTTTTTCTTTTTTTTTTTAATGCTGAAGCCTTCACCCGATTCATGTACGCCGAGCAAACCGTTTTTCGCGAACCTCCTGCAGTCTTTTCATGCGATTGCTACATTCCTTTCTTCTCAGGACGACATTCCAGAATGGTTTCTGTCGTCATCGGTCTGGGATCTATGCGAGCAAGAGCGACTAGCGACGAAGGCAGTGCTCAACTTCTTCAAGGCATCAGACCTGCACCAGGCGGCTATAGACTAACGACGTTAGCATGACTGTGAGATGTGTGTGACTTTTTGTGCGTGCGTGCTCTCCTTCTCTCTCTTTCTATCGTTATATCTCCCCCATCCCTTTCCCCAGTGTAGGGTAGCACACCGGTCCTTCTAGACTGGTTAACATCCCGGCCTTTCCTTTCTCTCCTTCTCTTTCCTTTCCTTTTCCTACATTCCTTTCCATCATTTACAGTTTCTACGTACTCCCCCCATGTGTTTTCGCCAGGCCTAGCAAGGGCACAGTCGATCCCACTCCGCATACTCTGTCTTCCTGTTGCGCAAAATAGTAATAAATGAGAATCGCGAACAGCTGCTGCACCCGTGCCTGTTTGGCTGTCGCCTCCCTCGGTGCATTCTCATTCGTGTTATCAGACACACTGTTCCCATGGCCTACATTCAGCCTTCGTTTCATCGCACATGGTACACGCTGGCGATCGGAACGTTGGGCCTGACTGCGGCCATCTTCTCTTCCTGCGTAGCGGTGTCGACAGTCAAACGCTATCCTCTGAAACCATGCTCAGGTGAGGGCATAGTTGAATATTTCCTCGGTTTCAAGTCTCAAGGACTCTCCTGATCTTATACTGAACTTTTCATGCGAACTGTGTTATGAGTTACAGATTTTGGCAACGGCGGCGTTGTACTCGAAAATCCCGAAGCTTGGGAGTGTGCGCCAGTCGTATGCGTATCTCTATGCGCAGTTTTCCGATGAATGATGATCTCTCTGTCGCATGCTTTTTATGCATAATACCTCAAGGGTCCCCTGCGGGACATTACATTTGTGGGCTGTCAGCCGTTTCTGACATGACAATCTGATCCTTTATGGAGGTCACTTGTAATTTCATGTTTCCCATTTCATTGTTGCCTGGATATCAATGCGCGGTCGTCGTTGGTGCCTGTAACAACTGAAGTTTTGTGCTGCTAAACACGTGGACGAAGGTGCAATTCCCGGCATGGAGGAACGCTAAAAGTTAGGAGGGAGCATTGCGCCTCGCTATTGGAAAACTACGCCCCGCCACGGTGGTCTAGTGGTTATGGTGCTCGACTGCTGACCCGCAGGTCGCAGGATCGAATCCCGGCCGCGGCGGCTGCATTTTCGACGGAGGAGAAAATGTTTGAGGCCCGTGTACTTAGATTTAGGTGCACGTTAAAGAACCCCAGGTGGTCGAAATTTCCGGAGCCTTCCACTACGGCGTCTCATAATCATATCGTAGTTTTGGGACGTTAAGCCCCAGATATTATTATTATTATTATTATTATTATTATTATTATTATTATTATTATTATTATTATTATTATTATTATTATTATTATTATTATTATTATTATTGGAAAACTACATATATAAATACGCATGTGATCGGCTCACCTACGGGGGCTGCATTTATGTACGCTCGCCCGTGTCCGATTTCTCGCTTTAGACGCCGCCGAAATCTGTCAGTTATAAAAGCTTGGCTTAATAAGTAAACGGCTGTGATGCAGGGTCCACAGTGGCCAGGATCGAAAACGTGGTGGCCAAAAGCAAAATGGACCGAGGGCAGGCATTGCTTTCCTTCGACGTCATTGTGAGGGGACACTTGACAGATCCTGAACTCCGCGTAACTGTGGCTGGTGAGGAACTGAACTATCCCAGACCGTGAGTATCAAGTACGCCATCAAATGCTCTTGTTTTTCCCTAACTACAACAGTGCTACAGCCTAAATGACTTTCTCTTGCATTCAATATGCATCCTTGCTGAAAAAGTCTTATAGCAGCAAGCATTTGGGCGAATTGGTACAGATACATGAGCATGGGCATCCGGAGGGGGATGCAGGAGGGGGGGGCGCCCCCCTCCCCCTGGAGTTTCGAATAATATTTTTCTATGCAGTAGCAATAAGCTACACAGCTTGATAAGCACACTCATGGCCTCGCATGTCTGTGTGAAACGGCCTTCAGGATTGCCAGGCAGCATTGCACGTTACACACTATATATTGACTAATCTGGCTGCCTGCGCTGGAATCCCCCCTCCCCGACCCCCCGGCTACACGAATGCACCCCCCGGAAAAAAAAACTGCGGACGCCCTTGTACATGAGTGAAATTCAAACAGCACAAAAAAGGCAAACCGGAACAACAAATCGACAGAACACGCGCGTGGACTCTGAACTAAATTTTTCATTGAAATCGCAGCATAAATATGGTTGTTTCTACGATAACGACCTGATCATAGGAACAATATGAACACGTGAACGTCAGCCGATCCTCACACTCTCAATGTGACGAACGTTTCTGTTCTACACCTGTATATACAGTCAGCGCCTTTACCGTTTCTCAAGAGACTGTATCTTTTAGAGCGACCGATGCATGGGTGACTTAGTTATCTTGTTCTTTCTTAATGATCAGTGATTAAGCGGGTTACATTATATTTGTTTCACGGTGACGATAGCATGGTTATATTTTGGGATACACCCGCATGCGCCGTTGTGCGGCCTTAAGTGAGTGTTCTGTCTACTTCGTCTTGTTTGCGTTTTCTTGCGAAAAAAATTCCGCAGGTGCCACGTACCATGGCAATCCACGTTATGCGAAGCATGCGGCGGGTGGGTGACTGTGGCGTAACTTTTTGTACTGAGCGACACGTTACAAAATGACGCTAAAGATTTTTATAAATTTTATACGCACACATATATATGTTGAAGAGCCGCATATGTGTTATATAACCAGTTGTTTACATTAGTGTAACGCTGCCAATGGTAACGTGGGTATTGCCAACACCAGAAGTGGTAAGCTGATATGTAGTGCTTATACGTGTCCCGAGAACGCACGCACGTTTCACGAACCCGTGTGCATGTGTACAAGAGGATCTTGAGAGTTCTTGAACAAGGTCATCATCACCGTGATCAGTGAGTACCAGCAGCTTGTCATGAGTTGTTATAGGATCCGGTCGTGATCGTGGTGACGAGGGGTCCATGTGTAGTGAAGTATGTGGTATAGTAGATCTGTTGGAATTCGTGGATGCCTCGGTCATTTCGTCGACAAAGTGTCTGTCGACAAAGCCGGCGACATGTCGGAATCTGAAGCCACCCTTTGCGTTGGTGAGGTATAGGCCGTCGAGGCTGGTAGGCCTGGTATTGCTACGTAGACCAACATCAGTGGATGATGTTTGTCGTATTCGGAGACTACCTGGGCGTATGTGGCATACGTAGCCTAGTCTACAAAGCGGCTGTGAATCAATCTGGCATCATCCTCGGTCAGCATGAGGCCTAGCCTCGTAAGAAATGGTATTGGTATTGCTACGTAGACCAACATCAGTGGATGGTGTTTGTCGTATTCGGAGACTACCTGGGCGTATGTGGCATACGTAGCCTAGTCTACAAAGCGGCTGTGAATCAATCTGGCATCATCCTCGGTCAGCATGAGGCCTAGCCTCGTAAGAAATGAAGAGGACACTGCGTCGTTCTGGTGGACGAAGTGCACTTTACGGTGCGGTGATGTGGATATTGTATGTAACTATCGTTAATGTATCCCCCGGGGTCGAGCAATGCTTCAATATAGCTTGCTGAATCATAGGAATACAAACGTAATGTTTATTAGACTGCTATAAAAGCGGAGCCAACACTGGAACTACAGACGTTAATCTCATATGACGCCTGTATCGCAGGCGTACCCATCGTAGGAGTATCATGTAGTGTTTATTGCTTTCTTGTAAAATTAGATAGCCAGCACCACGACCACAATTGAGGTTGCACTGATTTTACGCCTGCGTAGGCTGTTTTTCAAAACCAATTTATAGACCTGGCGTGGCTCAGTGGTAGAATACCTGATTGCCACGCAGAATGCTTGGGTTCGATTCCTGCTGGGATCGTAATTTTCATTCTTTCCATTCGTTGAGTCCACGCTGCCGATGCTGGTTTTCCTTAACACTCTAGCATTTAAGTTACCAATGTCTGTTCTCGCCGTTCCTGGGTAGATATAAACTGTCAATCACCTGTGGCGCATACCCGTACAACGCGGCCCGTGGTAAACGGGTATGTGCCACACATGTCTAGTTGAAAGGGTTTGACGACGTACGCGACAGGATTTTAACGTTATTGATGTCATGACCTGGCAATCATATTCATTAACTCCTCTTAACCCCCATGCAAATTTTGGTCTACACCAAGTTAAGGAGGCGATCATGAGAGCACCCAGACGTAGGCGGCTAGATAGATAGATAGATAGATAGATAGATACGTAGATAGAAACGCTCAAAGTGCCACAGGTTCGCTAAGAAGTGCTTCGCATTTAAAATGTCTCGGAATACGACAGATATGCTAATATCGGCTCCACAATGTTGTTTTTGTAGAAATTACAAGATGTGTGCGCTAGTGAGGCACGATCCAAAGGGCCCACTCCCGAATCCGTGCGACATTGAGCCCGACGTCTACCGCCCGGAGATAAAAGTTTCCGGTTACCCAGCGTTCTACTTAACAACAGAGGTAAGTTTGTTTTTAAGAGCAATATTTTCAATAATCTTTGCTGCATCGATAGGCTGACCAATTTAAGCGAACCTGAGCGAAATGAAAATTCTTGTGGAGTTTCCATAGGATGTAATTCACGCACCCGCCAGGGTGGTCCAGTGGTTATGGTGCTCGACTGCTGACCCAAAAATTTGCGGAATCGAACCCAGGCCGCGCCGGCCGCATTTTCAATGTAGGCGAAAATGCTTGAATCCCGTGTACTTAGATTTAGGTGCACGGTACAGAACCCCAGGTAGTCGAAATCTCCGGAGCCCTCCACCACGGCGTCCCTCATAATTCTATCGTGGTTTTGTGACGTTAAACCCCAATAATAATTATTAATAACTCACGCAGTTCCACGGGGAAGTAGACGTACTACCTCGCGTGATCACAATGTGCTCGAATAGCGGATTTTTTTCTTGGCTTGCTTCTGCGTGTAAACAATTGTACTAACTATTAGTTACTTTACCGACTACATCTAAGTCAAACGTTTCTTTTTTCTTTATTATTATTGTCTTTGGCTTTCTGCACATGTAATATCTCCGCTATGTCAGTAAGGACCGCAACCCATTGCTGTCACGCAAGCCACTTCGGCCCATGCTTCTGGACAAGGGGTGGGTTATCCCTCTTTAGTAAAGAAGTTTGAGTCCAGTTTTTCTAAACTTAAAGTTCTGAGATCGCGACGTGGAAAGCAGTAACAGTCGCCGATAGTCATATTCATTCCAATGCCGATTGATTATTTTTCATTCACAGAATCTTCTAGATGTTTTACCTCTGGTTTATTTCGCGCGTCTCTCGTTGCAGTTGCAAAAATTGACTAGTATCTCTTCGACTCGCAGGGCGGGACGAGCGATCTACGGATCGAAGTCATCGACGATGGAAAGGTAGTCGGATGTTACTCGAGTGTGCCATAACAGTTCAAAGTATCCAACTATCTGAAGACTCGTTCCAACGAAGGAAACAAAACACTCAACAAGCATCTCACACTGTACGACGTGGGAGATGCCCATTGTCAATATCTCAACGAGAAATTGTCGTCTTTCAATGCACTCGGCGTTAAGTGCAGCCCTCCAAATCTGGTCACAAGCTGTTGCAACGGAAAAAAATACGGGTGCCCGACTGACGCTTTCTTATACCACTGTAAACATTACGGCACGGCGAATAAAATGTTTGAATAAGGTGGATGATCACCGAAAACGTCCTCTTGTGAGCCTTATCATTTACAACACCCTAGAAATCTGAGCGTTGATCTCTTCAGAGGCGTAAGAAACAATCTACGTAAGTCTTTCACAGTTATGCTTTTTGAGCAGATCAGTTGCCATTGATTAGGGACCTGTCAGCAAGGTTGCTTTTGCCAAGTGTAAAAAGATATCGGAATTCTAGAATTATGCTTGAAAAACTATAAATGATCTATCAGCAATTTCGGGTACAGCGATTACAGAGCAAAAACCGATGTGCTTGTCCAATACCCTGGGTCTCACATTTAGCCTTAAGAGTTCAGGTTAGTAAAGCTTCTGCAGCGCAGCTGAGGTTGCGTTCAAAGAAAAAAACTGACTTCAAAGTGTCATATGAGGCAAGCGCAATGCTCAATAACAAATCTTGAATGGCGGGATAAACTGTCATGTGGCTGAGCCAAGACTAGAGCACTGCACGGGCCGTGATTTTCGGCCCGTGCCCGGCCCGGGCCCGGAACTCGTTTAAATTTACCCGCCCGAGCCCGGCCCGGTGATTCAATGCGCGACCCGGGCCCGGCCCGAACCCGAGAAAAAATTTCGCCTACCCGGCCCGGCCCGGCCCGACCGCAGGTCAGGCCCGACATAGGCCCGATCCAATAATATAGGTGGCGTTGCCAGGACATAGAATCTACAGCAAAGTTTTAAGTAGCAAACATCTACGCTTTAATGGCAAATGTTTCGCTAACTATTCTACTTTAACCTACGGTAAGTTCGTGTAAAAAGGGGTTCACTGTGGAAACAGTTGCGTGGACATACTGGGTACAATGAAGTTTTCCTCGGCAATGGTATACTATAACTGTTTTTTTTTTTTTTTGCATGTGCAATGGGGATCATCAAGAGCGTTTCGTAGCAGGTATTGCAGCAAGGAAAGTGATTTGCAGCATGAGTTCAGTTTCGATAGGAAGTGCAATAAAAACAGAGGGGACAGAGCAGAATGCTCTCTTCAATTAGTTTTTATGGAGCTCTTTAATGAAACCTAAAACATGCTCTAACGACAAAGGCAATTATGCACCCGGCTTCTGGATATGGAATACCTGTCTTCATTGTAGCACCTTGCCACAGCAAGATAGAGGAAGAAAGCCAAGTTTATTACCTTGTTGTAAATACACTAACCTAGACAAAAATTATAACTAACCGTGTACACCACATGTACTATTAGAAATACGTATAGGGAGCCGAAAGGACGAAAAAAATATTTGTGGTAGCATTGTTTTCATATATCACACCAGTGCTACTATATACAGTCCATAAGTCTTTTGTGGCATATTTTATAGCTTATTTCTTCACGTGTTATTGTGCAAAAAATCAAATTATCTAGAGATTCTGGCTTTAAGCACGCCATCTACCGTTGCATGACATATCCTGCCACGCTAAAGTTTCTCGCACTACATGCGCTAGCCGCAGGGGTAAACACCTGCCTTGCGAATTGTGAAGGTGTCGGCTGTCGTTGTTCTTAACTTCCACCACTGGAGCAAACTTAGGATGTATTTGTGGACCTTTGCAGAATGAACGTAGCTGTGCAGCTTATCCCTTCATTTCTATCGTTCCCGAACGTCGTGACACTATTCAGTATCACCAATAAAACTCCTCTTTGAGGGCTTCTCCTTGCAGTTTTCAGCAGTATATGTTATGCACGGCTTGCAACGCGCTCTTTTTTTTCTGTCATAATGCTCTATGCCTTCCTAACGATGCTGTACTGGTAGAAGGTGATCACTGGACCACGCGGGTATACGATTGGCAGGAGGTGGACGGAGCGATTTCGATCTATTTTCGGTGTTCGTTACAGTTTGGCAATAAAGGCTTCAATAAGCTTCTCGGCGCTTACTCAATGGATGCATATGGTTTGAGGTAAAGGGACATCACCAGGCAGGGAATTCGTAATTGCTTTTTTTCAAGCGTAACATTTCGTCAAGCAAATATATTTTGGCTCACGCCTTACGCTGTTTGAACCTATGCTATTCCTCCACATTGCAACGGTGTCGCGGCAGTATCGTGTAGTTCTCACGCTATACCTGTATAGCGCAGGGGACCCAAACACGCGGCCCGAAGGCCTCTCCCTAGAGGTCCGCGGCCCACACATCCCATCGTCCCATTTTTTTTTTCATTTTCTAGATAAGTATGTGTTTAAGCTACACAGTCATGACAGGTCTAAAGCTTTGTTGTCATGAGGCATCCCCTGTGGCTACCATGTGTTGATACGTAACCGTGAAACAAAACTCTATTAGATGCGAAGTATCTTAAGGCGGAGCTCAATCCGGTGGTGGTGGTGGTGGTGGTGGTGGTGTGCGGCGTGACCACCTTTACTGCGCATGCGCATACCCTCTCCACACAACTTTCCACTCACCCTCTCCCATCCCCTCTCCACTTTCCCTCTCCCCTTCCCCTCTCCACATTCCATCCCCCTCTCCCCTCCCTCTTTCCACTCTTCCTCTGAAACGGGAGCTAGACATGCCGAAATTCTCTCCTGCGCAACGCCGCGATGAGTTCGAGCGCATGCGCGTCCCCTCCGCTTCTCTCTCCTCTCCCACGCTGCCCCCCTCTCACCCGCCTGTCGACCGCGTTCCCCGCTCACCCTGCGAGAATTAACGGCCAGGCTAGATGGAAGATACGACGCGCGTAGCGTCCCTCTTCGCGTTCCACGACGCGAGGTCGGTAGCATGCCCAACGAACGCCAACGGAACGCGATCGTGCAAGTGCTCCGGCTTCGCAACGGCTCATGGTCCCTTTTA
Source organism: Rhipicephalus sanguineus (assembly GCF_013339695.2). Classification (NCBI taxonomy): domain Eukaryota; kingdom Metazoa; phylum Arthropoda; class Arachnida; order Ixodida; family Ixodidae; genus Rhipicephalus; species Rhipicephalus sanguineus. The sequence goes on along the minus strand of NC_051183.1, from coordinate 32,953,406 downwards.
GCGGGAGATGGTGTAATTTTATTTCAAAATCGGCGTCCAGATTTCACTCATGTTGAAGATAGGTATCGATATGTTGTTGGAATCCTGCCGCCAAGTACCCTTCGAAAACGACACATATGTGATATATCGGAAAGCTCTTCTCTTAAATGGCAACGTTAGCTGACATTTGATACGACCTAGCTTCTCCCCCACTAGCATTTTGGATATGAAGTTATAACGAATGCAAGCAAAGTGAGATATTGGGCTAGTTGGTTTTTCATGATTATAAAAACTGCGCTACAATTCTGCGAAATACGAAGTTGGGGGGGGGGGGGGAGACACGAAACGAAGTGGACACTACAAGCGCAAACTATCAACTGAATTTTATTGAAGAAAACTTGAAGGTATGAAGACATCTAGGAAAGGGAAGGATCGGTTTACGGAGAGGGTAGGGGGGTGTCTCCCCCCTAACTACGTATTTCGAGTAACTGTGGCGCAGTTTTTATAATCCTAATAACGACTGCAAATAAAACACAGAATAGCGACATGTTAACTATATAAGCGCCTGGTATATCTACTTCTAGCTCGCCTGTTTAAGATAAGTCAAGTAGCCCCATATGCAAGGAGCAAAACATGTTCAGTACTTGTCCCTAATAAAATTTATCCAAATAGCTTGTCCCACATAAAAAAAGCGTTTTTTCGCGAGAAAATGTGAAACATATATGTATGAACAACGTACGGGGCACAAACTTGAAGGTGCACTAGAAAGCAAAACAATTTTTCTATTATCAGTACATTACTATTTTGCAGTTCCTAAATCACCCCGCTCGCCAGGACAAGACTCTTGGTAAGTGAGAAAACTCGCAAAAAGATAAAAGTTCGCGCAGCAGACGCCGTGACATCATAGATTCTGACAGCGTCTACTGAGGCCTACGTAGTTTCTAATAACTAAAAATTAAGTACATTTACCCCTCAAGGGGCCATAGACTAACATACCAAGTGTCAGGAAATTCTATAGAGCCAATGTCTCCCAAGCATGACAAATACAGGTTGAAATCCGTGACGTCATGCTCGGAGTTTCGGCGCGACATTGAAAAATGGAATTTTGACCGTCATTTTCTCGTCTGATAATAAACTTATGATGGCGAAATTAAAGACATTCGAGTTTTACAGTACACTTAATCAGTCTAAAACGATTCACTGCTTCACTATAGTGTCCATTTAGGAACCGAACAAAGTTCAAGCCCGGCCCGACCCGAGCCCGCCACCTCAAACCCGGGCCCGGCCCTAAGCCCGGAGCTTCAAGCCCGGGCCCGGCCCGGGCCCGCCGTGAAAGCTACTTTACCCGGCCCGGCCCGGCCCACGGGCCGGGCCGGGCCCGGGTTTCCGGGTAGGCCCGAGCCCGTGCAGTGCTCTAGCCAAGACTATATGGTGCAAATTGCAAGTGACCTAGGGTGTGAGTGGGAAACAGAGTTAACAGTACTAATATTCAATGTCTGGTACATGTATACTAAGGTTGCATCATTTAATTCGCTCGTTCCGATAGCAGGACACTGAACGCTTATTTTTAGCAGTTGATAACACACGACTGTCGTTATCGAACCCATTCAATTCAAGTTCACTACCAGGCAACGCGATTAGTTAGTGAATTGGAAAATAGCTTAGATTGATGAGTTGGTCCACAGGCTTTTCAAAATAGAGTCTAACGTAATTTTCTAGGGAAAACAAATAATTTATCAGCACTAAATAATATAGCGCACAATTTGTAGGGAAATTATATTAATTTTGCCACAACGTATGCGCGAGCCAATTAGTCGCTTTTACATTACTATTATATGAAAGCGTCGTCAATGGCTGCTTCTGTTAGTGTTAAATGTCACTTTGTTATCCATCACGATCTCCGATACATCAAATGTGTGTATAAGGCATCTGCATCTCTTGCGAACCACATGCGAAGAAGCCTGTTCTCGGCGTATAAAGCGCATTTTGCTTCTATTATTTTCTTTGTGTTTGTATGCAAGAAATAAAGATTCTCCTAAAGTAAAGACGCGCACTATGTCGTGACACTATTGATGTACAGAACGTGAACTGCTACTCAAACATGTCCCAATATAGGAAACTAATTGTCGTGATTGCATTTCACTGTTCACTGCTTGCAAAAAAAAAGCAGATGAAGCCTACTCGTTTTCTATCAAAAGGGAGAGCATTTATGCACCCGACGCAAACTCTCTGCTAAGTCCATGTTCCAGCGCAGTTCGCAGGCTACAAAGGGCCTGAAACGCAGTCATCTCTGATCATTAATAGGGCATGAGTTTGTATGCCGAACAGCTCTGAGAAAAAACCCTTTATTTGTATGTGTTCTTTTGTACCTGGCAGGAAAGTTCTGCGACGGGTACAAGGATTGTGAATCACTGCATCTTCAGGACAAGCTCATACTCCGCGCATTTTTTTTGCTCTGTTACCTTCGTAAAAGCCATGCTGTGTTCTAAGCTAGTCTGAATGTTTACAACCACGAAAAAAAAAACGTTCATCCAAAACCTCTTTTGTCCGATACCACAGCGCACTCAAACTGCATTTATTGTCCCGTCTTATTCTGCTGCCTCAGAAGCATCAGCTACAAGAAGGCAGAGCGCTCATACAATTTCCCAGACCTCATACCTTTGCACCTGTAATTAGCTACTGTATTTTGTTGTACACATGGAGTGCAATGTTGCAGTGAACATCGCACAAACCAATCAAACATTTTGGTTCCAATAATGACAGATTTGTGTTGTGCACTTCACTCTGAAACTGCAGTTAGTCAGGACTGACTGCCCTTACTTACTCACCACCTCCCGCCTTCCCGGGGCATTCATATGTCTCTTTGCTCCAGCACATGAAAATGATATGGAGATTCTTTAGCAAAGGAGGTACGCTTGCTCAACATGATGAAGCTTTACCAACTAGCCGAGGCTTCTTCCTCTGTTTGTCCAGTAAGGGTTGTTTGTGGTTAGTTAAAGTGTGCAAGATTAATGTTTCTGCGCAGGCAAGAATATAAAGAGCCTAAAAAACATTGTTACGTTATGGGACTCTGAGGTCATAGGGACCTTTAGAAACAGCCGTATTTGTGCATGTTCTTTACATCGTTGGTCACACCTGTACCATGCGTACTCGCTCACACTCGCCGACTGCTAGTCTTTACATTCGATGTTCGCTACGCTGAAAAACTCGTTGGAATGTGAACGAGCTGACCGGTTTCGGCCGGTTGTCTCTGACGTAAGAGCACTCTCATTGTGCCATGGCTTTTCAGATACCACACTGTTTTTGTGAGAACCGGCGAACATTGGCATAGTATGCAGCTTCCGGTGCAAAACAAAACGTTCAGATACATGCGTTTGCCCATGTCGGGAAAAAAAAAACAGACGACACAGCCGTTCACATACATAAGGTATTATGGTAAAAATCGGGGAAAAAGAAAGAGGACGACAAAGCGCAGCTGGGGTTCCAACAGGAGCGTTTTTTATTTATTTACTAATTTCCTCGTTTTGTCGGGACCTCCGCTCCAATTCTGTGTGACTGCAGACATTAGTGTCAGCGCGATTTTTTTCTTGGGGGTGGGGGGGGGGAGGGGTGAAAAACTGTGTTCCATCGCGACTGGTGCAGGGGGAGAACGCTGGTGCCGAGGGTAGTGGTGGGGTAAATGTTGGCGTGTCTAGAGGGGGGCAAGTGCCCCTTTTGCACACCCCTACCTGGTGCTACATAGCTCCTTCCCCTAGAGAGCAGCATGGTCTGCGAACGACATCAGCACTGCCAGGAAACTCTGCGGATTGAAGTAGTGTCCGCAGCGACGGGAACGGAGACATGTGGAACTGGATTGAGCCAGGCGACTGTGGGAGTCGTCTCACGGTAGGCTGGCTTCAGGCGCTCCAGTGCGATGGTGTCAGGTTTGCCATGAACATCTACGACATATGTGGACTCGCGTTTCTCCAGTACCGGAAAGGGCCCGAGGTAGTGTGGGTGGAGAGCAGGCCGAATAGGTCCAAAGCGCACGAAAACGTGGGTTGCATTGGTCAGGTCGGATGTAATGTACGGTGTGCGGTCTGGAGGAGGACGTGTCGGACAAGGTTTAAGATCCCGGAAGAGGTCCCTAAGAAGGTGTACGTATTCGTGAGTAGACAGAGCTGCCGAGGGTGGTTCTGAGGAGAAGAAGTCGCTGGGCAGACGGAGCGGAGTACCGTAGACGAGCTCCGCGCTCGAGCACCCGAAGTCCGATTTCAAGGCGCACCGACTACCCAGAAGTACCAGTGGCAGACGTTGAACCCATTGCGATGGCGTGCCATGGGCAATCAGTGCTGCCTTGAGCTGTCGGTGGAAGCGCTCCACGAGGCCATTGGTCTGGGGGTGGTAAGCAGCCGTGCGAAGACGATGCGTGCCAAGCAAGCGTAGGAGTTCGTGAAAGAGGGCAGACTCGAATTGCTGTCCTCTGTCAGTCACGATCTTGGTAGGGCATCCGAAGCGGGCAACCCATGTTGTGACGAATGCTGCTGCGACGGTTGCAGCAGAGCTGTCTGGAAGCGGGGTCGCTTCTGGCCATCGAGTAAATCTGTCGACAGCTGTCAGCAGGTAGCGAAATCCGTCACACGGTGGTAGTGGTCCGACGATATCGATGTGAACAATATCGAAACGATGGTCAGGCTGGAGAAACTGGCGTGTTGGGGGAACAGGGTACCTGTGGACTTTGGCACGTTGGCAGGGTGTACATGCACGTACCCAGTCGCGTACGTCTGCGTTCATCCGGGGCCATACGTAGCACGATGAAACAAGGCGTTGCGAGGCACGAACGCCTGGGTGAGCGAGCTGGTGCAGCGTGTCGAAAAGTTGCTTGCGTAACGTCCTAGGGACAAATGGTCTGGGTTTGCCTGTAGAAGTGTCACAGACGAGGTTGGCGCCATCAAGCAGGATATCGTCCAATCGCAGTGCTGTTTGAGATGAGCGCAGTTGTATGAGCTCGGGATCATTAGCTTGGTGTGCTGCGAGCGTCTGCACATCGAGTGACGCAGGAGTTGCAGGTGCTGTCACGGCGTCCACCCTGCTGAGAGTGTCAGCAGGTATGTTCTGGTCGCCGCTGACGTGTCGGATGTCGGTGGAGAATTCCGATATAAACAAGAGATGGCGGATTTCTCGTGGCGTGTGCGTCGACGACTCTCTGCAAAGCGCATATGTCAACGGTTTGTGGTCCGTGAAAATTGTAAATGGTCGACCTTCGACGATATGGCGAAAGTGTCGGATGGCGAGGTAAATTCCAAGTAACTCTCGACCGAAGGTGCTGTAACGAGCTTGCGTTGGGCTGAGTTTCTTGGAGAAAAAGGCTAAAGGTTGCCATGAGTTGTCAACACGCTGCTGGAGAACCGCTCCCACGGCTGTGCTAGACGCGTCACTCATGAGGGCTAGAGATGCCGTGGGGTTGGGGTGGGCAAGAAAGGCAGCGTTGGCGAGCGCGCCCTTGATCTTGATAAAGGCGTCTTCAGCAGTGGAGTCCCAAGGGAGTAAGGACGTCTTGTTCTTGCTGGTAAGCAGACGGTCCAAAGGCGCCACTGTATCGGCACAGTTCTTGATAAAGCGGCGGTAAAAGTTAACCATGCCGAGGAATTGCCGCAGCTTCGTGATCGTTGTGGGCCTAGGGAAGCTCTGGACTGCTTCGATTTTTGATGAAAGTGGGCGGATGCCACTGGTGTCCAGGTGATGTCCCAGAAAGACTAAGCTAGTGACACCAAACTCGCTTTTCGAGGCGTTGATGACGATGCCGTGGTCAGATAGTCGTTGTAGCAGACAACGAAGGTGTTGTAAATGCTCTTCCACAGATTTGCTGGCCACCAACAAGTCGTCGACGTAGGCGAAAACAAAGGGTAGACCACGTGTGACTGTGTCAATGAAACGTTGGAAGGACTGAGCGACATTCCTGAGACCGAACGGCATTCGCAAAAACTCGAAGAGTCCGAATGGTGTTGTAATAGCCGTCTTGGGTATGTCTGATTCGGCCATGGGAATTTGGTGGTAGGCGCGGACAAGGTCAATCTTCGAAAAGATGTTGGCGCCGTGCAGAGCGGCAGTGAAATCCTGTATGTTGGGCAACGGGTACCGATCCGGTATTGTCTTAGTGTTCAGAGATCGGTAGTCTCCGCATGGCCTCCAGTCACCCGATTTCTTGGGCACCATGTGGAGTGGAGCTGCCCAGTTACTTGCGGACGGGCGAATAATTCCCAATTCCAGCATATGTTCAAATTCTGCACGTGCAACCTTGAGTTTGTCCGGAGCAAGTCGACGTGGCCGGAAGAAAGCCGGAGATCCGACAGTAACGATGTGATGACGTACGTCGTGGCACACTGGTTTTTTCCAATTAGGCGGTGCGGTGATGTCAGGGAATTCTCGTAGCAAAGCCGCGAAGGGTTCATTGGAAACCGTAGCACAAGAGAGGGCTAAATCTGTGGTTCCCGGCGCAGCAATGCCTTTCACAGAGAGGTAAGTTGTCGCGTCTAGGAGACGTTGTCGCTTGACGTCGACAATGAGGCCATGGTCGGTGAGGAAATCAGCACCGATAATGGCAGAAGGAACGTCGGCGACCATGAACAGCCAGCGGAACGGTCTTCGTAGTCCCAGGTTGAGTGTGAGCGACCGTTGTCGAAATACTGGAATCCGCGTTCCATTCACAGCTTGCAAGTACAGCATTGGAGTAGCGGTGCGATCCATTCGTGTAGCTGGTAGAATGCTGACCTGTGCGCCTGTATCAATTAGGAAGCGTTGCCCAGTGACCTTGTCGTTGACATAGAAGAGGCGACATGGGGTAGGCCCGTGACCGCTTGTCGCCGCTAGCGGTCGGCCGGACGGTTTTCCGACCAGGTGCAAGGGAGGAGGCAGCGACGCGCGCGAGCACCAAAACGGCGGTGGTACCAGCAGATGTCAGACTGCTGTGATTCACTGTTGCGCTGGCTCTCGATGGATGGGAAGCGTCGATAAGATGGAGAACGGCGACGTCGACGTGAGGGAGGAGAAGCGCTCCTACGAGTAGTGGCAACCAGAAGCTTCTCCAGTCTGTCGCATAACTCAGCGACAGGAAATGATGGTG